>NC_066583.1:80529026-80871455 GCF_024323335.1 Lathyrus oleraceus | reverse complement strand
AATGTCATAACATTGTGTTTCGACATCTAGCTGTTGAATTCAGCTCCTTCTTCTGCCACTTGAAAGAACTTCCTCCCTTCATAGAACAAGAGTTCAATGTTCTCATAGACTTGATTGTGGAACCATGTTTGAGTAAACATCCTCCATCCTGCAGGTTTGCAGTTAAGTCATTCAAGCTCACACCTTGATGAATCCCTTCTTCTTCTCCAAAGACATCAGACACTCTGATGCATGAGTCTTCAGAAGGACCAGTTAGAAACTATCCCTTCAGCTATACCAAGGATTCCACTTCCTAAAGCAAAGCTGTTTCCATGATGTCAAGACCGCTGCCACTTGTTCTTGACTCCACAATGTGCATTAGCTAATGCACTTCCTTACCTAGATCAGAAGTGAACTGATCCAAGTAACCACCATTAGGACTATGATGTTTTCTTCTTCTTGTACACACCAAGGCTGAACATGTTTCTTGCCAGGAAACCTTTTTAGAGATCATACGCTTTTTCTGCCACCAAAGTGATAGATCATAAACCAATGTACTATCCTTCCTATGATTCTGCACAGGGTCTTGAAGACAAGATGTTCCAACATCTTTTAAAAACATCAGTTATCTTGAGCTCCAAGAATAATCAATTAAATACTTGTACTTGGCACAAGTAGACATTGATCTTAAATGCTTTCCCAATTTTCCTTTCAGATACTTCCACCATAAGAATACTTTGAGAATACTCTTCTTGTGTCAACATCTTCTGCTTGCAAGCACCTCAACTGTTTTGAGAGTCTTTCCAGATTACATTCACCCTTAGGAATGAGAGGGATGAATCTTACCTTGCAAATGTGTCACCCAACAACCAGAACCCATGTGACACAGGTCAACAGCCAACCAGACCCTAGGCTGACCAAACGTGAGGAGGTTAACCAAAACTCCTCCTCAAATTAACAATCATGGAAACTTCACACCAATATCCATGCATTGTACACAAATGTCTCAACATGACATACATCACCCCTATCGGTGGCAATTAAATCTATGAGTTATACCTATACATACTCCAATCACACCAACCAGACTCCAGCTGACCATAAGTACCGGTGAAAGAAAACAACACCCGTCAATAGTAGCTATGCATTGCCAAAGCATACTACCTCAACCAATCTCTGAATCTTCATATTCTCACTCCTTGAAAGAACTGTCACTTCTGAGCGTGGTGTTTGAATAACTAGATTCATGGTCCCAATCCTCTCAAATGAAATATCAATCAGGTTACCCCGGTATTGACTTCTAACATCCAGGGGACTTGTCTTCCAACACAACATAGTACTTCAGGGAACAACTATCCAATCCTGATCAATCTATAGGAATAAGACAGACAGCAGGAAATTGCACCATGTCACATCTCAACCAGCTTCACTTCTAGAGATCAGACGTCTAAAAGTGACCTTCTTGAGCACACATACAGTTGACCCTACCCTTGTCAACTTAGCACACACAGATGTCTCCTCTTCCAGGTCAGGAGTAGGTTCCAAACAAAAGTATCCCTTTGTTTGACACCTAAAAACATCTTCTCTTCAACCAGTAGCTGCATACTTGTTGAACAACATGTTCTAACACCACATAGAACATTAGTTCCACCTCCTTGGAACAAACCCTCCTTGAAAGTCTTCAAGGTCTTCATATACACTACCTAAGAGAGTAAAAGAATCAGTGATCAGGTGATTCTTACCATCCTGAAGTAAGAACGTCATGATGAGTAGACTTGAGGAGACTCAAGTATCTATGACATCTTCAGTAAATTATGATGAAATCTTGAATACAGAAGCCTTTCATCCACATGAGGGGAAACTACATCAGAGTTTGAGTTTTGCCAGGTATTATGCAGCGGAAATCATAATACAACTCAACCTATGAACACACACTTCACCAGATCAGCCTCCAAGAACATACCAAGTTTGAATATGATTCAATACTAGCACAGCTGTCCCACACAAAGGCCAATTGCCAACCTCCAGGGACAGGTACACACAGTTCCTGTCATGAATAGTTCATCCACCTACTTCAAGGGACCATTCACAGAACCTTCCATAGGTTCCAACATCAGTACTAACATAACTCCTTGCAAGATACCAGAAAGTATCACCCATGGATCTCATCCAGAAATAGAATAGGATGCCTGCTTTGATACCAATTGAAATTCTGGTATAGTCAGAGTTTAGATGTTCTACACGAAGTCATGATATCTGATCCAACATTGTTACTAATACAGCAAGACAGTTATAAACAATTAAAATCCAGTACTCATATGCACCCAGTCACAGATGTCACGACATCTGTTACTATACCACCATGGAAAGAAGAACATCCAGTTTTTTTTTCATCTAGTGCAAAGACACAGTAGAGATCAAACATAGCACTTATGTTTATTGATCCTGCCTAGTTAACAGCATGATGTCTTAACATTGATTTGAACATCACCTGTTCCCACATTACAGATGGGTGAACTGTAACAGATCCACCAGTCTATACATTAGTATCAGCAGTCAATGATGAATGTCATAACATTCTGTTTTGCATTCAGACTGCAGGCTATGTGTCAGGTCTGTCATTCCCTTCATAAACAAACTACAAACAGACTGAGTTATAACAGACAGAATATAGTGTGCAGAAGGTAACAACACCAGTAATTGTTAACCCAGTTCGGTACAACATTACCTACTCTGGGGGCTACCAAGCCAGGAAGGAAATCCACTAAAATAGAATTAGTTCAAAGACTATCCGTACACTTCACTAAGTTACAGTCTTTCTCACCTAATCTCTACCCGTGCAATTTCTACCTAAGCACTCTTAGGTATGAGAACCCACTCACTTCCCTTACAATCACACACCAGTGATTTTAAACAACAATCCCTTGTGAAAAGAAAATACTTTTCAATTACAAACTCTTGATTTTACTTCACAGTTTCAATCAAGAAGACACACTCTTGATCTTGCTTCAAAGCTTTGATCAAGAAGACACACACTTGATCTTGCTTCACAACTTTGATCAAGTGGACACACACTCTTGCTTAACAGCTTTAGAGTGACGAATTACAACCATAAATCAGTCTAATTCAATCATCAATGGATGACTTGAATGACCTACAAGACTTATGACTAAACAGACACAAACCCTAGCTCTCTCTCTCAATTTCGCTAAGTCTTGGTTGTATGTTCAAACAGGTTTTCTAAGTCCCTTTTTATAAAAGCATTGGACATCTTGAAAACCCTAAATCTATTTTCCAATCAAATCTTTTTATAACAGTTGTAAAGATCTCCTTGGAAAATAAGTAAATCTGGTTGTAATCCATGATTGAATGCGCCAGCTAGCCATATCTTCAATCATCCAATGATTGCCATTAATTGTGCAATCACAAAACACCAGACATTCATACTGAATATTCTATGTACAGGATGTCATGACATCGGGTCTGACATCCTGGAAAAATCCTGCATAATCCAAATTCCTTTTATAGCAGGTACAACCATATCAAATACCATGACATTGTGTATGTCATCTGAAACAATCCTGCATGAACATGTCTTCCATTTAAGCTCCAGCAGGTACAACCAATATCAGAAGCCTTGTCATTGTATGTGGCATTCTGAAACAATCCTGCTTGCATATGTTCTTTAACTCCAGCAGGTACATAGGATATCTCATGTTAAGACATAACACATGACATCTTGTGAACACTCTTTGTTTTACCAAAATTGCTGCCAACACTTAGAATCAACACTAAGGGAACATGTAATTAAAAACTCCATGTTAATTCCTAAAGGAACATGTTATTGTTAAGAATTTATTAAAGTTCTAAGTTAGATACTATTCCTAAAGGAGCATGTGGTTATAGGGAAAAATGTCCAAAATTAGACCTAAAGGGTAAAATGGTCTTTTGATAATTTTATGGTTATTGAGTCAAGAATTCTAATTATGAAAATTCTAGTTAACTCAAGTAAATTATGAACTACCCTATTGCTAAATATGCTATTAGGTTCTAAGATATTCCAATTTCTAAAAATGTTAATATTCCTAAAAATTCCTATTCAAATCTAGATCCTAATCTAAATCAAGAGTTTTAGCAAACCTAACAATATTTCTAATAATTATGGGAATCCTAACTAACTCCTAATTAACCTAAATTCTACCAATCAAAATTAATCTAATTAACAAAACCAAATGAAAAACAAAAAACAAAGAAAAGAATGGGCATATGCATAACAGAGGGGGTGCATGCCCTGTTCGGGTGTATGCTGGCAAAAAAGGGCAAGATAGGTCCAAACGCATGGGCTTTAGTTGCCAAAGCCCAATACTGAATAGATTCTCTTGCTGGCCATGGGGTGCAGCAAAATAATGGGAGTGAGAGAGTATTTCCTTGGGCTTGGAGCAAAACAAGCCTAACCCAATGGAAGGGCATAGACTACCCCGGTTCAACAGAGTTTGAAATTTGCAAGCGCGCGTTGCCGGAAATTTCTTCCGGCGGCGACGACCACCCGAAATGGACAATGGAACCACCTCCATATTCATCTCCACCTCCTGATCAAGAATTCAACCTCTAAATCCCCTAATTTCTGACCTAGATCCATAATTGAAACCAACTACTCAAGAACCATAAAAAATCAAATCTAAATTACACCTCCATGAACAAGATTTGAGTTTCCTCATGATAGGGTTTTGCAACAGCATGGTGTGAGGTTCAACATAGCAACCAAAATACAATGAAATGATGTAAGTGAACCTACCTCCTAAGTTGAGACTTGCTCTGGCGAGTGTTGATCGGAGAAGATGAAGACAGAAAATCACTTGTTCAAACAGGTACAGTATTTCCTTTATCTTTTCTGATTTGCTTGTTTTCCAATTCTTCTTCTTCCCAAAGTTCTATAGTGTGATGAGGTTAAGCTCTCTCTTCTTTAAGCTTCAATGTAAAGCTTCAATGGATTTTTTAGAAATTGATCTTTGAGTGTGAAAGGGAGAGGATTCAGAGAGAATTCAGGAGCTTGAGAGTGATGGTTGCCAAAAAAATAGCACTGTTCAAATGATGATGATGATCATGGTTAAATAGATGTTAGGCTTGGAACTTAGGTTTGGAAGTTAGTTAGGTGAGGTCTAGAGTTAGTTGGTTTGAACTCAGTGAGTTACTCATTGAGTTAGTTTGTTATGACCTTGAAAGGTGTTATGACAGTTGGTTAATTTAGTGGAATGTGTTCAAGTGAATGCTTATGACTGGCCATTGCAAGTTAAATTTGGATGATGACATGTGGGTTAATTAGCTTAGGTTCCAGATATGATAATTCAAGTGTGATGCTATGTGTAAGACCCCAATTTTGACCCTAAGATCCCTCATGCAATTTCATCATATGCATTAACATTGGGATCATACCTTGGCATCCTCCTTACCCCTCTCTCGTTGGGTTCATTTTGGGAGAGATCACCAAGCACCATGTTATTATATCATACTTGTATATTGTCATTTTAATAACCAAAATACCAAAAAAATGTCTTTTCATTTGCCTAACTTTTTGTAGGTAGGGCATGATCCTCATTGATCTATCAAGTCCATATCAAGGGTTTGAGACCCTCACGACTAAAAGCACAACCATGGATTGACCCACAAATGTTTCAAAGCATCATATATGAGTCCCAATGATCTCTACATGTTATATTGATCAAGCATTCTTCAAGAGTTTGAAGGTGATTTGCCTTGGAAACCCTAGTTTGACTGGGTATCTTAAGTAACTTCTCCAACAAGCTATCTCACCAATTGATCAAATTTATGAAGGGATACTTCAAAATTCATCATATTATTCATATATGATCTACCATGAGCCTAGAAATCCAAGACAATTGAAGATTAGCAAGATGCTTGGTGGTGGTTGGCCAGATGAATTCATCTGATCAAAACTGGGTCTTCCTAGACCCTATCTCCTACAATTTTCACCATATTAAAATGATTCCAAGAGCAACGTTACTTTAAATGACATTCCAAACAACTTTCATGTTGAGATCTAGAGCTAGGTTTGCTTGGAAAATCATTTTCTATGTTGAAACATTATAGGTCATTTTGTCTAAACCCTAATTTGAAAGTCAACTTCCCAAGGCCATAACTTGTTCAATTTTTATGAGATGAAAGAATTCCAAGTTGCACAATCAAATTCAAGATGTCTAATTCAACTTTTATGCTTGGAGTGAGATTTAATTCAACTTTTATGAGCATATGATATGAGGATACATTATAGGTCATTTTTGACCTATACCATTGAACAAGTGATTTTCCTCAACTTCAAAAATGCCTAACTCTATCATTCTAAATCCAAATGACATGAAATTTCTGACCATTTTGAAGGTATTTTAAATAGATACAACTTTGATGAAGACACTTTTCTCATTTGAAGCTCACATAAAAAGTTAAGCAAGGTGGAATATTGTTATATATGGCTTGACACTTATAAAAAATTTCAACATGTTGAAATTTCCAAACTTCCAACATCAAAGTTGTTCCTATTGATCTAATCTTTCCAAAGAATACAAGTTCATACATTTTGGATAAAGTTTGTTAGGGTTGCACATGGCTTTAACAGGTCTGCATGATTGGAAGAAATCAAATGCCAAAAATCCCATTTCACATTGCTTTGACATCCAAGCCTCATTTCAACTTCAGAACAGTTGCAAGTGGATCAAATTGGATTGCTTCATGGGCTTGTAGACGTCAATGCAAGCTTGTACATGAAATGTCCAAATTTAGCAATTTTTCAAGTGTGCAAATATTAGTCCCAATTGCTATAAATATAGGCCCTTGGAGCTCAATTTAAACAAACCTTGCGCGCCAGCTTTGCCTCCCAATTGAAACCCTCACCATTCAAAGGAAAACATGAGAATTTTCAACTTGAAAATTGAGTTTGAATCTCACTGTTTTGGAGATTCAGAAACTCCAGGATCCAAAGCTTTGTACCATTGCCAAACCTCTCCTGCAAGCTTCTCAAGTGTGATCAGATCAAGGTTGAAGCAAGCAAGATCCATTTCTGCATAGCATTGAAGGTAAATTTCAGAAAACTTCATCTCTTCGAATCTCACTCAATTCTCATCAATTCTCTTGGATCTTTGGTTGTCTGAAGTCCTACCAATGTAGGCAAGAAGATTGAGTTGCTTTGAGGTCAAATCGAAGCAACTCAGTTGTCACACCTCAAAATTTAACTCCTCATATCTTTTTATATATTTGGAGTTAGTTGAAATTGAGGTCAGATTCGTGCTCTACGCCATTTTTTCTTTCAGATCATGTCCTCCTTTTTATTTTGGTGATGGTTAAGGATGGACCAGTCAGGTGAGGTCCACCGGAGAAGAAGACTGGAGCTCTGACTCCGGCAGTGTGTTGGCACGTCTCCAGACCACAGGATTCATTTGAAATGTTTTAATCTTAGGCGTTGGTTTTGATTACCACGCGTGTGGCGCGCTGACTAAGTTCCACCATGGAACGCACATTTCCATCCACTTGATCTGCCACCTCAATTAATGAGGGAGATCAAGTGGCTCACGTTTTTTTTAATTCATTTGATTTTCATTAATTCATATCAATTTTAATATTGATCCAAAAAATATGAGAGTTTCATTAAAAAAATTTAAATAAATTCCTCTTTCATATTCTGAATTAAAATTAATTTTTAGGTCATATTAATATCTTTCATGATTTAATTGATTTTGTGATTATTTTTAATCGTTTAAAAATTATTTTAAGTCTTTAAAAATTCTGAAATTTTTTCTCCAAGGTCCTTTGACCTTGTTTGACCTATGATAAATCTCATCGCCATTTCTTTGGTGTTTTGATGAGGTTTTAGGAATTTGACAAACCATATTTAATTTAAATGCATTATTTTAGTATTTTTAAATTGAATAAATGCCAAATAATTGTGTTGACTACTTGTGATGGTTTGTGTAAGTTTGACTTGTGTTGTTGGGCCTTGGTCAAGGTTGATTTGGCTTTGCTAGGTTAATATGATTGGGTTTAGGGGATTGATGGAATGTACATTCCATCTCCCAAAATGAATGAATGATATTAACTTGGTAAAAGTCCTCCTTTGACCAATTTGAGTTATGATCTATTCTCCTCCCTCTTCATCTAATTCTCCTTCTTTATGCATTCATTTCATTTGGCCTATGACATCTCAAAATCCTAAGGCTAGTTGATTGCAAAATCAACATAAGTATGGATGAGATTAGGCCATCTTTTTTGCATATTCTTTTTGTGTGTGGTATGTTTCATGAGCATAGTCCATTATACTATGTCTCTAACATGCATTAACACCAAAATTCTATTGTCCAACCTCAAATAGTTGTGACTTCTACATAAGTCCAATTACGATTGCTTAACATAGCGCTAAATTTTTGACACAAAAGGCATATCGTTCTAGTTTGTGAGATTATAAGTTTCCCCTCTTTCATGGTATTGTATGGAAACTTGGCCTTTTTTCCTTCCTTTGGAAGATATCTTGGCTTAAGGATCCATGCTTGTGATAAGTGGATTGAGTATTCTCCAAAGAATGAATTAAAACAAACAAAGAAAAAGAAAAACAATACTAACTTCTAACTCATTAACAACTAACATTTAATTTCAAGTCATTTACTTTAATACCATTTAATTTCAAGTATATATTCATTTGCCATTATTCATGCCATTCTAATTGTTTATGTTAATGCCCTTTTCACTTTGTCCACTTGGACCATATTGTGTGATATATCTTGTTTGTGTATATTTTATTTGTTTGTGTCGTCTTTGACCATTAATGTACATAATAAGAACAAAAACCCTAAAAAATTATTTTGTGGACTGTTGACTTGATCTTGGACAATTGGACTTAGAATTTAGGCAACATTCCTATGCTAAGGGACTTGGCCAATGTCAATTTTTGTGAAACCAAGTGCTTGCAATTTGAAACTTCATCTGATACATCTTTGAAGATCTCTTTGAGTTCATCTGCAATATGATCATTATGAAGTTATTATTTTGAACCCGTCACTTGTGGAATTCATATGCTACATGGGCTAATTTGAAGAAGATCATGGAATGGCTAAAGCTTGTACGTGGCTATCTTTATTTGATTACTTGATCTTCAAGATTGATATAATATGCATTGTGTGTTGCTTGATTCTAAATATCCAAGGGAATTTGGGTTTCTATATGACATTCTTGTCTATTGGATTGCTACCCATTGGTCAGATCTTTTCAAATCTTAACTTTTAATTTTGTGCATAGGATCAATCTCTTCATCTCCTCCCCACTTCTTTAATTTCAAAATCTCTTCCTCCTTTTAAAAGTTCTTCTTTGCTTGAAATAGTTTTATTCTAAACTTGGACCATTTTGCAAACTAGAAACTTTGGCCTTATGCCATTGCATTTTCAAACTTCTTTTCTTAATCAAACTTGTAAATAGACTTAATTATACTTGAGCTAAACTTTCAAAAAGCCAAGAATAACTAACTCATTCAAACCATTTTTAGGCCTTTGTGCCTTTCAAACTTAATTTTTGTTAAACACAATGCATCAACTTTGAAATTTATACCACGAACTACAAGGTTTTGATCCCTCATTTTTATGTTGGTACGTAGGCACAAGTCCGAAGGTCTTGTTAAACCCAAAAAATATAATTAATGAATTCTTTTCTCATCCCCCCATTCTATTTATTTGTAAACATCACTTTGTACAAAATACATATGCACACAAAAAGGGCTCCCTAGGAGTACCTAGGACACTTTGGATTATTTGGAAGAGATAAATAATATATACTAACAGCTGAAAGATTTTTTTCTAGCAAACTATAGTCATTTTAATTACTTGCTATATTCGTAAGTATTTAAGAGCAATTACTTTAATTTGTTTTTATAAATTATTTTTAAAAAATTGTTTTGACTTCTAAAGAATTTTTAAGTCCAACAAATTGGACGATTTTGACTTTTAACTTTTCGGGGAAATAGAAGGGATTAAGTTTTGAGAGCTATTCATTTTTTAAAAATTGTAATGACGTGTCATATTTTAATTGGATGTGTATGAGAGATTTTCAGAGGAGTGTAGTAGTGAAGTAGTTGAGAAATTTTGTATGTGTGTTGATTACAGAGATTTGAACAAAGCTAGTCCGAAAGATGATTTCCCTCTGCCACACATTGGTATGTTGGTAGACAATACAGCTAAATTTAAAGTCTTTTCATTTATGGACATATTTTCCGATTATAATCTGATTAAAATGGCACCCGAAGATACGGAGAAGACCATATTCATTACACCCTGGGGAACATTCTGTTTTAGAGTGATGCCTTTCGGTTTAAAGAATGCTGGTGCAACGTACCAGAGAGCAATGACTACTCTTTTTCATGATATAATGCATAAAGAGATCGAAGTTTATGTAGATGATATGATTGCTAAATCCAGTGATGAAGAAGAGCATGTTGAACATTTTGTGAAGATATTCCAGCGTTTGAAGAAGTATAAACTCCGCTTGAATCCCAATAAGTGTACATTTGGTGTTCGTTACGGTAAGTTGTTGGGCTTCATTATCAGTGAGAAGGGTATTAAAGTTGATCATGCCAAGGTCAAAGCAATACAAGAAATGCCTGCGCCCAAAACTGAGAAGCAAGTTAGAGGGTTTCTTGGCCGCTTGAATTATATCTCAAGATTCATTTCACACATGACTGCCACATGTACGCCTATATTCAAGCTTCTTCAGAAAGATCAATCTTGTGATTGGACCGAGCACTGCCAGTGAGCTTTTGACAATATCAAAGAGTATCTGCTTACGCCTCCGATTCTATCTCCGTCTGTTAAAGGAAGACCATGGATCATGTATTTGACTGTGTTTGAAGAGAGTATGGGTTGTGTTATTTGTCAGCAAGATGAAACTGGAAAGAAAGAATTTGCTATTTACTACCTCAGTAAGAAATTCACCGATTGTGAGACTCGGTATTATATGCTTGAAAGGACTTGTTGCGCATTGGCTTGGCCTGATAAGCGTCTGCGTCAGTATATGTTAAATCATACCACTTGGTTGATATCCAAAATGGATCCAATCAAGTATATTTTTGAGAAGCCTGCTTTAACTGGGAGGATTACCCGTTGGCAGATGTTGTTATCTGAGTACGATATTGAATACCAATCTCAAAAAGCTATCAAAGGTAGTGTCTTGGCTGACCATTTGGCTCACCAACCAATTGTAGATTATCAGTCAGTAAAATATGATTTTCCTGATGAAGAGATCTTATACCTGAAGATGAAAGATTGTGATGAACCATTGCTTGAAGAAGGGCCAGAACCTAGTTCCCGTTGGGGCATGTTGTTTGATGGAGTTGTTAATCAGTATCGTAATGGCATTGGGGCAGTGACTATTACTCCTCAAGGCCTACATTTTCTGTTTATAGCTAGATTGACTTTCAAGTGCACGAATAATATGAAAAAGTATGAAGCTTGCATTATGGGGCTTGAAGAGGCCATTAGAATCAAGTATTTGGACGTCTATGGAGATTCAAGTTTGGTTGTGAATCAAATCAAAGGTGAATGGGAGACGAATCAACCCGGTTTGATACCATATAGAGATTATACGAGGAGTATTTCAACTTTCTTTACAAAGGTTGAGTTTCATCATATCCCTCGAGATGAAAACCGGATGGCAGATGCTCTTGCACGGTTGGCTTAAATGATTGTGGTAAAGTTTTAGAATGAAGTTCCGAATTTGACTATGATGCGTCTTTATAGGCCAGCTCTTCTTCAGAACAGGCACAATATTGGCCACCCACTGCGGATACTCAGCAGTAACAAGGAAACCGACATCGATCTGCTTTTGCACTTCTTCTTTGATCCTCACTGTCATATCAGGATGAGTTCTCCTCAACTTCTGCTTGACTGGCAAGCATTCTGGCTTCAACGGCAATCTATGTTCCACAATCTCAGAATCCAAACTAAGCATGTCTTGATAGGACCAAGCAAACACATCTGAATACTCTAGAAGAAGATCAATCAATCCCTTTTTAACCTCTGGACACAATTGAGACTCAATCTTGACTTCCTTCGCATCATCTTCAGAACCCAAGTTGACTAGCTCAATCTGCTCTTGGAATGGTTGAATGGCTTTTTCCTCGTGCTCAAGTAGACGAGATAATTCATCAGGCACTTCTTCATCACTTTCTTCCTCAGCCTCAAACACAGGGAATTCAAAGTTTGGATAAATTTGGCACAATCTTCGTCTTCATCATCTTCAATCACAGCAGCTGAGTATTGTTCATTACCATGAATGAACCCTCCACTGCGGAAACTCGGTTGCACTTATCCAGCTTTGTCGTTGGACAACCCTTATTGAAAAACCAAACTGGCCCTATTATTATCCTCAGCAATCTCTACCATGCGACCCCACTGATCAGTATTGCCCGTCTCGATAGCTTTCTGAGCATCCTTGAAAGAAGACATGAGTGCCCCAATTTTCTTTACTTAAGCAATATACAAGGTTTGCAACGGAGTCCCAACCTCCTCCTCAACTTCAACATAAGAAAAGGATGACATATGGCTCACTAAGAGCGCCTACTATCCACCAACAACGACAAGCTTGTCGTTCTTCACGAATTCAAGCTTCTGGTGCAGAGTAGATGTCACAGCTCCATCTTCATGGATCCATGGCCTTCCCAATAAACAGCTATAGGCCGGGTGGATGTCCATTTCTTGAAAATTAATTTGAAAATCACTCGGACCTATCTTCACTTGAAGGTTTACTTCGCCAATGACAATTTTTAGAGAACCGTCGAACGCTTTAATAATTATGCCACTGAACCTCATTGGGGCGCCTTGATAAGAAAGTATGGACAATGTTGATTTTGGCAACACATTAGACAACGCGTCCTCCTTGCAATTTATTGAAATGTGTAGTGCCATATTGTGATTTCTACCTTCCTCGGGAAGCTCTTCATCATAAAAACTCAGATTATTATAGGAAGTACTATTAGCGACAATATGGTCAAACTGATCTATAATCACGTCGTGCTCCACATAGGCTTGCTCGAGTACTTTTTGCAATGCTTCTCTGTGCGCTTCAGAATTCATTAGCAGATACAATACTGAAATCTTTGACGGAGTTTGGAGCAGTTGCTCCACCATATTAAACTCACTCCTTTTAATCAACCTTAATACCTCATCTTCATCATTAGGCTTCAGCTTGCTAGATTAACCAGACTGACACACTAGAGCACTAATTGGATTCATTACAGGCACATCCACCTACTTACTAATTGCACCCTCTTCTACCTCTTTCGGAAAGATTGGACCGAAGACACGACCACTACGGGTCACCTTTGCGATATCGGCTATATTTACCACAGAATTTGCCACATGAAACTGAATCTCTTAACCATTCTCCACCATGGTGGAATTATACTAATAAGGCACAACTTTATCGGATGCATACAGGATGGGGTCCACTAACCGTATAACCAACGACGATACCGATCTATTGATGTTGTTACTGCTGCTACTGTAAAATTGAATTACTACCCGCTCAGGGGTCTTAAGCACAGGAACAATCACATTAACATCATCTATCTCCCTTGACTGACAGATTTGGATAAGCCTTTCATCTATCAACCTCTGAATATCCCTCTTGACGATGACACATCCTCGAGGGTTCATACTGCATACCACACAACCATCATGGTCATGCTCATAATCACTGACCAAACATATATCTTTATGAATTGCAACCAAAGACTATCTAATATGGTGAACATCGTAAACCTTATACTCTCTAGGACAACCATCTACCATGTTGACTGAAGAATTACCATGATCAGGTAACGAATTGGCTTTTACATTCGGCGCACTGTCCTAAAAGGACACCATCCCATTCTTCACAAGCTTCTGCACCTCATACTTCAGCGGGTAGTAGTTCTCCATATCATGGCCAGGAGCTCCCTGGTGAAAGGCACAACGGAGTTAAGGCTTGTACCACCATTGAAGTGGCTCGGGAATTTGAGGTGGATTTCTTGGTTGGAGTAGGTTCTTGAGAACCAAAGATGGATAAAGTTTGGCATATGACATAGGAATAGGGTCAAAAGAGACCTTCTTCCTCTCGAAGTTTGGTTGTTGATTGTTGTTGTTGTTGATTGTTGTTGTTGTTGTTGTAGTTGGTTCTTTGTTGCAGTTGTTGTTGACGTTGTTGTTGCTGAATCGGAACTGATTGATTGTTGGAATTATTAGAAAACACTGGAATTACTGATGAAACTTGATGTTGATGCTGACGTGGTTGAGGGATTCTTCTGACATGAGGCCTCCTCTGCCTCCCTACAGATACTGAATTGGTTTCCCCTTCCTTCCTTTTGGCAAACCTACTCCTACATTTCTTGTTGGATGACGCTTCTTCCTTAGACAGACGTCCTTCACGGACTCCTTCCTCTAATCTCATCCCCATATTTACCATCTCGGTAAAGTCAGTAGGGGCGCTGACAATCATTCTTTCGTAATAAAACGAACTCGGGGTCTTCAAGAAAATCTTCGTCGTCTCCTTCTTTTCCAATGGAGGATTAATTTGAGCAGCAAGTTCTCTCCATCCTTGATCATATTCTTTAAACGTCTCTTTATCCTTCTGAGACATAGACCTCAGTTGGTCTCTATCAGGCGCAATATCCACATTATATTTGTATTGCTTCATGAAAGCTTCACCCAAATCATTGAACATACAAACACTTGCATTATCTAGCCCCATATACCATCTCAGAGCGGCACCAACCAAAATGTCTTGAAAGTAGTGAATCAGTAACTGATCATTATCAGTTTGAGTTAACATCTTTCTGGCGTACATCACAAGGTGACTCAACGGCAGGTGTTTCCCTTTTACTTTTCAAATTCAGGGACTTTGAACTTCATCGGGATCTTCACATTTGGTACCAAGCAGAGTTTAACATCACTCTTACCTGTAGCGAGAAATTCATGATCATCAAGCTATTGACAAGCCAGAGATCAATTAACAAGAGTCGCCACCGCGCTTTTTTTATTTCCAAAGGAAAAGGGAAAAAGTAAGAACAAAACCCAATTAGTAAGAAGTTTTCAAATAAAAACTAATAAAAATCAGAGATCACAGGTGTCGCATTACGCGAAAAACCGGCGGGAAAAAGAAACAGAGCCGCCACCCGCCACCGTGCGTTATTTATCCCAAAGGAGGGAAAGGAAACGCTCGAAGTAAACCTGGAAAGGAATGGTCCCAGGACCAGAGATAGATAGGATCGGGAGTCGGTTATGCGAAGGGAAGGTATTAGCACCCCTACGCATCCGTCGTACTCCACGGGATCCACGCTCAGAAAGAATAGAAGAAAGGTTGCTAAAGAAACTGCTCAAAGAATGCACAAAACTGGACTGAAACACAGATGAAAGACGGAAGAAGGTGACTCGGTGTAATACCCCAAAATTTACCCTTCATTTTTCCTGGAAGCATACGCTTTACACCTCATGCATGCATTCATTTTTAGGTCATTTAACATTAGATACATTGCATTTCATCATGTCAATCAGAATTAGATCCAAGAAACTTTATTTAAAAAAAAAATAAAAAATAAAAAAATAAGAAAATAAAACGAAAAAAAAGAAAAAATAAATAAATAAATAAATAATAATAATAATAAATAAATAAATAAATAAATAAATAAATAAAAGAAAAAATCTCAGAGTTGGACCTCTCTCAAAAGCCCACTAAGCTACCAATATTAGGCTATAAATACTAGAGTTTCAGTGAAACAAATATTGATTCTATTCCTATTACCCTGAGGAAAAAGATAGTGAGAGAAGAGCTAACAGAGTTCAGAGCAGCCTCCAAACCCTGAAGGGAACTCAACTGCACAGAATCACCTCTGCCTCACATAAACCCTAAAGATTGTTTTGTAAACCTCACGGGTGCAACTCAATTTCAATCAAGCTCTCCAATTAGGTTTGCCCTATATCCATCATCTTTATGCCTTTAATTTGAATGCTCTAAATGTATGAGGTATTATGGGTGAATTTGATACCCTGTTGATGCATGTCTTTTTTGTGAATTTTAATGGCATGATTCATGTGGTTACATTTTGATTTGGGGGCAACCCTTGATTACCCTATTTTTTTGTCTCTAACTTGTTTGTTGAGTTTTTGTGAGGGCTCACATGACTTTTGCTGGGATAACTTGTGTGGTTTTCCACTTTATTTGTGGGATACCCCCTGGAGGTTTCATTCCGATTACCTGTACTGACTCACTTTCTTTGATGGTGTTAGCTTGGGAGGATCCTTGGGTTTCCCATTCCTCTAACTGCTGTTACTTCGGATCTTTATCTGCGTGGTACTTTTACATTTTTCCCGCATTTTACTGCTTTCCTAGTTGGAAGACCTCGATAGGAGGTAATGTTTTTGTGTGTTTTTTTTTTACAGGTTCCTTCGTCAAGGACTGCCTTTTGCATGAGTTTACCAAACCCTAACCCTTCATTGATTTTTCTTCTCCTAAACACACGTTTACTCCTTCTACTACAGGTGAGTAAGTCTCCAAAGGTCGAGCATCCGGTAGATTGCGTAGTAACATCGTTCGTCCAAAACCCACTCCATAACCCCGTAGTTAGCCGAACTACGGCTTGCTCTGATTCTCATTCCAGATGAGATACGTAGGCATAAGACGCGATGTCTTAGCGAGCACACATCCCCCCAACCCATAGGTCAGCCGAGCTACGAAGACTCTGATTCTCATATTCAGATGAGATACGTATGCAGTGGATGCGACATCCGCGCGAGTCATTTCCATTTAACCCTTTTTTTTGGTAAACAACACAAGATAAACTCACACCCTTTAGACAAGAACTACAAAAGTGGATCCCGTAGAGTACTACGGATGCGTAGGGGTGCTAATACCTTCCCTTCGCATAACCGACTCCCGAACCCAAGATTTGGGTGCGAGACCCCGTCTTGTCCTTTCCTTTTTCAGGTTTACTTCGAGCGTTTCCTTTCCCTCCTTTGGGATGAATAACGCACGGTGGCGACTCTTCTGTCATTTTCTTTCGCCGGTTGTTTTTTCGCACACTGTATTTTTCAGGTTGCGACATCTGGCGACTCTGCTGGGGACACTAAGAAGTTGACCTCTTGCTGGTCCATCTTCCCTAAGCGAGTCCCTCCTAGCTTGTGTGATTTCTTGTTTATTGGGTGTTCATGCTTTTGTACATTTATTTGCTTACCTGCTTGCATGCATCTGTTGTATCTGTTGGATCTGTTTGTTTGTTTGTTGGGATGGGGTGTTCTATGAGAGATAAGCCCATTACCCAGGCTTGAGTGTACACACAGGTTTTAGAGTGGATAATCATGAGGCTTGCGTGACGTGTTGCTACGTTAAGTCGTTCATGAAGAACCACACCCAGACGAGGTTTCTTTTGGATATATTATGTCCTACGGGTGTTCCATAACGGCAAGATGTTCCTCTAGAAATCGTCGACTCTGGTGACCATTTCCCGAGAAGTCAGTCGAGGCCTCTCCTCCGAGACGTGATTATGTTAGCTCTGGTGGGCGCATTCTCGCTGCTCAATCCGAGGACCCCGAGACTGGGAACTTGCTTTAGGATGTCCTGTTGAGGGGAGTCAGTGGAGGTCTTTTGTCCCGTAATAATGCCAAACCTCCAGTGGTAAACGTATTATTCGCGACTGAAGGGCTGAAGCTGACGAACTTCTGTTCTTAGAACCTACCAGTGAGGGGCGGGCTAAATTCAGGAAACCTTAACCTCCAACCAACCCGGTTTTCTGGAGCAAAGCTTTGATCTTGTATTATATTCTTCAGTGGGTTTCTCTTCAGACAGTGCAACCTGACAGATGTTCAAGCGGATCCTGCAATCCTGATTTCCATGCCATTGCATTGCATTCACATCATTGCATCACATCATTCTGCATTCATATCATTTAACACATGTTTATCTATTTCTGTGGGGTTTATATCTTCTTCTTGATTCTAGTCGGGGTTTTTCTGGTACTTTTTAAAAGGGATATTTTATCTGATGAGAGACTGGAATCAAGGGGGTAGAATACCTTTTGGATTTGATAAACATGTCATTGCATTTGCATATCCATAGCATGTCTTGCATAACAGGTACTGCCGCAGTGTTCTCAATTGTTTGGTGTTTCATCAGTAGGATAGCTGACTCAGACATTCACCGATACGGTACCCGAAGGAATCAACAGAGAGCAATGGAATGTGTACAAGCAGAGCTCGCTGAGATGAGGATCCGCATGACCCAATTCATGGATGTGGTTCAAGGGGTGGCTCAGGGACAGCAAGAGCTCAGACAGATGATGCAGAGGAATCCCGCCGCTACTCAACCAGAGACATTGGATGATCCTCCAGCTGGAGAGGCTAATGGTCCCAATGGACCGAGGCCTATCCCGATCCCACATGTCAACCTTGATCAACAGCTCGTCCATGATGATCAGGCCGATCAATTCCCCCTACTTCAGGAAGACTTTGGCATGGGCCATGGCATGGACCCCATGTTTAGAAGATTAGAGGAGAGGCTCAAAGCTGTGGAAGGACAGAATCCTCTGGGAGTAGATGTTGCTGACTTGGGGCTGGTCCCAGGTGTGAGAGTGCCACCAAAATTCAAAGTCCCGGTCTTTGACAAATACAATGGCAGCTTTTGCCCCAAAACTCACGTGCAAGCCTATTTCCGTAAAATGGTTGCATACTCTGATGCCGAGAAGTTACTTATGTACTTCTTCCAGGACAGCCTGGCTGGGGCATCCTTGGAATGGTACATGAGGCTGGATAAAGCCCACATCCGTTGCTGGAGGGATTTGGTGGAGGCTTTCGTGAAGCAGTACCAGTATAATGCCGACATGGCTCCGGACAGAACTCAACTTCAGAATCTGTCTCTTAAAAGCAATGAGTGCTTCAGGGAGTACGCTCAACGTTGGAGGGAGACAGCTTCCCGTGTTCAGCCTCCTATGTTGGAAAAGGAAACGGCCAACAGGTTCATGAATACGCTGCCTGGACCTTATCTGGAGCGTCTGGTGGGGTGCAATGCCTCCAACTTTGTTGATGTGGTCTCTACCGGAGAGAGGGTGGAGAATTACCTGAAGACCTGCAAGATCCAAAATGGAGTTGGATCTTCATCAGGGGTAAAAAAGTCGTTCATTGGAGGGCATAAGCAGAGAGAGGGAGGAGTGAATTCTTTGACTTCCTATTAGAACAGAGGTGTTAGAAGGAACAGTTTCCAGAATTATCATCAACAACCGTATGTTGCGGCTGTGACCATTCCAGCTGCAGCACCACACCCTCAACCAGCTCAGTACCAACAGCAGCAACAACCGGGTAACAGACCCGCCTATCAACAGAGGCAAAGGATGATGGACCGGCGTTTCGACACCCTTCCAATGTCGTACGCTCAGTTGCTTTCTAGTCTTCAACAACTACAACTTATGCAATTGCGCACTCTGGCTCCTCCTGTTGGTAGACTTCTGGTGGGTTACGACGCCAACGCTAGGTGTAGCTTCCACTCTGGGGCACCTGGCCACAACATTGAGAACTGCAAAGCTTTTAAGCACGTAGTTCAGGACCTCATAGATTCAAAAGCCATCAACCTTGCACCGGCTCCTAATGTCGTCAACAATCCCATGCCGCAGCATGGTGGTGCAAACATTAATATGATGGAAGGAAAAGCCAAGTCCATTAAAGATGTGTTGAAGTTGAAGACTCCATTGTTGGATATCAAAGGATGCTTGCTGAAGGCCGATGTTTTCCCCGGTTGTGGGAAGGATTGTTTGGATTGTGCCACTCAGAGTGGAGGTTGTTTGAAGCTACAGCAGGGTATCCAGGCCTTGCTCGACAAAGGTATCCTCCAGGTTGAAGATTTGTTTGTCCAAGAGTCTGTGGAAGGGGTTGAGGAAGAAGTGTTTGAAGATGCTACTGATGAATTCGCTGATGTTGTTCCTGTTAATTTTGTGATTCCCAGCCAGGTCTCTGCGGTCAACGAAGAAGATGGGGATAGTGATTGTGACATTGACAACTGGGTGTGTCCGAGGATCCCGGGTGAAGTCATCAACAATTGGTCTTCTGAGGAGATTGTCCAAGTCACTTTTCTGAAGGAGTAATTTTCTTTGTTTATTCATGCATGTCCAAGTCTTACGTTCCGCCCAGGGCATAATGACTCATTGTAGGGCTCATCTATGTGACACTTGCATTTTTTATCATAAATAAAGGACGTCTTTTTGCATTCAAATATTTCGTTCCCTGTCTTTCTATTTTTGCAGTTTTTCAAAATAAAAAAATGGCAATGTTTTATTTAGTTTCCACTTTTTTCTTTCAGACTCATAAGCACATACCATCGCTCATGCAGATGCACGTCACCGGATCCTATTGATAACGGTTCTGCTATGGCTCGCTTCGACTTTCAAAATCCAATCTTTCAAGCTGAAAAAGAGGGTGATGAAGACTGTGAACTCCCTGAAGAACTTGCCAGGTTCTTAAAACAGGAAGAAAGGGTCATTCAACTGTATCAAGAGCCTATTGAAGTGATTAATCTCGGCACCGAGGACGCCAAGAGAGAAATCAAGATAGGGGCTGCTTTGGGAGATGATGTGAAGAAAGGGCTGATTGAATTGCTGCAAGAATACGTTGACATCTTTGCCTGGTCTTATCAGGACATGCTCGGGCTGGACACAGACATCGTGGTACACCGCTTGCCTCTCAAAGAAGGTTGTCCTCCGGTCAAGCAGAAGCTCAGAAGAACAAGACCAGAGATGGCTGTCAAGATAAAGGAAGAAGTACAAAAGCAGTTGGATGCAGGGTTTCTAGCAGTCACCAATTATCCGCCATGGGTTGCAAACATCGTCCCAGTACCTAAGAAGGATGGAAAGGTACGAATGTGTGTCGACTACCGGGATCTGAACAGAGCTAGCCCTAAAGATGATTTCCCATTACCTCACATCGACGTTTTGGTGGATAATACAGCTCAGTTCTCGGTATTCTCCTTCATGGATGGCTTTTCTTGCTATAACCAAATCAAGATGGCACCAGAGTACATGGAAAAGACAACTTTCATAACCCCATGGGGCACCTTCTGCTACAAGGTGATGCCGTTTGGTATGAAAAATGCCGGAGCAACATATCAACGAGCTATGGTGACTCTGTTCCATGATATGATTCATCATGAAATCGAGGTTTATGTGGACGATATGATTGCCAAATCTCAGACAGAAGAAGAACATTTGGTGAATCTGCAGAAATTGCTTGAACGGTTAAGGAAATTCAAACTGAGACTTAATCCGAACAAGTGCACTTTCGGGGTGAGATCGGGAAAATTGCTGGGTTTTATTGTTAGCGGAAAAGGGATTGAGGTGGATCCTGACAAAGTGAAAGCAATTCAGGAAATGCCTGAGCCAAGAACAGAGAAGCAAGTCCGTAGTTTCTTAGGGAGGTTGAACTACATTGCAAGGTTCATCTCTCACCTAACAACCACGTGTGAGCCAATTTTCAAATTGCTGAGGAAAGATCAGGCTATCAAGTGGAATGAAGATTGTCAAAGGGCTTTCGAGAAGATAAAAGAGTATTTGCAGAATCCTCCTATCCTTATGCCTCCAGTCCCAGGGAGACCGCTGATTATGTACTTGACAATTCTATGGGTTGTGTTCTCGGTCAACACGACGAGACAGGTAGGAAAGAACATGCCATCTACTACTTGAGTAAGAAGTTCACAGATTGCGAGTCGAGATACTCAATGCTTGAGAAGACATGTTGTGCACTTGCATGGGTTGCTAAGCGATTGAGACAATACATGCTGTCTCACACAACCCTACTGATCTCCAAGATGGATCCAGTCAAATACATATTCGAGAAGCCAGCTCTCACCGGAAGGGTGGCTCGTTGGCAAATGGTACTGACAGAGTATGATATCCAGTATACATCCCAGAAAGCCATCAAAGGGAGTATTCTGTCAGACTATCTTGCTCAGCAGCCGATTGATGATTATGAGCCGATGAAGTTTGATTTTCCAGATGAAGACATCATGTTCCTCAAGATGAAAGAATGTGAAGAGCCAGTTGTTGAGGAGGGACCTGATCCAAACGAAAAGTGGACTTTGTTGTTTGATGGGGCTGTCAATGCTAGAGGAAGTGGAATTGGCGCTGTCATTACTACTCCGAAAGGTGCCCACATGCCTTTCACCGCTCGTTTGACTTTTGAATGCACAAATAATGAAGCTGAGTACGAGGCCTGTATCTTGGGTATTGAGCAAGCCATTGATCTGAGAATCAAGACTCTGGACATCTTCGGAGATTCAGCTCTGGTGATCAATCAAGTAAATGGTGATTGGAATACTCTCCAACCCACTCTGGTCCCCTACAGAGATTACACGAGAAGACTGTTGACTTTCTTCACAACAGTAAAATTGTATCATATACATCGTGTTGAGAACCAGATGGCAGACGCACTTACTACTCTATCCTCCATGATCAAGGTAATTCGTTGGAACCATGCTCCCAGGATTGATGTGATGCGCCTTGACAGGGCCGCGTACGTGTTTGCTGCTGAACTGGTAGTCGATGACAAGCCATGGTATCACGCTATCAAGTGCTTTCTGAAGAATCAAGAGTACCCTGCAGGGGCATCCAACAATGACAGAAAGACTTTGAGAAGATTGGCAAGCAGTTTCTTCTTGAACAAAGACGATGTGCTGTATAAGAGGAACTTTAACATGGTTTTGCTCAGATGCGTAGACAGACACGAGGCGGACATGTTAATGCAGGAAGTTCATGAAGGTTCCTTCGGTACTCATGCCGGCGGACATGCAATGGCTAAGAAATTGTTGAGAGAGGGTTATTATTGGATGACCATGGAATCAGATTGCTTCAAATATGCTCGGAAGTGTCATAAATGCCAGATTTATGCTGATAAGGTGCATGTGCCGCCAAATCCTCTGAATGTGATGACTTCGCCGTGGCCGTTTGCTATGTGGGGCATTGACATGATTGGAAAGATTGAGCCGACTGCTTCCAATGGGCATCGCTTCATCCTTGTTGCCATCGACTATTTCACCAAGTGGGTCGAAGCAACGTCATTCGCAAATGTCACCAGACATGTGGTTTCCCGTTTCATCAAGAAAGAAATCATTTATCGCTATGGGATTCCCGAAAGAATCATTACTGATAATGGTTCTAATCTCAACAACAAAATGATGAAGGGGTTGTGTCAGAACTTCAACATTCAGCATCACAATTCTTCCCCTTACCGCCCTAAGATGAACGGTGCTGTTGAGGCGGCAAATAAGAACATAAAGAAGATTGTGCAGAAGATGGTCATCACGTATAGAGATTGGCATGAGATGCTACCCTTCGCCTTGCATGGGTACCGTACTTCAGTATGTACGTCGATTGGGGCAACCCCTTACTCCCTGGTGTATGGTATGGAAGCAGTCCTACCTGTTGAAGTGGAGATTCCTTCTCTAAGAGTCCTGTTGGATGTCAAGTTAGACGAAGCCGAATGGATTCGGACAAGGTTCAATGAGTTGAGTCTTATCGAAGAGAAGCGAATGGCAGCCATTTATCATGGGCAGTTGTATCAGAGTCGGATGAAGAGAGCCTTTGATCAGAAAGTGCGTCCTCGTTGTTTCCGAGTCGGAGATTTAGTGTTGAAAAGGACCCTTCCTCCTCAGACAGATCACAAGGGCAAGTGGACTCCTAACTATGATGGACCGTATATTATCACCAAGGTTTTTGATGGTGGGGCCTTAATGCTTGCAACTATGGATGGTGAAAACTTCACTTCCCCTGTGAACTCAGACGCAGTTAAAAAATACTTCGCATAAAATAGACCCGCTGGACAGTAAAAAGAATAGTCCAGGCAAAAATGGGCATCCCGACGAACCAAGAAAATGAAAAGGTTCGGGCAAAAATTAGGGATTAAAAATGAAAAGATCGTACACCCGGTAAGTTGAAAACCTGAAAAGGCAACTTAGGCAAAAATGGGTATCCCGGTGGATTGAAAACCCGAAAAGGGCGATCCAGGCAAAAGTTAGGGATTAAGCGAATGACTGCGTTCTGAGTTAGTTCTGAATCTCATCTCATGTCGATGACGGGAAATTTTAGAAAGGTAGGAAACAATCCAATCACCTTTTCAGAAGGCTGATCATCTGGAGGATCTTGAAGACGGGCAAGTCATAGCAGAATTGGAACCCAATAGAAATCCATTTCACATTGCCATTAGATTAATTTCTGTTTTTATCTTTTGTGCGATTACCTCTTTCCAGGGATTGCTTCCTGATGTAAATGCCTATTCAGAGGCCATTCAATCAATAAAATCATGTTATTCAGTATATCTCTGTTTTCATTTTCATTTTACTGTTTTGTTTGCAAAAATAACGTCCGAATTTTTGATAAACATTGCATCATGACACATAAGGGCTTTACAGGTACATGCTTAATAAACATTTAAAATTGCTGTAAATTTTAAGTGCTTTGGATCGTCTATTCAGAACAGATACCCTCGGGGCAGTTCCTTAAAATCCCCTGCAGATGACCGTGAATATCTTCCCCAGTGAAGTCGCCAACAGACGAATCCAGTGTCTTATCCCTGCAGAGCTGATCAGAGTGTTGGATTCTTCAATCCCCAGCAGGTTCTCACCACTGTACTTCCCCAAGCGTCTGTTTCAGGACATACACTCCCCAGTAGAGTTGACAGTGCCAGACTATATATCCCCAGCGGAGTTGACAGTGCCAGACTGTATCTTCCCAGCAGAAGTGGCTGCTCCTTAGAGTTCGAGGCCAGATCGATAATCCCAATGCCAGATCCATGGTTTCTTTCCTTGAAGCAGAACCTCGGTACCGTATCAGTGTTTGCTTCCCCTGCTGAGTCATCTCTCGCAGATCGGGGTTGCCAGAACCACTATCGCTTTCCCCAACAGCAGGTTTTCAATGTCGTTCTCTCCCCAGTCTGAATCTCGGCATTTCGTCATTGCTAGAACACCGTGTGGCGGGTCATTTCCCCACATAATTCTTTGTGCTATGCATCTCCAGCAGCCTTGCCAGGGTCCAGAAGATGGTGATCATTTCCCCAGCAGATCCCCTTGCCTCAGCTTGGCATTCTACCCAGCATTTCGCATCCCTGCATGTAGAATCATATTGCATTGCATCCTTCCAAATCGCGTAGCATTTCCATTTTCATGGAGCATTACGCCATTGAAAAATTCAAACATACGCATGTAAGCATAAAACATTCTCGGTATCCCAAGTGATAAGCTAGAAGTTGTTTCCAGTACTCAGACTGAAGATTGTTCATGACTTACCTTTGTTATCCCCAGCAAGTGTCATTGGCCCATGCGCCGCCTCTATTATCTTTCCCTATTTCTGCCGATGCTGACAGGCATGAAATTTTCCGGTATTCAGACCGAAGTGGCATTCAGGCCAATTTCCGATATTCAGATCGAAATGGCGTTCAGGCCAGTTTCCGGTATTCAGACCGAAGTGGCGTTCAGGTCAGTTTTCCGATGTTCAGATCGATGCAACTTGTGGCATTCAGGTCAATTTTTCGATGTTCAGATCGAAGAAGTTTCCGACGTTCAGGTCGATGCAACTTGTGGCATTCAGGCCAATTTTTCGATGTTCAGATCGAAGAAGTTTCCGACGTTCAGGTCGACGCAACTTGTAGCATTCAGGCCAGCCTCTCGGTGTTCAGACCGATATTAATAATCTCATATCTCCCGATGTTCAGATCGAAGTCATTTCCAGTATTCAGACTGATGAGCGGCATTCAGGCCATGGTTATTTCTGTGTTACCATTTATTTTGGTATCCAAGTTAACATTCTTTTTCGGTATTCAGACTGACTCTCACCGTACCATACGGATTCTTCTTTCAAGACCACCTCTTTGCCGATTCTGACCGACATTGTTACTTCACTTCACTTCAGTGCAAATTTTTGGGCTTTTATTGTATTCAATCCCTTGATACCTCGAAAGCACGAAAGTCGCTGCTATCTTCTTTCCAGGTCTCCAGTTGATTGAATATGGGCAGCTGTAATACCCCAAAATTTACCCTTCATTTTTCCTGGAAGCATACGCTTTACACCTCATGCATGCATTCATTTTTAGGTCATTTAACATTAGATACATTGCATTTCATCATGTCAATCAGAATTAGATCCAAGAAACTTTATTTAAAAATAAAAAAAATAAAAAAAAAACGAAAAAAAAAACGAAATAAATAAATAAATAAATAAATAAAAATAATAATAAATAAAAAATAAATAAATAAAAGAAAAAATCTCAGACTTGGATCTCTCTCAAAAGCCCACTAAGCTACCAATATTAGGCTATAAATACTAGAGTTTCAGTGAAACAAATATTGATTATATTCCTATTACCCTGAGGAAAAAGATAGTGAGAGAAGAGCTAACAGAGTTCAGAGCAGCCTCCAAACCCTGAAGGGAACTCAACTGTACAGAATCACCTCTGCCTCACAAAAACCCTAAAGATTGTTTTGTAAACCTCACGGGTGCAACTCAATTTCAATCAAGCTCTCCAATTAGGTTTGCCCTATATCCATAATCTTTATGCCTTTAATTTGAATGCTCTAAATGTATGAGGTATTATGGGTGAATTTGATACCCTGTTGATGCATGTCTTTTTTGTGAATTTTAATAGCATGAATTATGTGGTTACATTTTGATTTGGGGGCAACCCTTGATTACCCTATTTTTTTGTCTCTAACCTGTTTGTTGAGTTTTTGTGAGGGCTCACGTGACTTTTGCAGGGATAACTTGTGTGGTTTTCCACTTTATTTGTGGGATACCCCCTGGAGGTTTCATTCCGATTACCTGTACTGACTCACTTTCTTCGATGGTGTTAGCTTGGGAGGATCCCTGGGTTTCCCATTCCTCTAATTGCTGTTACTTCGGATCTTTATCCGCGTGGTACTTTTACATTTTTCCCGCATTTTACTACTTTCCTAGCTGGAAGACCTTGATAGGAGGCAATGTTTTTGTGTGTTTTTTTTATAGGTTCCTTCGTCAAGGACTGCCTTTTGCATGAGTTCACCAAACCCTAACCCTTCATTGATTTTTCTTCTCCTAAACACACGTTTACTCCTTCTACTACAGGTGAGTAAGTCTCCAAAGGTCGAGCATCCGGTAGATTGCGTAGTAACGTCGTTCGTCCAAAACCCACTCCATAACCCCGTAGTTAGCCGAACTACGGCTTGCTCTGATTCTCATTCCAGATGAGATACGTAGGCATAAGACGCGATGTCTTAGCGAGCACACATCCCCCCAACCCATAGGTCAGCCGAGCTACGAAGACTCTGATTCTCATATTCAGATGAGATACGTATGCAGTGGATGCGACATCCGCGCGAGTCATTTTCATTTAACCCTTTTTTTTGGTAAACAGCACAAGATAAACTCACACCATTTAGACAAGAACTACAAAAGTGCATCCCGTAGAGTACTACGGATGCGTAGGGGTGCTAATACCTTCCCTTCGCATAACACACTCCCGAACCCAAGATTTGGTTGCGAGACCCCGTCTTGTCCTTTCCTTTTTCAGGTTTACTTCGAGCGTTTCCTTTCCCTCCTTTGGGATGAATAACGCACGGTGGTGACTCTTCTGTCATTTTCTTTCGCCGGTTGTTTTTTCGCACACTGTATTTTTCAAGTTGCGACACTCGGCAGGATGTCGCATCCTGGTCCTACGTAGTTTGTCAGACACAAACATCAGAGTCGACGTAGTTCGGGGATATGGGAAACGTGCTCGCTAGGATGTCGCATCCTGTGCATACGTATCTTCTCTAAACAGAGAAAGAATCAGAGCACTCGTAGCTCGGCTAACGCACGCCAAACAAAACACAAACAGAGACGCTGAGACGTCAAAGCAAACTGGAAATGGAATGCCAATCGCTGGTCTTACATCCAACTCCACACAAAAGCAAACAGGAAACCGAATGCCAATCGCTGGACTTATATCAGACTCCAAGCACACACACAACACGGGAAACCGACTGCCAATCGCTGGACTTATGTCAGACTCCAAACAAGCACAAACACAAACTGGAAACCGAATGCCAATCGCTGGACTTACATCAGACTCCAACAAGCAAACAAGAAGGTTGAAAAAGAAAAAGGGCGCCCGGAGAGATCAGCTCATCTCCTGCCTACGTACCTCATCTGGTATGAGGATCAGGGCGACGTAGTTCCCCTTAACAGGGAAAGAACTTCTATCCTAACCAAAGACTAGGGAGATAACAAGCCACTAGGGAGACTACGACTCGAGCCTAGAAGTTGTCATGCATATGATCTCTATGTTGAGGTCTCTAATCCTAACTCGCACAGGAAGCAAGCTAGCCTAAACAGCCAATCAAGCGAACACAAACACAAGAGAGCAAGCACACACACTATATGCAAACAAGTGGCTCATACAAGGCTAGGTTTTAGTCAAGGGGCCAAATCAACCTTGACAAACAAGCCAACTGGAAAGGGTGTTTTGAGCTGATCTTAACCCTAACATTGAGAGTTAGGGTGAAGCAGATGAAATGGGAATGAGGGTAAGACCTCACAACTCTTATCCTTGGCCTGGGAGAGCTTCAATCAATGAAAGTGTGGGAGTCCAGAATGTGGGACTCTATTCCACAATGACTGACACAACAAGATTTTGGGTTTTTATTCAAAGTGCATCAACACATGGTGTGAGCAAGAAGAAAGACACAACTGAATAGCAGGGGATGGATTGCACATCCCTTGTATCTGCCAATGCCTCTTCACTTAGGAGGTCTTTGAATGTATAAGGCACAAAGATAAACAAGCACAAACATTGCCTCTTAAGGAGGGCTTCAGACAGGTGCCTGCCAACATAACATGACAGGTCTTCCAGACTACATGAAGAGTAGGAATTTACCTAAGTGGTATGCCAACCACAAGCAAAGCAAAGCAACTCAAATAATGAGTTAAAGCGGCTAAAGTACCTCTTGAAGATCAACTTCTGGAAACACGCGAATCAAGGCCTGGCAAGCTTCCAATACACTCCTGATCACTTGTTATGAAGTTTGATGAAGAATTTGAGGCTTGGAACTGTGTAGATCTTGCTTAAATCTGAACTGCCATTGCTATGTTCTTGAGCTTCACATGCACGATTCTGGTCCAAATTTGATGATCCAAGGCTTGATCCGTACTAAATCCACACCAGAGAACAAGAATATGGAAGAATATAACAAGGTTATGTGGAGAAAATTTGAATTATGATTGAGAGAAAAAATTGGAGGGAAAGAGAATTTGGATCTAGAAATGAGCAAAACCCCCACAATTCTGTTGTGATTATGTATTTATATGCTCCACTAATCACATCCAAATTGTAATTAGGCAAGGTTTAGTTGAGATTAGCAAAGATAGGGTGTGTGACCAAAAATGACAATTTTTGTGGTGCATGGCAATTCCAAACGTGAACAGTACCATGTACATGGCCAAATTCACTTAAAATCCTCTAATTAACACAATGGCAATGGTGATTTGTTCCCATGATGCACCAATTTTGAATTTATGATTTTCCCTCCAAAATCTTCATGAATAAGCAAATGATCATATGTTCAAATTTCATGTAATATGATGAATGATTTGGAAAGTTCATGTCATGAGAAACATTTTGCAAAAAGGAGCACTCAATTTGGAGTTATGAGTCAAAAGTTATGTCCTTTTGAAGTTCCATGCACACTTGGCAATGACTTGATCATATCTCCTCAACCATTCATCAGATGCTCATGATCTTGGACTTTTTGGAAATGGGAGAGAAAGATATTCAACTTTCATGTTGGACAAAATTTCATTTGAAGCTTCTTTGATGTTGGAAAGTTGAGTTGAAGTTGGTCCAAAAACTTGCCAGTTTTGGAAACTTGAAATTACAGGTCACTTTCCATTTTTGGAAACTTTTGATCTGGCTTCAAAATCTTCAAGGTAGATGTTTGACATGTTGAATAAACCTCTTTGGGACATGAATGAAGTGTCTCAAACCATTTCTCCACCTCCTAGCCCTCAGTTGACTTGCAGTTGACTTTTATGGGCCCCAGATGACCTGAAACTGCACTGTGGCCTTTGAGCCCCTAACACTTGGTCAAGTTGCTTCAAAATGAACCTTGGGTTCACATAAGCTCTCTAGAACAACCATAGGGCTTCTTCCTCATGGAAATTCTTGCTCTTTTATACAGATGAATTCTTCTGATATCAGTCTTGACTGATGAGATGCAATGTACTATGCAATGTTAATGCAATGTTAATGACCTAAAAATGAAATGAATGTACAAATGGGGGGTGCAAATTTGAGGTGCTACAACTGCCCCTATTCAATCAACTAGGAACCTGAACGGATGAGAGCAACGGCTATCAGACCTTCAAGGTAAACAGGGATTGAATACCAAAAGAACCGTAGAAATTTGCACTCTGCGAGAGATGATCAAAGAAAACAATGTTCACCCATGGCAACTTCCACTGGGGATTTGATATTTTTATCACTGGGCCAGACAAGACGTCTAGCGACGACTCTACTGGGGATTTTGATTTTCATCGGAAAAAGGAACCACGACTAGACATCGAAAGATGATGAATGGGAATAAAGAAGCCACGACCAAACATCGAAAGATGATGAATGGGAAAAGAAACCAAGACTAGACGTCAAAGGACGAATAAGAATAAAGAAACCACGACTAGACATCGAAAGACGATGAATAGGAAGAGAAACCACGACTAGACGTCAACGGACGAATAGGAATAAAGAAACCACGACTAGACATCGAAAGACGATGAATAGGAAGAGAAACCACGACTAGACGTCAAAGGACGAATAGGAATAAAGAAACCACGACTAGACATCGAAAGACGATGAATAGGAAGAGAAACCACGACTAGACGTCAACGGACGAATAAGAAAAGCTCAACCAAACATCAACGGATGAATGGGAGAAAGGAACCACGACTAGACATCGAAAGACGATAAATAGGAAGAGAAACCACGACTAGACGTCAACGGACGAATAGGAATAACTCGACCAGACATCAACGGATGACTGGGAGAAAGAAACCACGACTAGACGCCAACGGACGAATAGGAAAGACTCGACCAAACATCAACGGATGAATGGGAGGAAGGAACCACGACTAGACGTCAACGGACGAATAGGAAAAGCTCGATATTACGGGCATCGAAAGATGATGTCTACAGACACCAAAAGACAGGACCCACACGGGGATCAACACGACACTCACGGGTATCATAAAGATGACATCTACATATGTCAGACAAGGCCATACACTTGTCGGGGACTACGCTGGGAAGTCAAACTTTCCTTTCACTGACGGGTAAGAAAATAAACCTCTATGGGGATTACCAATCCTGAATGCTGTCAGGAGCCACCGCTGCAAATATGCCATGCGGATTGTTGAACAATGATCCGCCTCTGCTGGGGATATGGTCCAATCCGGTTTAACACATGAATGCATATGTTTGAATTTTTCTATGGCGTAATGCTCCATACTGAATGGAAATACTACGCGATTTGAGGATGCAATGATTACTATATGCAAGATGCAAATGAAGAAAACTCCTGTCGGGGAGAACTGGTTACTCTGCTGAGCACACAATTCTGATTTGATCCTCCAACTCTGTGGGGAGACGCACTGCTGGGGGTGCTTTGCTGATCTGACACTTTGGGCACGGCAGAGAAACCAACTCAACTGGGGGGTCTCTGTCTGGGGAACACACCAACCTCTCAAACGTGCTAGGGAATAGCATCGCTGCTGGAGAAAGGATAAATCCCACCGGGGACAACTTTCACTGAATCCAATCCGCTTGGAGACTCCGCTAAGGGAAACAACCCATGCTCACCTCCACTGGGGATAACTGCTAACCCACGGGTAGGATTAACTCTATTGGGGATAATTTTTACCAAACCTGATCTGCTTAGGGACTCCGCTGGGGAAAACATCAACACAAACTTCCGCAGGGAAGACCACCCACTCCAAAATTGCTGGGGAAAACAATCACAACCCGGCTGGGGAAAGGCATTTACGACCCTGCTGGGGATTACAATCACAACCCTGCTGAGGATTACAGTACTTCATACCCGACTGCTGAGGAACAAACTACCCACAGACACCTCCGCTGGGGATATAACAACCTTCAGACTCAGTGGGGACTAACAGTCTCCAGACTAGCTGGGAATAGGGTAGACTTTGAACCTGCTGCTGAGGGACACACTACCCACAGACGCCTCTGCCGGGGAAGAATAGTTCTAATAGTTTTCAGACTTGCTAGGGAAACGTCCTCAACCCTGCTGAGGAATCCCTGATCTCGAATACGCTGGGGAGACAAGTCCTGAACTTGCTGTAGACAGCCCAACTTTTCACACTACTGGAAAGTGCTGAAACGTCTCTGAACCAACCGTGGCTTATCTGCTTCAGCCAGGAATCAAAGGTAATAACCTGCAAAACAGCGAGACATACATGCCCCGGGGGATTGTATGGACAAGATACACCTAAGTGTATTCAACACTCAAAATGATTTTCAAATGTTTTATCTTTCTGCACGTTATTGTCTAGCCTTCATGTTTTTTATATGCAATGTTTATCAAAAATTCGGACGTTTTTGCAAACAAAACATTAAAATAAAAAACAAGGGAGCAATTTATCTGAATAACGACTTTTATTAATTGAAAATGGGCCTGAAAAGGCGAATACATCGGGAAGCAATTCCTAGGAAGAGGTAATTGCGCACAAAAGGAAATAAACTATCCTATTGGCAATGTGAATACGGCATCCACTATTTCCCAATTCTGTTATGACTCACAGATCCTCAATTTCCCCAACATTCCTTGCTTTCTGAGAAGAATGATTGGACCGATCATATCCTTCAAGATGGTAGATACTGAAGCGCGATGAGGTACAGATAATTCAGACTGTAGCCTTCGCTTTAATCCCTCTTTTGCCTGGATCACCCTTTCGGGTTTTCAATCCACCGGGATACCCATTTTTGCCTATGCTGCCCTTGCGGGTTTTCGACTTACCGGGTGTACATATTCTTTTTATTCTTTATCCCTAACTTTTGCCCGAACCTTTTTTCTTTTTTCTTGGTTCACCGGGATGCCCTTTTTTGCCTGGACTCTTTTATTCTTTTCGTCCAGCGGGTCAATTTATGCGAAGTATTTTTTGACTACATCTGAGTTAACAGGGATGAAGAATCTTCACCATCCATAGTTGTAAGCATCAAGGCTCCACCAGAGGAAACCTTCTTAACAACATATGGACCTTCGTAATTCGGAGTCCACTTGCCCCTGTTATCTGTATCGGGAGGAAGGATCCTCTTCAAAACCAAATCACCTGTCTGATAGCTTCGAGGACGCACTTTTTGATCAAAGGCTTTCTTCATCCTTCTCTGATACAATTGCCCATGGCACACAGCTGCTAACCGCCTCTCTTCGATAAGGCTCAACTCGTTAAACCTTGTTCGAATCCACTCAGCTTCGTCCAGCTTGACATCCAACAGGACCCTCAGAGAAGGAATCTCCACTTCAACTGGTAGGACTGCTTCCATACCATACACAAGGGAGTAAGGGGTTGCCCCGGTCGACGTACGTACTGAGGTACGGTACCCATGCAAAGTGAAAGGCAGCAGCTCATGCCAATCCTTGTACGTCACGACCATCTTCTGCACAATCTTCTTAATGTTCTTGTTTGTCGCCTCTACAACACCATTCATCTTCGGTCTGTAAGGAGAAGAATTGTGATGTTCGATCTTAAAATCTCTGTAGAGCTCTTTCATCATCTTGTTATTGAGATTCGAACCATTATCGGTAATGATTCTCTCCGGAACCCCATAACGACAGATAATCTCCTTCTTGATGAACCGGGCAACCACTTGCTTGGTAACGTTAGCATAGGAAGCTACTTCCACCCATTTGGTGAAGTAATCAATCGCGACCAGGATGAAGCGATGTCCATTAGAAGCAGTAGGTTCAATCTTCCCAATCATATCGATGCCCCACATCGCGAATGGCCAAGGAGAATTCATGACATTCAGAGGGCTTTGTGGTACATGCACCTTATCTGCATAGATCTGGCATTTATGACACTTCCGAGTGTATTTGAAACAATCGGATTCCATGGTCATCCAGTAATAATCGGCTCTCAACAACCTCTTGGACATGGCATGACCACCAGCAAGGGTACCGAACGATCCTTCGTGCACTTCTTGCATCAACATGTCTGCTTCGTGTCTATCCACGCATCTGAGCAGAACCATGTCAAAGTTTCTCTTGTACAACACATCATCCTGATTCAAATAAAAGCTTCCAGCTAGCCTTCTCAGGGTTTTCTTGTCATTCTTTGACGCTCCTTCAGGATACTCCTGGCTTTTGAGGAAATTCTTGATATCAAAGTACCACGGCTTCTCATCAACAACAGACTCGGCTGCAAACAGATACGCAGGCCTCTCGAGCCGATTCACAGCAACATGTGGCACATGATTCCACCAATGGACTTTGATCATAGAAGACAAAGTAGCCAAGGCATCAGCCATCTGATTTTCATCTCGGGGGACATGATACAACTTCACTGTCTTGAAGAAAGTCAGGATCCTTCTGGTATAATCTCTGTAAGGAATCAAATGTGGCTGCTGAGTATTCCAGTCTCCATTGACTTGGTTAATCACTAGAGCGGAATCTCCATAGATGTCCAGAGTTTTGATCCTTAGATCGACGGCTTCTTCAATCCCCATGATACAAGCCTCATACTCAGCCTCGTTGTTGGTTACCTCAAAAGTCAACCTGGCAGAAAAAGGCAAATGCGCACCTTTAGGATTGATAAGTACTGCCCCAACACCGTTTCCATTCACATTTACAGCCCCATCAAATATCAATGTCCAATTGTCATCAGGATCCAGTCCTTCCTCGAGAAGAGGCTCTTCACAATCTTTCATCTTTAAATACATGATGTCTTCATCAGGGAATTCAAACATCATCGGCTGATAGTCCTCAATTGGCTGCTCGGCAAGGTAATCAGACAGAATACTACCTTTGATGGCCTTCTGCGACGTGTACTGGATATCGTACTCTGTTAAAATCATCTGCCAACGAGCAACACGCCCGGTAAGAGCCGGCTTTTCAAAGATGTACTTCACTGGATCCATCTTAGAAATCAATAAGGTAGTATGGTTCAACATATACTGTCTCAGTCGGCGAGCAGCCCAGGCCAAAGCACAGCAAGTTTTCTCGAGCTGCGAATATCTTATTTCACAGTCGGTAAACTTTTTGCTAAGGTAGTATATAGCATGCTCTTTTCGACCAGACTCGTCATGCTGTCCCAATACACACCCCATCGAATTCTCAGTCACTGAAAGGTACATTATCAGAGGCCTCCCAGGAACTGGAGGTATAAGGATTGGAGGTTTCTGTAAATACTCTTTTATCTTGTCAAAAGCTTTTTGACAGTCATCATTCCACCTGATTGCTTGATCTTTTCTTAGCAATTTGAAAATCGGCTCACACGTGGCAGTTAGGTGAGATACGAACCGTGCAATGTAATTCAATCTCCCTAAAAACCCACGAACCTGCTTTTCAGTTCTTGGTTCAGGCATTTCTTGAATAGCTTTTACTTTCGCTGGATCAACCTCAATCCCTTTCTCACTGACAATGAAGCCTAACAGCTTACCAGATCTCACCCCAAATGTACACTTGTTTGGATTCAGCCTCAGTTTGAATTTTCTCAGTCCTTCAAACAGCTTCTGCAGGTTTACCAGGTGCTCCTCTTCTGTCTGCGACTTCGCAATCATATCATCCACGTACACTTCAATCTCTTTGTGCATCATGTCATGAAAGAGAGTCGTCATAGCCCTCTGATAGGTAGCACCAGCATTCTTCAGCCCAAATGGCATCACCTTATAGCAGAACGTGCCCTAAGGTGTAATGAATGTCGTCTTTTCCATGTCTTCTGGCGCCATCTTGATCTGATTATAGCCAGAGAATCCATCCATGAAAGAGAAAACCGAGGATTGAGCCGTGTTATAAACCAATACATCAATGTGAGGTAATGGGAAGTCATCTTTCGGATTAGCTCTGTTTAAATCCCGGTAATCGACACACATCCTGACTTTACCATCCTTCTTCGGCACGGGTACGATGTTGGCCACCCACGGGGGATAGTTGGTAACTGCCAGAAAACTTGTATCCAACTGCTTCTGAACCTCCTCTTTAATCTTAACAGCCATATCAGGACTAGTTCTGCGCAGCTTCTGCTTTACCGAAGGACAATCTTCTCTGAGAGGTAGCCTGTGCACCACAATATCTGTATCCAAACCAGGCATATCTTGATACGACCATGCGAATATCTCCACATACTCTCTCAGCATTTCGATCAGCCCTCTCTTGACATTTTCCTTCAAAGCAGCCCCGATTTTGATCTCTCTCTTGGCGTCCTTATTACCAAGGTTAATAATTTCCAACTCTTCCTGATGAGGTTGGATGACCCTTTCCTCCTGCTTCAATAATCTGACCAATTCTTTGGGGAGTTCACAGTCTTCTTCACTCTCCTCTTCAGCTTGGTAAATGGGATTATCGAAATCATACTGAGCCATAACAGAACTGTTTTTAGTGGAGTCCGCAAGATCGATTCTGCATGTTTAATGCTTTATTTTAGAAAAAGAGTTCAAGAAAGTCACAAAAACAAAAAACATTTCCATTTTTATTGTTTTGAAAATGAAAATAAAAACAGAAAGACAGTGAGCACAAATTTGTTTGCAAAACGTCCTTTATTAATGATAATCATTGAAAACATGATGAGGCCCTACAATGACCACTACGCCCCGGGCAGAACGTAAGGTTTGTGCAAAATGAAAAACAAAAGAAAATTACTCTGACTGAAGAGTAACTTGGACAATCTCTTCGGCTGTCCAATTATTCACCATCTCCCCTGGAGCACACGGGCGCACCCAGTTGTCCAGATCACAATCACTGTCACCATCTTCGCTACTGGCTGCAAAGACGTCACCATGGTTCATCAACCCAGCGCTGGTGAAGGAACTCGGCCCTTTCTGAACACCCTACTCTGCCTGAAGAGGCTGATAACCAACACCGAATTTGTCCTCTTTGACGGGCAGGTCGACCATCTTGCCCCAGCCTTCCGCCTTTCCAGAATTAACAACCTCCATAGCCTGCTTGTATGATGCAATTGAGGCACCTGGCTTCTTCTGCTCAGCAAAAGCCACCCTCTCAATGTCAATGGTCTCAAAAGCCTGGCACAGCGTTTCATGAATCTCGCCATCCATCTCCACATACTTGAAGGAAGATAGATGACTCACAAGAATGTCCTCCTCGCCGCACACAGTCACAACCTGACCATTCCATACATACTTCAGCTTCTGATGGAGAGTTGATGAAACTGCTCCAGCCCCATGTATCCAGGGACGCCCCAATAGACAACTATATGCTGGTTGAATATCCATCACATAGAAGACAGTGTCAAACACCTCCGGGCCTATCTTCATGGGCAACGTGACTTCACCGAATATTGATCGCTTGGACCCATCGAAAGCACGGACGATGAGATCACTCGGAGTGAGGACAACCCCTTCAACATCAATCATGCTCAGAATCTTCTTGGGCAACACATTCAAAGACGAGCCAGTATCGACCAGCACATGCGACAATACTGCGCCTTTGCACTCCATGGTGATATGCAGGGCTTTGTTATGATTGCGACCCTCAGGCGTCAAGTCCAGGTCTGTGAACCCCAACCCATGTCTCGTGCTCACATTCGCAATAACACCCTCCAGCTGGTTGACAGAAATCTCTTGAGGCACGTAAGCCAGATTCAACATTTTCAGCAAGGCATTACGGTGTGCCTCAGAGCACAATAACAATGAGAGGATAGAGATTTTGGACGGAGTTTGATTCAGTTGATCCACAATCTTATAGTCACTCTTCTTGATGATCTTCATGAACTCCTCCACATCTTTTTCAAAGGATCCTTCAGGCACCTCCTTCTGCACAAGTCCTTCTTCAACCACAACTTGCTTACCCTTTGCCTTAGCAAGAGCTTCAGCATTGTTATCCCTCAAAGTCTGTGGCGAAAACAGACGACCACTTCTTGTAAAACCCCTAGGTCCTCCCATATTGTCCACAGCCGGACCAACAGTTACTGGAGCTTTAGTTGGCACGCCAATTGTTACTGGAGCTTGATTCACTGGTCTTATTTGACTTCCTGACCTTCTGTTGTTGCGGAAAGCATAGTCGTACTTCCATGGAACGGCCCTACTGTTCTCAACAGGTCTTCTATCAGAAGCAACAATAGTAGTAGGAGCAACAACCGTTACTGGAGCAGAGATGGTTACAGGGGTACCAACGGTTACGGGTGCATTAACAGTTGGAGCACGTCCAGGACCATCAGACGGTTTGAAGTAAATGGTGACAGTTGATACCACCCCACGATCTCTCACAGCCCGACTAAATTGTAAGCAACCCTCATCCATCAATCCTTGGATACCTCTTTTCAGCTTTTCACAACCATTCTCTTGATTAGCACAAACCGAACAACCTTCATCACAACCCGGGAACACTCCCCCTTCCAGCAGACGCTCTTTTACCACAATCAGCGATGTCTGAACCTCACCAACACTGACTACCAAGTCTACAACCTCCTCACCTTCCACATTGTTCACCCTGGGCCCTCCATGTTGAGGCATAGGGTTATTCACAACATTCGGCACATGAGCAAAGTTGATTGTCTTAGCATCAATCAGATCCTGGACCTTATGGTGGAAAGCCTGACAGTTCTCAATATGGTGCCCCGGTGCACCGGAATGAAAATCACAATGAGCATTGGCATCATACCCAGCAGGAATTCTTGTCAACGGAGCCATGGTGCGAAGCTCAACAAATTTCAACCTGAGCAGTTCAGGAAGCAATTCAACATACGTCATTGGTAGCGGATCAAAATGACGCTCGGGCATTCTCTGCCTTGGTTGAAACGGGCGTTGCTGTTGTTGTTGTTGTGAAGCTCTTTGTTGTTGTTGTTGAGGTTGAGTTGGGATAGTCACAGCGGCAACCTGACAATACTGTCCTCTGTTTACATTCCTTCTGCGATGCACAACATTAGTTTCACCCTCCCTCCTTCGGGGTGCCCCAGAAAATGGCTTCTTAGAACTGGAAGACGAGGAACCAGAATCCTGAATCTTCCCTGCTTTAATAAGGCTCTCAGTCCTTTCTCCGCAGATTACCACATCAGAAAAGCTACCGAATGGGCAACTTCCCATACGGTCCATGAACACCCCCTGCAGTGTTCCAATAAACATGTCGGTCAGCTCTCTCTCCAACATAGGAGGTTGCACTCTTGCAGCTAACTCACGCCACCTCTGGGCGTACTCCTTGAAACTTTCACCAGATTTTTGGAATAGACTCTGCAGTTGGGTTCTGCTCGGAGCCATATCCATGTTGTGCTTATACTTCCTCAAGAAGGCTTCCCCCAGATCTTTCCAGCTTCTAACAGACTCTCTCTTCAACTCCATGTACCAGTCCAAGAAAGCTCCAGACAAGTTGTCCTGGAAAAAATACATCCACATCTTCTCATCATCTGTGTATGCAGAGATTTTTCTGTAATAGGCCTGCACATGGGTGCGAGGACAAGAAGTGCCATTATACTTGTCAAAGGATGGCGCCTTGAATTTGTAAGGACTTCTCAGCCCCTCAACCAATCCCATGTTGGTTACATCAAATCCCAAAGAGTTCTAACACTCCATGGCTCTGATCTTCTCAGCTAGGGCATCCACCTTCCTATCCCTCTCTTCAGTTCTTACAACTTCGTCTTCATCACTAAGGAGAGTAAACATGTCCTCCTGTCTGTCAACCAAAGGAGCAGGATGGCGAACCGGAGCACGGGTTGCTCTAACATTAACAGTCTCAGCAGCGATAGGTTGTCCGTTGATCCTGATACCCCTAACTCATCACCCACATCATAGTTGTTGACGGGAATAATAGCAGCAACAACTTCACTAACAGGGATCCCTTCTGGTGAGGCATGGTGGACCGGTGGAATCACAGCTTCCTGTCTTTGGGCTAAGGCACGCAGCTCCTCTTGCCCTTGAACAACCCCTTGCATCATGGTCATAAACTGGGCCATGTTAGCCCTCATCTCTGCCAACTCAGCTTGAACTTGATCCATACCTCTCTGTTGATTCAGTCTCGTAGCGTAGCGATGCGCACGACGATCAGCAATCCTGCCTAAAACAGGAATCAGAGTGAGAAGTCTTGCTCAAGAACACCTGTAATGCAAGAATGATATGTGTATGATGCGTATGATGTGTATGTTGTTTATAATGAATGATCCTGAAAAGGATATACATATGCGGGTTAACTTTTTTCTTTTAGGCATTATTTTTTTTGAAAATAAACATGCTATGATGCAAATGATGAAGCCATGGCAGGTTGCCTGAGTATCACACGGCACAAGATCAGAACTTCAGCATGAATTCGGCACCGGAAACCACAGATCAAAATCATCTGGAACCCAAGGTCATCTGGAACCCATACTTCAGAACCAAGTCACCATCTGAGCAAGTACCCTCAAATTCAGCCTAGGGATCCGAAATAAACGGAACCCTCTGATCAATACTAGGGTCAAACCTCCGGCATCCAGAAATAAAGATCCATAAATCCAACTGAACCATAGTCACCATCACAGAATCACTGGCAGACACTGCATCTGTAAGGATCAAACCCTCCCCTCACAGGTGAATTCTAACAAGGTCATCCTAAGGCGGATAATGGTCTCGACAATTGGACAAGATACTCAACGAGTTTGCCCTTTCGAGTGTGTCGTTGCAGCTCTCATAAGATCATCTAACCCAAAGATCCGAGAAAGAACGATCACCGAAGTCAACAGCTCTAAAGAGATAACCCAACCAAAGTGGAATACTCCACACGGAAGAGCTCACTCAGAAGAACCTCGTCCGGCTTGTGGTATATCACGTCGCAATAACATGCTGATCCAACATGTGAGGAAACGTGAGACCACACTAATCCTAGGTGTATACTCGGGCCTGGGTTTTAGCCCCACTCAGAACACCCACCCCAAATCAGAGGAACCAACCTGTACAGAGGCACAATGATAATATGATGTATGCAAACACATATGCACATATATACAATCACATCATAATCATAAATGCAATAAATAAAGCAGTAAGAGCAACCAACACTATCCTAAAGAGCGCTAGGATTGACTCGCTTAGGGAAGATGGACCAGCAAGAGGTCAACTTCTTTAGTCCCCAGCAGAGTCGCCAGCTGTCGCATTACGCGAAAAACCGGCGGGAAAAAGAAACAGAGCCGCCACCGTGCGTTATTTATCCCAAAGGAGGGAAAGGAAACGCTCGAAGTAAACCTGGAAAGGAATGGTCCCGCGACCAGAGATAGATAGGATCGGGAGTCGGTTATGCGAAGGGAAGGTATTAGCGCCCCTACGCATCCGTCGTACTCGACGGGATCCACGCTCAGAAAGAATAGAAGAAAGGTTGCTAAAGAAACTGCTCAAAGATGCACAAAACTGGACTGAAACACAAATGAAAGACGGAAGAAGGTGACTCGGCAGGATGTCGCGTCCTGGTCCTACGTAGTTTGTCAGACACAAACATCAGAGTCGACGTAGTTCGGGGATATGGGAAACGTGCTCGCTAGGATGTCGCATCCTGTGCATACGTATCTTCTCTAAAAAGAGAAAGAATCAGAGCACTCGTAGCTCGGCTAACGTACGCCAAACAAAACACAAACAGAGACGCTGAGACGTCAAAGCAAACTGGAAATGGAATGCCAATCGCTGGTCTTACATCCAACTTCACACAAAAGCAAACAGGAAACCGAATGCCAATCGCTGGAGTTATATCAGACTCCAAGCACACACACAACACGGGAAACCGACTGCCAATCGCTGGACTTATGTCAGACTCCAAACAAGCACAAACGCAAACTGGAAACCGAATGCCAATCGCTGGACTTACATCAGACTCCAACAAGCAAACAAGAAGGTTGAAAAAGAAAAAGGGCGCCCGGAGAGATCAGCTCATCTCCTGCCTACGTACCTCATCTGGTATGAGGATCAGGGCGACGTAGTTCCCCTTAACAGGGAAAGAACTTCTATCCTAACCAAAGACTAGGGAGATGACGAGCCACTAGGGAAACTACGACTCGAGCCTAGAAGTTGTCATGCATACGATCTCTATGTTGAGGTCTCTAATCCTAACTCGCACAGGAAGCAAGCTAGCCTAAACAGCCAATCAAGCGAACACAAACACAAGAGAGCAAGCACACACACTATATGCAAACAAGTGGCTCATACAAGGCTAGGTTTTAGTCAAGGGGCCAAATCAACCTCGACAAACAAGCCAACTGGAAAGGGTGTTTTGAGCTCTTAACCCTAACATTGAGAGTTAGGGTGAAGCAGATGAAATGGGAATGAGGGTAAGACCTCACAACTCTTATCCTTGGCCTGGGAGAGCTTCAATCAATGAAAGTGTGGGAGTCCAGAATGTGGGACTCTATTCCACAATGACTGACACAACAAGATTTTGGGTTTTTATTCAAAGTGCATCAACACATGGTGTGAGCAAGAAGAAAGACACAACTGAATAGCAGGGGATGGATTGCACATCCCTTGTATCTGCCAATGCCTCTTCACTTAGGAGGTCTTTGAATGTATAAGGCACAAAGATAAACAAGCACAAACATTGCCTCTTAAGGAGGGCTTCAGACAGGTGCCTGCCAACATAACATGACAGGTCTTCCAGACTACATGAAGAGTAGGAATTTACCTAAGTGGTATGCCAACCACAAGCAAAGCAAAGCAACTCAAATAATGAGTTAAAGCGGCTAAAGTACCTCTTGAAGATCAACTTCTGGAAACACGCGAATCAAGGCCTGGCAGGCTTCCAATACACTCCTGATCACTTGTTATGAAGTTTGATGAAGAATTTGAGGCTTGGAACTGTGTAGATCTTGCTTAAATCTGAACTGCCATTGCTATGTTCTTGAGCTTCACATGCACGATTCTGGTCCAAATTTGATGATCCAAGGCTTGATCCGTACTAAATCCACACCAGAGAACAAGAATATGGAAGAATATAACAAGGTTATGTGGAGAAAATTTGAATTATGATTGAGAGAAAAAATTGGAGGGAAAGAAAATTTGAATCTAGAAATGAGCAAAACCCCCACAATTCTATTGTGATTATGTATTTATATGCTCCACTAGTCACATCCAAATTGTAATTAGGCAAGGTTTAGTTGAGATTAGCAAAGATAGGGTGTGTGACCAAAAATGACAATTTTTGTGGTGCATGGCAATTCCAAACGTGAACAGTACCATGTACATGGCCAAATTCACTTAAAATCCTCTAATTAACACAATGGCAATGGTGATTTGTTCCCATGATGCACCAATTTTGAATTTATGATTTTCCCTCCAAAATCTTCACGAATAAGCAAATGATCATATGTTCAAATTTCATGCAATATGATGAATGATTTGGAAAGTTCATGTCATGAGAAACATTTTGCAAAAAGAGGCACTCAATTTGGAGTTATGAGTCAAAAGTTATGTCCTTTTGAAGTTCCATGCACACTTGGCAATGACTTGATCATATCTCCTCAACCATTCATCAGATGCTCATGATCTTGGACTTTTTGGAAATGCGAGAGAAAGATATTCAACTTTCATGTTGGACAAAATTTCATTTGAAGCTTCTTTGATGTTGGAAAGTTGAGTTGAAGTTGGTCCAAACACTTGCCAGTTTTGGAAACTTGAAATTACAGGTCACTTTCCATTTTTGGAAACTTTTGATCTGGCTTCAAAATCTTCAAGGTAGATGTTTGACATGTTGAATAAACCTCTTTGGGACATGAATGAAGTGTCTCAAACCATTTCTCCACCTCCTAGCCCTCAGTTGACTTGCAGTTGACTTTTATGGGCCCCAGATGACCTGAAACTGCACTGTGGCCTTTGAGCCCCTAACACTTGGTTAAGTTGCTTCAAAATGAACCTTGAGTTCACATAAGCTCTCTAGAAAAACCATAGGGCTTCTTCCTCATTGAAATGCTTGCTCTTTTATACAGATGAATTCTCCTGATATCAGTCTTGACTGATGAGATGCAATGTACTATGCAATGTTAATGCAATGTTAATGACCTAAAAATGAAATGAATGTACAAATGGGGGGTGCAAATTTGAGGTGCTACAACAGGTAAGGGGGTTGGTTACACAGAGGGAAGGTGTTAGCACCCAAAGTGTCTTAGGTACTCCTAGGGAGCCCTTTTTGTGTGCATATGTATTTTGTACAAAGTGATGTTTACAAACAAATAGAATGAGGGGATGAGAAAAGAACTCATTAATTATATTTTTGTGTTTGATAGGACCTTCGGTATTGTGCCTACGTACCAACATATAAATGAGGGATCAAAACCTCGTAGTTCGTGCTATAAATTTCAAAATGAGTGTGTTGGTTTTGACAAAATTGAAGTTTGAAAGGCACAAAGGCCTGAAAATGATTTGAATGAGTTAGTTCTTTTTTGGCTTTTTTGAAAGTTTAAGTCAAGTATAGTTAAGTTCATTTACAAGTTTGATTTAAGAAAATAAGTTTGAAAATGCAATGGCATAAGGCCAAAGTTTCTACCTTTTGCAAAAGTGGTCTAAGTTTAGGACAAAAGTATTTCACACAAAGAAGGTTTTGAAAATGGAGGGAGAGATTTTGAAATTAAAGAAATTGGGAGAAGATGAAGAGACTACCTTATGCACAAAATGCACAATTAATAGACAAGTATGTCAATAGAAACCCAGAATTCCCAGAATTCCCAGAAAAGTTGAAAAGATTTAACCAAATGGGAGCAATCTAATAGACAAGTATGTCAATCTTGAAGAGCAAAGGCATGAAATAAAAATGGCCTCATCGAAGCTTATCCACTTCATGATCTTCTTCAAAATAGCCTATGTAGCAGATGAATTCCACAAGTTACAAGTTCAACATAACAGCTTAACAATGATCAATGTTGCAGATGAACTGGAGAGATCTTGAATGATGTATCAGATGAATTTCAAATTGCAAGCACTTGGTTCTTCAACAAATTGGCATTGGCCAAGTCCATTAGCAAAGGAATGTTGCCTAAGCTCTAAGTCCAATTAGGCAAGATCAAACCAACAGTCCACTCAAAAAGTTTTTTAGGGTTTTTGTTATTATTATGTGCATTAATGGTCAAAGACCAAATAAGCAAACAAAGTATATACAAACAATAATATCACATAATATGGTCGAAATGGACAAAGTGAAAATTACATTAACATAAACAATTAGAATGATATGTATAATGACAAATGATATAAAGTGCTAAAAGTAAATTGCATTAAAGTAAAGACTTGAAATTAAAAGTCAATGGTTAGTAAGTTAGTAGTTAGTTTTGTTTTGCTTTTGATTTCAAGACATTCTTTGGAGAACACTCAACCCACTTGCCACAAGCATGGATCCTTGAACCAAAACATCTTCGAAAGGAAGGAAAGAAGGCCAAGTTTCCACACAATATCATGGAAGAGGGGAGACTTACAATCTCACTAACAAGAATGCTTATGCCTTTTGTATCACAAATTTAGCGTTATGTTAAGCAATCTGTAGCGGGGTATTCGTTACCATTAGAGATATTGACTAAATCCAAGGTAAATCATACAAGTCGAGTCGCCACCACACTTCTATTTATCCAAAGGAATGGTTAGAAAGCGAACAAAAACCTAAAAGTTTTATCGAATCAAAAACTAGTAAAAATGTCAGAGATCTGGGTAAGGGGGTTGGTTATGCAATGGGAAGGTGTTAGGCACCCAAAACATCCAAGGTACTCCTAGGGAGCCCTTTTCACATTTGTTGCAAAGGTTGTTATTTTTTGTGAAAATTTATTTGTGCAAACATGATTGAAGGGATGAGAAAAGCGTGTATGTTTATCTAATGTACTACTTACTAAAAGAAGGGTCAAAAAGAAAATGACTCGCACGGATGTCGCATCCACTGCATACGTATCTCATCTGAATCTGAGAATCAGATTCTTCGTAGCTCAGCTACCTATGGGTTAAAGAGGAGTGTGCTCGCTAAGACATCGCGTCTTATGCCTACGTATCTCATCTGGGATGAAAATCAGAGCAAAACATAGTTCGACTACCTACGGGGTTAAGGGTTGAACAACGTTACTATGCAATCTACGGGATGCTCGACCTTTGGAGACTTACTCGCCTGTAGTAGAAGGAGTTAACGTGTTCTTAGGAGAAGAAAAATCAATGAGTTTTTTGCGTTTTAGGAACGCTCATGCAAAAAGGAGTCCTGGACGAAGGAACCTGCATAAAATAAACACACAAAAACATTGCCTCCTATCGAGGTCTTCCAACTAAGAAAGCGGTAAAATGCTAAAAGATGTAAAAGGGATTAAGATCTACCACACGGATAAAGATCCGAGGTAACAACAATTAAAGGAACGAGAAACCCAGAGATCCTTCCAAGCTAATATCATCAAAGAAAATGGGTCAGTACAGGTAACCGGAATATACCTCCAGGGGGTATCCCACAAATAAGGTGGGAAAACCACGTAAGCTATCTCTGCAAAAGTATGTGAGTTCTCACAAAAACTCAACAAACAGGTTAGAGCAAACGAGATGAAACCAGGAAAAAACAATGCCATGATGAACACAAGACAGGTTAGAACAAAACAGAACAAAAAGCAAATACTGTCGTGATCGCTGCTGCATCGCCTAGCGAAAGCTTAGTGAAGCTTCGTTGCGTACTCGCCTAGCGACGGTGCTAGCGAGCGCCTGCGGGTTCTGGATTTCCCCTTGATAACAGTACGATTTTAGGGACTCCAAACCCTATGGCATCCATCTCAGAAACGAAACTATTAGACATTCAAGGCATTGTTTTTATACATTCATGCATATCTGAACCCGTGGGCAAAAACCTAACGATACCTCATACATTAAGATGATTCAAATTAAGAGCATAAAGTTATGGGAATAAGGCAAACCTGATTGGAGAGATCGATTAAACTCGAACGGCACGGTTGGGTTTGCAAAGCAATATTAGGGTTTGCGTGAGACGGAGGTGAACTTTTCAGAGCTGCCTGGAGGTTGCTGCAGATTGGTTCCTAGGTCTCTCTTCTCTGATAATCCAGGGTTTGTAATAGTCTCTAGTCTGTTTTTCTCAAATGAATATCTGGTATTTATAACCTGATATTGGTAGCTTGGTGGGCTCAGATGAGTGTAACTCAAGCCCATGACTTTCTGTTATATTCTGAAATACGCGCTCTTCGCCTAGCGAAGGATCTGCTCGCTTAGCGAGCATGACAGTTCAAGGTTCGTTAGGTGAACCATTCTGCTCGCCTAGCGAGCATGACAGCTCAGGAACAGATTCTTACTCTTTCCAGATTAGCATTCGGAGTGGTGAATAGATCCCATTAGAACATGTTGGAAGTATCTCAAGCCAATCCCTTGTGTTGACTGATCATCTAAATAGAACCCACAAAGTGTCTTGGATGATACTCAAGTTTCAAACAAAAGATGTTAGTGACACACTTTTATGCTTTTGGTTAGTAAACAAAAGTAAGAGAAACAATGATGTATAATTCAAGCATGCTTGGTGATCTCAAACCAATCACAAGGAGTCCCACCCAAAGGCAAAGGGAACCAAGATGCTAAAGATCCTTGAGGCAATGCAAATGCAATGTTACGATGCCATGAGGGATCTTAGGGTCAAAATTGGGGTCTCACAGATGCCCCTATTTAAGGTCATTCTAGCCGGAGAAGTGAAGGTTAAAATCTTCGTCTCGGAGGGGTAGAATGGGCTTAAATAATAACAAAGAGACGAATTTTGGTCCCTAAGAGACCTCATGATGCAAATGTAGGTATGAAAAATGGTAGCACTCTGTGGAGATATGTGTCCACAAAAGCAAAGAAATCAGAAGCCACTGATAATCCATATGAGCAATTCACTCCATGGGACCAAGACCCTGAGGACTCTCCTGGGGATAGAAAAGGGATAAAAATGCGCGAGCAGGTCATGACTCAAAGCATGGGGAACAAAATTCCAAAGGCAAAAGATCCAATGGAAAGACTCGAGCTGACTCGAAGATGCATGTATTAGGGAATATGCCAATACAACAAAAAACTATCCACAGCGGATACTTCGGATAAAATCCGGATGAAAACAATCCACTAAGGGACTTCGCTGGGGATGTCCCCAAGGACACTCCTGGGGAAGCAGTGAGATGAGGTATTACCAGTTACTGGGTAATAAGCTCAAAGAGACATGTGATCTGAACACCAGGTATGAGGGCGAGAGATACAACATGCTCGGGAAGAATGAATATCTAAGACCGGTATAAGGGTGATAGATATCAATCGACCAAATCATCTGAGGAAGACCTAAAAGGTATATTTCAACTCAGGGATTCTGACTCCACAGGGGACAAAAAGTCATAATAGGGAGCAGAGAGGAAGGAACACCAGGGATACCGGTTACTGGGCATATAATAGGTGACCAACCAAGGCGTGAATTGGGGAATATTCCCAAAACACTCATCATCCAAAAGAGGGCTAAACGCAAACTCGATTACATGATGGATATTCGACTCCACAAAGGGGATATGAATCTTACTCAATTGGGGAAGAACAAAAGGCTTCAGACCCGAGAGTGCATGAGATATACTATTTATTACCGTCAGAACGTATATAATATACTCGCATGGACGATTATCCACAACCGGTTACTGGGTTAATAAAGGATAAATCGACCGAAAAGAAAAGGCATCGGGATACCGAAACTAGGTATATAATGATGACCAATTCAGGGGAGAAACAATCGTTACCAACAACAACAAGGTAGACGAGAGATGACCCGCTAGGGATAAATTGCGTAATCAGGGCAATTACCCAAGCAGATGAGGGGATATCATTACCGAATATTGGATGAAGATAACTGTCACCAATTAAAGATGAGCAAAAATAGTTACTCTGCAAAAAGGGAAGAAATAGGGTTTACAACTACTGGTATGAGGGTAGAGAAACACAGACTCCGTCGGGGATATTAATTACTAATTATTGAGCAATTATTCATTTACCACGGGGAAACAAGAAAAGAGTCTCAAGAGACCGATCTAGGATCAAACTAGATAGGCACACCAAATCAAGACTTGTCCCGGTGAGGATATAACTCAATGGGGAAAACCATCCCAGTATATGTGTTGGGAAGGAACAAAAACAATCAACATCCACGAGGATATAACCCGGTGGGGAATATGGAAGAAAGGATATACGCTTTCTGCTTATGGAGCTGACTCTAAATGGAGAGATCAGACACACACATCTGCTCGGGGAAGTATATCACCAAATAGCAGGAGACAACAAACAACGATGTATGGCAAAGAATGCAACATGAATATCTGAATGTTATAATTATGTATGAATATGTGTGGTTTATGTATGATGTATAGTGACAAACATGACATATCTAACACAACTAGGTCCAGGAATCAACCACCCGGTACTACATCTCAAGAAAGAAAGCCAAGTTCACCGGAGAGTATCCAATCTGCTGGGGATCAGAGATACTAGGAAGCAAAGAACTCTGTAGGGGATGAACATCAGTCGTTCTAGCTGGGGACGAGAGTTATCACAGACAAGGTCCACCACACCAACAACTCTACTGGGGAATCTATCCGAGGAGATAAAGGATTTGTCGGGATCAACCACCAAATACTGCTCTTGCCCAAAAAGATCCAAGCTGCTGAGGGAGAAAGATTGCTACTCTGCTGAAGGGAAGAGAGGTGACTCTCAACAAGCAATCCACTTGGTAGGATAAACCACAAAAGGTTCCGGAGGGAGGAGATAGAGTCATGCCAGGAATATGGACAAAAATCTTACCCTGTTGGGGATCATACCATCCTTGGGAGAGCACTGAGGATCTCCTAAGTATCCTTTCGTCATTGTGAATGTTCACTTTGTTTAAAAACAAATTATAAAAAATTTGATTGTTTGAAACAATGATATTTTCTTAATCAAAACATGCAAAACATTTGTTGAATAGAAACAGATAAGAGTGCCAATAATTGGATAAAAGGCTCAAATTTATTTGATAGAATGGTAGTCTGCGAATGGCAAGACTCCATAGATCTTTACAAATTTGAAATTGGTGATATATATTGGAAAAGGGCTACATTGAACATAATGACCATTTCTCCACCAATTCTGAATCCGATGTATTTGAAGCTTTGGCTGATAATGAGCAAGGATCTCTGACGGACGACAGTTGTAGAACAAAGTCTTGTCAGGATGCAGTTACTTGCCAAATCCCTAATTTTTTCCTAGATTGCCCCAGGATGAGGTACTCAATCTAGCGGGATTCCTATATTCATTTTTCATGTCTCTAACTTTTGCCTGGACCACCCTTTCGGGTTTTCAATCCACCGAGACGCTCATTTTTGCCTAAGCCGCCCTTTCGGGTTTTCAACTTAGCGAGCTATTCAGTTTTTTATTTTTTAGGCGAAGTATTTCTTGACTGCATCTGAATTCACAGGATGAGTGAAATCCTCCCCATCCATAGTTGTAAGTATCAAAGCACCGCCTGAAAAGGCTCTCTTAACAACATACGGACCTTCATAGTTTGGAGTCCACTTACCCCTGGAATCGGGCGCGAAAGACAAGACTTTCTTGAGCACAAGGTCACCTTCTCGGAACACACGAGGCTTGACCTTCTTATCAAAAGCTTTCTTCATTCCTTGCTGATATAACTGATCGTGGCACATGGCAGTCAATCTCTTCTCTTCAATCAAATTCAGATGGTCATAACGACTCTGAACCTATTCAGCATCAGTCAACTTGGCTTCCATCAAGACTCTCATTGATGGGATCTTCAGCTCTACTCAGAGTACAGCTTCCATGCCATAATAGCGATCATATCGTCAACGTACACCTCAATCTCCTTATGCATCATGTCATGGAACAAGCTAGTCATAGCTCGTTGATACGTGGCTCCGGCGTTCTTCAAACCGAAGGGCATCACTCGATAACCGAATGTTCCCCAAGGTGTGATGAATGTTGTCTTCTCCATATCCTCGGGTGGCATTTTAATCTGATTATATCCGGAAAATCCATCCATAAACGAGAAGACCTTGAATTTAGCTGTATTGTCTACCAACATATCAATGTGTGGTAGAGGGAAATCATCTTTCGGACTAGCTTTATTCAAGTCTCTATAGTCCACACACATCCGGACTTTTCCATCTTTCTTAGGCACGGGCACAATATTGGCCACCCATTGAGGATATATAGAAGTCACCAGGAACCCCACATCAATTTGCTTCTGAACTTCCTCTTTGATCTTCACTGCCATATCAGGATGAGTTCTTCTAAGCTTCTGCTTTACAGGCGCACACTCAGGCTTTAAAGGTAGGAAATGTTGCACAATATCAGTATCTAGACCAGGCATGTCTTCATATGACCAGGCAAAGATGTCAACATATTCTCGTAGCAACTTAATCAACCCCTTCTTAACAGATTCTTCCAGAAGTGCCCCAATCTTTACCTCTCGCACACAATCTTCAGACCCCAAGTTGACTGTTTCCATATTCTCAAGATGCGGCTGAATGATCTTCTCTTCATGCTCAAGTAGCCGGGTGATCTCATCAGGAATCTCTTCAACATCATCTTCCTCTGCCTCAAATACAGGGAATTCAAAATTGGGAGATGGTGTTGGGTCATTATGTTCAATGGGTTTAGAAATCAACCTGTATAATGATTTTTGGATATGAAAAGCTTTAGAATTCAAACAAGGAAAATCATTAGGCTTATGAAAAGGATCGATTTTATTCTATTTTTTAAGGTTTTATGTGATCACCAATTTCATGCAAAAGCAAAAAGGGAAAATAAATGGAAAAACAAACATTTAACATGAATTTATTGAATGAAAATATCATTGTATTTATGCGCCATCAACGTCATCGCTCCTCCTTTTGGCATGGGAGAAGGGTTTTTAAACAAAGTGATCATTACGTTGACTTATGGACAACTGTTGGAATATCCACAGCGACCCAATTGTTGCAGACCCCTCTAGGGATGATGAAATTGCTAGAATCCTTTGTCTCTTCTTCCAAGACAGCCGCAGCTTCCTCATCTAGACCAGTGTGGATGAAACCCCACTCTTGAATCCTTTATCTTGCTCTAAGTGATCCATCAGTCTTGAAATGTTGGCTCTAGTGTAGTACCGGTGAGTCAGCATATCTTCAAAATAAATGAAGGACACAGAGTTAGACCACAGGGCACGGGACTGGAAACAAAACCTGCTTATGCATATGATGCATTCAATGCTTGTGCATATTATCGCAACCTGAAAAATGGAATGCGAAAAAAAACAACCGGCGAAGAAAGACAGGAGAGTCGCCACCGTGCGTTATTTATCCCAAAGGAGGGAAAGGAAACGCTCGAAGTAAACCTGGAAAAAGGAAAGGACAAGACAGGGTCTCGCAACCAAATCTTGGGTTCGGGAGTCGATTATGCGAAGGGAAGGTATTAGCACCCCTACGTATCCGTAGTACTCTACGGGATCCACTTTTGTAGTTCTTGTCTAGAGGGTGTGGGTTTATCTAATGTGTTATTTACTAAAAAAAAGGGGTCAAAAGAAAATGACTCGCACGGATGTCACATCCACTACATACGTATCTCATCTGAATATGAGAATCAGAGTCTTCGTAGCTCGGCTACCTAGGGGTTAAGGGGTTATGGATTGGGTTTTGGACATCGCGTCTTATGCCTACGTATCTCATCTGGAATGAGAATCAGAGCAAGCCGTAGTTCGGCTAACTACGGGGTTATGGATTGGGTTTTGGACAAACGACGTCACTACGCAATCTACCGGATGCTCGACCTTTGGAGAGTTACTCGCCTGTAGTAGAAGGAGTTAACGCGTTCTTAGGAGAAGAAAAATCAATGGGTTTGTAGGGTTAGGGATGCTTATGCAAAAAGGCAGTCCTCAACGAAGGAACCGTGCTACCTGTGGGGATACGAACACATACAAAACAAACATGTATAAAGTAAATGAGCCAACAAGGTAATCAGAATAAATCTCCCAAATGGTATCTCACGAGCAAAGTGGAATATCCAGCGAGCTATCCCTGCAAAAGTCATGTGAGCCTTCACAAAAACTCAACAAAAGGGTTAGTGAAACACGATAAGGATGAAGCATTCAAGGCATTATTCATACATAATTATGAACCCGTGGGCAAAAACCTAATGAAATTCATCCATCATACCTCATACATTCAGATGATCCAAATTAAGAGCATAAAGGTAATGGGAATAAGGGCAAATCTGATTGGAGAGATCGGTTGAAATCAAATGGCACGGCTGGATTTGTAAACCAATGTTAGGGTTTGCTTAAGCTGAAAGTGTGTGAGTCAGAATGAACCTTTCAGAGTTACCTGGAGGTTGCTCTGAACTCTGTTAGCTCTTCTCTCACTATCTTTTTCCCCAGGGTTCTTCTCTCACTATCTTTTTCCCAGACAGGGTAATAGGAATAGAATGGAATTTTGTTTCACTGAAACTCTGAATTTATAACCTGATTTTTGTGGACCTGTGGGCTCAAATGAGAGAGGCTCAAGTCCAAAAATTTTCTTTTATTTATTTATTTATTTATTTATTTATTTATTATTATTATTATTATTTTTTATTTTTTATTTTTTTTTTTCGTTTTATTTTTTTTTATTTTTCAGAACACGTGGGCTTCGCCTAGCGAGCATGACAGCTCATGAACAAACCTTTGCTCCTTCAAGATTAACGTTTTGACTGACGAATAGACCCCTGTTGGAAGTAACTCAAGTCTTTCCCTTGTGTTGACTGATCATCTAAATAGAACCCACAAAGTGTCCTGGATGATGTTCAAGCTTCTTGGAGCTAATCCCGATTGACATGATGAAATGCAATGTATCTAATGTTAAATGACCTAAAAATGAATGCGTGAATAAGGAGGGCAAATTTTGGGGTGTTACACATATGATTTATTTTTTTTATTTCAAAGGAACTTTAGAGTTTTATTTGCAAATTTTGGAAGTATTAAGCATTTTATCACATACGGAAATATCTCATCAAATAATATCAGGGAAAAGAAGTGCAACATCGTCAATCATGTACAAGAGAAAAGGAAAATAATCATCCTATGGATCCCTAGAAACAATCATCTAAAGCTCGGGACACAGGAAGATAAGATGCGCGAAGCCTTTTCACCTCCCTCTCATAGGCTGCTTCCATACTGGCCTTCTCTTTGGCGAGTCGATCATACTTCCTCTTCCAGAACTTAGAAGACTGAGAAAGTAGAGAAGTCCATACATCATCAGGGTCATCAGTAACCTGATGCTCAAGAAACTCAATCAACGCATCCTTCTCCTAAATCTGCTGAAGCAACTCTTCATGTTCACGGATCCAGGCACGTGAACGGTCTTCGTCTCTCAACTCCTCTACTCCTTGATTAGGGAGGGTTGAAGGCCCAGCCATAATCATGGGTGTAGGTCTCGGATACTCGTAAGGCATGAGATACTCAGACGCCCTCTTTCTAACCCAAACAGTGTAAGGCCCCAAAGCGATGCAATTCTTAGGACCCAACTCTTTCCTTCCTTTCCTATGAATCTTGCGCCAAGCGCAGACCATCCTAGCTTTCAAGCCTTGGGGATCTTTACCATCCTGAAAGAATACACCCTCTAACAGAATGTTATTGGGTTTATCCTTTAAGGGGAACCCAAGCTGCCGACGTGCCAAAACAGGATTGTAGTTAATCCCACCACATGTACCAAGAAGAGGTACATTGGAGAATTCGCCACAAGAGTCAATAATTTGCACACCATCATACACACGGTTATACCAAGAGATATCATCATTAGTGAGAGACATAAGTCTCGTGGACCACCGTAGACATTCCTTGTTCTCCTTGAAAGCGACCGTATGAGGTAAGTGAGAAATAAACCACTTATACAACAGCGGCAAAGAGAAATAGGTATCGCCCAATAGAGTCGGAACGGGATTAAGAGTAGAGAAAATCCTAATAGCGTTCACATCCACAAACTTGTCGATGTTGGGGAATAACACTAGCCCATAGATGAGAAGTACAAATATGGCCTCAAAGGCGTCCTCACTCATGGCCTTCCCATATATAGTAGCTTGAGCAATGAGGAACTCAGAAGGGAGACCTTGAATTCCACCTTTGGTAGTCATATGAGCACCAACCAGAGATTCATCTATATGTAACATGTCAGCTATCTCTTGAGAAGTAGGAATACTCTCCAAGCCACTGAACGGCAACTGGTCTAGAATAAGTATACCCACAAGGTAAGCATACTCCTCAAGGGTAGGCAAAAGCTGGAAATCCGGAAACGTGAAGCAACGGTACAAGGGATCATAAAACTGCACCAGTACACTCATCAATCCTTCATCCACCTGAGTAGTCAGAAGAGGAAGAAGCTTCCCGAAACGAGCCTTGAAACCCAAGGGATCTAATACATAAGATGTCAAATTCCTTAACTCTTTCAAGTCTGGTTGTCTGAAACTGTACTTCTTTGTATTCCTTCTTTGTCTTTCCATGTCTGAAAATTTTGCAAATAAACACCTTAAGTTCCTTGAAAATTTTCTTATTTATTGATGATATGGATGCAAATGGGTGCATGAATGCATGAATGCAACAATCACACTCAAGGATCAAGCAAAGCACACCAAACAAAGGTCATGGGATGGATCATGTTATCCTTAATATAAACCATCCATTTTGGTGGATTATGGTTTGCACCTTATCAACACCCAAGTTCCATTGATATTAAGGATACCTGAACGGATCAACCATGAATCAAGGGTTTGTTGTAAGTCACGAGCATGGAGTTAGGTTAAGAACTACCCAAAAGGGAGTGTACTAGGGTTTAAACCTGCCAAACATGTTCTACAAAAGGTTCCCATAGTCATCATTCCATCTTTTGGATATTATCGGAGAAACGACTACTCGTATTCCAAAAATATTCTCAAGAGAGACTCTTATGAGTGTAGTATCGCGTAACAATCGTATCAAATCTTACACTTGAACGACTTTCGCACTACATCCTAAGAATAGGCCAAGATGGGCTTGGTAAACTAAGGTCCTTGGCTTCTAAGGTCTATATTGGAAAGAGTAATGTCTAACCACAACTTACTTGTGTGACATTATTGATCCCAACATGACCTCCACCAAGTGAATGGGCTTGCAAGTCAACTTGCTAAGGAATAACTCCACACAAGTCGACAAGACTATGCCATTCTCCTATCATAAGTGCACTCGAGTTCGGGTATAGAACTCATCTCACAAAGATCACCAAGCATACAAGGAACTAATATTCAAGCAATTCAATCATTACATACAATACAGTGATCCCAAATTGCACAAAAATATGTCACACAAAAAAAAATATACAATACAATACAACAAATATGAAAAGTAGGCAAAACCTACTAGAGCTTATCCCCAGCAGAGTCGCCACTTTTCTCTAGCGGGGTATTCCTTACCATTAGAGATATGACTAAATCCAAGGTAAATCATACAAGTCGAGTCACCACCGCACTTCTATTTATCCAAAGGAATGGTTAGAAAGCGAACAAAAACCTAAAAGTTTTATCGAATCAAAAACTAGTAAAAATGTCAGAGATCTGGGTAAGGGGGTTGGTTATGCAATGGGAAGGTGTTAGGCACCCAAAACATCCTAGGTACTCCTAGGGAGCCCTTTTCACATTTGTTGCAAAGGTTGTTACTTTTTGTGAAAATTTATTTGTGCAAACATGATTGAAGGGATGAGAAAAGCGTGTATGTTTATCTAATGTACTACTTACTAAAAGAAGGGTCAAAAAGAAAATGACTCGCACGGATGTCGCATCCATTGCATACGTATCTCATCTGAATCTGAGAATCAGAGTCTTCGTAGCTCGGCTACCTATGGGTTAAAGAGGAGTGTGCTCGCTAAGACATCGCGTCTTATGCCTACGTATCTAATCTGGGATGAAAATCAGAGAAAAACATAGTTCGACTACCTACGGGGTTAAGGGTTGAACAACGTTACTACGCAATCTACCGGATGCTCGACCTTTGGAGACTTACTCGCCTGTAGTAGAAGGAGTTAACGTGTTCTTAGGAGAAGAAAAATCAAAGAGTTGTTTGCGTTTTAGGAACGCTCATGCAAAAAGGAGTCCTGGACGAAGGAACCTGCATAAAATAAACACACAAAAACATTGCCTCCTATCGAGGTCTTCCAGCTAAGAAAGCGGTAAAATGCTAAAAGATGTAAAAGGGATTTAGACCTACCACACGGATAAAGATCCGAGGTAACAACAATTAAAGGAACGAGAAACCCATAGATCCTTCCAAGCTAATATCATCAAAGAAAGTGGGTCAGTACAGGTAATCGGAATAAACCTCCAGGGGGTATCCCACAAATAAGGTGGGAAAACCACACAAGCTATCTCTGCAAAAGTATGTGAGTTCTCACAAAAACTAAACAAACAGGTTAGAGCAAACAGGATGAAACCAGGAGAAAGCAATGCCATGATGAACACAAGACAGGTTAGAACAAAACAGAACAAAAAGCAAATATTGTCGCGATCGCTGCTGCATCGCCTAGCGAAAGCTTAGCGAAGCTTCGCTGCGTGCTCGCATAGCGACGGTGCTAGCGAGCGCCTGCGGGTTCTGGATTTCCCCTTGATAACAGTACAATTTTAGGGACTCCAAACCCTATGGCATCCATCTCAGAAATGAAACTATTAGACATTCAAGGCATTGTTTTTATACATTCATGCATATCTGAACTCGTGGGCAAAAACCTAACGATACCTCATACATTCAGATGATTCAAATTAAGAGCATAAAATTATGGGAATAAGGCAAACCTGATTGGAGAGATCGATTAAACTCGAACGGCACGACTGGGTTTGCAAAGCAATATTAGGGTTTGCGGAAGACGGAGGTGAACTTTTCAGAGCTGCCTGGAGGTTGTTGCAGATTGGTTCCTAGGTCTCTCTTCTCTGATAATCCAGGGTTTGTAATAGTCTCCAGTCTGTTTTTCTCAAATGAATATCTGGTATTTATAACCTGATATTGGTAGCTTGGTGGGCTCAGATGAGTGTAACTCAAGCCCATGACTTTCTGTTATATTCTGAAATACACGCTCTTCGCCTAGCGAAGGATCTGCTCCCTTAGCGAGCATGACAGTTCAAGGTTCGCTAGGCGAACCATTCTGCTCGCCTAGCGAGCATGACAGCTCAGGAACAGATTCTTACTCTTTCCAGATTAGCATTCGGAATGGTGAATAGATCCCATTGGAACATGTTGGAAGTATCTCAAGCCATTCCCTTGTGTTGACTGATCATCTAAATAGAATCCACAAAGTGTCTTGGATGATACTCAAGTTTCAAATAAAAGATGTTAGTGACACATTTTTGTGCTTTTGGTTAGTAAACAAAAGTAAGAGAAACAATGATGTATAATTCAAGCATGCTTGGTGATCTCAAACCAATCACAAGGAGTCCCACCCAAAGGCAAAGGGAACCTGTTAGACTATGGCACGGATCTAGAAGGGGGGTTGAATAGATCCCAATTAAAAACTTGAGTCGGCGCTGCCAATTTAAAAGAAAATTGGTTTTGAAAATTTGTTTTAAGTGCGGAAGAGGCCGAGGAAAATTTTAGTCTAAAACGAACCGTTACTGGAAAACCGGATATGCGTTAAGCTAATGGATTAGAGATAAAGTGAAATACGAATCACTACACTATTTGCACACTCAATTGATATATTTCACTAACTAGCAAGCCTAGTTCCATTGATCCAAAATACCAAATTAAACTGGATGTAAACTTAAGACAACTTTGGCTTATGCAAATTAACAAACACTTGGTGTGCATAAACACTCCAAGTGATATTTGAGTTGAGTAAGTAATTCAAATTGACCTAGTACAATATATTATTGTACTTTGTTATTCAAACAAGAGTTTTAATCTCTTACTCAACTTATATCAATGTTTGGTAAAATTGCTTAAACTAAAATCACTTAATTTTTAAGCTGAAAAACAATTATGCAGAAAATTAAAGAAGACGCAGATTTGATGAGGCAGTTCCCCCGCCGTCCTCGCTTCGGGGTACGTCTGCCCTCAATTCTAAAATTAGAATTGAGATGATTAATTAGATATCACCTGTGAAATTTAACCGTTTATACAAGGATTGCAAAGCTAGTAAACAACAGAACTTCCAATGTGTTGAATGATGCTTCCTATCCTTGTTCCTTGATTCAAGATGAATCAAGACCTTAGATCGTTGTTGCTAGACCTCCGATTCCAGCCCCTTTGTTGAAGAATCTTCCGTTCTTCAAACCCTCGGCCCGGCTGATCTCAAACACAACGACTCGAACCCGAATCCTTCACTTCAATATCACCAAATCCGCTACTAGACTGGTGAAGACTTCCTCTTCTCAATCACCTTCGCTCAGCTGAATATTGATGAAGCAATTCGTCCAAAAACCCCCAAACACAAACCGGTATTGGAGGACAAAACCCTAACGGTTTTATTCAAGAAAGAACCTGCCATAAGCTTCAACCCGAACCGGATTCTCCGATCACAGCTTCGAACCTTATCACCTTTAATCGATCACGAACCACATCAAAAATGATTGTGTGTAGTTGATGTGTTGTGAAATGTTGAAGATGAAGATGATGAATCTTGGACACCTTTTTCACTCTTTCTTATTTCCTTGAACACTTGAATTCAAATTGACAAATGTTAGTTAATAAAAGTGTTTTGACTTCTATATATAGTAACTGGCAAACCAACCAAACATAACAGCTTTTCAAACAGTGGAAAGTACTCAGAAAATTGAGTTTACGCACGAGCGGTCGACCATAGGTCGGCGTGCGCTGAGCCGTGGGAAATGCGCCGACCCCTATGGTCGACCCAAGGTTTCATGCGCTGACCCATGGATAGCATCATTATGCCATGCGCCGACCTCTGGTCGACTCAAGGGTTTTATGCGCTAACCCGTGAGTTATGCGCCGACCCTTATGGTCGACTCAAGGACGCATGCGCTGACCAATCTCCAGTTTGGCTGAGTTTTGCGCTGACCCGTGAGCTTTGAGCTGACCCTTATGGTCGACTCAAGGACTTCAAATCTGCATAAATCTGTGTTTTGTGATTTTCATGCATTTTGTCATGATCACACTTTGTCCACATATGTTCTTAAACATTATAATAGGTTTAGACAAGCGTAGAAAAGGATATGATGGGTAATGTGTTGCATTTGTTTGTAAACGTGCATGATGGTCTTTTGTCATCATCGAAACTTGCGATTGTATGTTGTCTGACTCTTTGTCTTTACATACTCCCCCTTTTTGATGATGACAACCTGTATAAATCAACGTGACAAACAGCATGCGGTATTGACACATTTTGCACACTCCCCCTTTCTTTTGTAATCTAAGGCTATCTGCAGAAAGCGACTGTTAGTTGTGGGCATTTTTGGCTGCCTGCTTTGTACACTTTTCTCCCCCTTTGACAACATCAAAAAGAGAGACAGAGTGATTATTCAAGAGAACAAGGAAATTTCACAGGAAATAACATAAACAGATAATAATATCACACCAATGTCATTTCTGAGCAATAGTCATTAATTAAGAACGAGTAAAACAGAGAGATGAATACATCCAAAATAACAATCAAACTACAAAGTGCATGTGAATGTCTATGTCCTAATGGCGATGTCCTGGATGATAACAAATGCCCGGGTTTTTGTAGGGGTCAGCCAGAGATGATAGGTATTCGGTAACACCGTTCAGATGCTTGAGACTCACGTCGATCGACTTTTCCTGAAGTTCAAATGATGCCGAAAAGGCTGCATACCGGTCATTCATGCTTGTAGAGAAGGTGTCGAGACGCTCATTTTGGGCTTGAAGTTGCTCATTAATATGAGCATAGCGCTCATCTTGAGTTTGCATGAAGGACTGTTGAGCGATCTGCATATTTCGCATCATATCCATCAGTTCTGAAGAGTCTGCTTGCTGTGGAGGGGACGGAGGAGATTCTTCATCATCTTGGTGATACGGCCGGTAGAATTGACGTTGAGTTGACCAGCCCGTATGTTGCCAGTCACCCCAGCCACCCCAGCGTGGAACATCTTCTTCAGTTGTATGCGACTGTTGAACCCAAGCGGAGTCGGAGTAGTCATGAGTGTCAACGGGTGGAGGACTATCATCTCCACCATTGTGATCAAAATCGTGCCTAGCTTCCTCTTCTTCATTTTCCTCTTCATCTTCTTGTTCTTCGCTTGCATCACTGTCATCATCTGCAGGAACATTTCCTCTTCTAACAAACTTATACATTCTCCGCTCATTGCACCAAAGATATCCCATCATAGACATAGTTTTTGTGTTGAACTCTTTGTCAGATGAGATGGAAGTGTACGGGAAAGACGGATGATTAACGTTGGCTGCAGTAAGGACCTCTTGAATGAAGGATCCGTAGGCAAGAGCCGTTCCTCGTCCGGAATCTCGTAGATTAAACATTCTACTGGCAATGTAGTACGGCCAGTTGATTTTCTTCTTATTTTTCAGAATGTAAATGAGATGAACCTCGGCCTGTTCGACTCTGGAGAGACCGCCCTTCTTTGGTCGCAGGATGCGTGAGACAATCCACTGAAGAATCCTTTCTCCGGCTTTCAGCTTGCCGGCAGTGACAGTTCGTGGGAACACGTCACTGTTCACAAACTCATCAGGATATGGTCGTTTCAGCATGTCATTCAATGCACTCTTAAACTCGTAGCCATCTATGTGGTGAGAGTCAGTTACCTCAGGTAGAGGATTTTCAGCATCATCCACAGACATATCAAAATATTGGTTCCAGATATTTGATTTAAGCGGTACCTTTGTCGGGCCAATTCTGGAGGAAAACTTGTGCCCGCGAAAGTTGTCATGAAGGCCGGCGTAGAACACTCGGACAAGGTCTTCACTGTATTTAGTGTTGCATTCCAAGAAGTTGATAAAGCCTTGATGCTGCAGCAGAGCCATGATTTCAGCGAGGTGCATGCGTTCAGCGGTAAGTTTGTAGAACGCATGTTATTGCACAACTCCTCTTTTGCCGATATCTTTGTTGAAGGCTTCGACGCGAGCGGGTGGAACGAGCGATACAACAAATATGGGGAGAGATGCGGCGGATGATTCTCGGGATCTCTTGCCGGAAGGTTTACGTGATGTGGAAGCCATTTGAGCAGGTTTGAAACTAAGTGTTTGGGTATAGAGTGAAGGTTTGTGAAGGGTTTTGAGAGTGATTCTGCTAGAGAGAGGTTTCTCCCTATTTATAGAGGAAAGGTTAGGGTTTTGGGAAGATGGAAGATCAAGGAACAATAGCCACTAGGTAGATGCAAGTTACAAAGTAGTGGGTAGTTTGAAAGGTGATGGAATGTAAATGCACACTTAATGATGATTTTTGAATGGGGATGCATGAAAAACGATTTAAATTTTTCTGCAGAAAAACGAAATTTTCGAGCGATGCGTCGACCATACCTCTGTATGCGTCGACGCATACTGTTTGATTTTTGAGAAAATGCAGAAATTATTAAGCATGCGTCGACCATAGCCCTGCTGCGGTCGACTCATACAGTCCAAATTTCAATTTTTCACTATTTAGCACATGTGATGACAGGTTTGATGCATAATTAACAATTCATACAGCAATAAACATCCAAAGAGAGATATCATATATATATATAAACAACATCATTATGAGGTATAACTATTTTAATCATGAGACTTTGCAGAGAGAGAAAGAGAGGAACAGTATCACCTCGATGCCGGAGTGACTTGGTGAACGGTAAACTTGTGCTTACAACAACATAGATTTGTTAGAAGTACAAGATTAAAGTCTTATATGGAATAAGGTAAAACAGCAGATTATAGTGCCCGTTCTGAAATATCGAGAATGCCAAGTTCTCGGCGGATATGAAAGAAAGGTTCAGTGGCTAGCGGCTTTGTGAAAATGTCCGCTAGTTGATTTTCAGTATTAACATGTTAAAATACAATGTCACCTTTCTCTACATGATCCCGAAGAAAGTGGTGTCGAATTTCGATATGTTTGGTGCGAGAATGTAGCACAGAATTCTTGGTCAAGTTAATGGCACTTGTATTGTCACAAAAAATGGGAATACGTTCAAGTTTGAGGTTAAAATCCAATAGTTGTTGCTTAATCCATAGGATTTGGGCACAACAACTACCGGCGGCAACGTATTCCGCTTCGGCGGTTGACAACGCAACTGAAACCTGTTTCTTGCTATGCCAACTGACCAAAGAGTTTGAAAATAAGTGACAAGTGCCACTGGTGCTCTTCCTATCCGATTTGCAACCGGCAAAGTCGGAATTGGAAAAACCTACCAATGAACAATCATTACCTTTGGAATACCATAGTCCATACTTCGGAGTACCGGATAGGTATCGAAGTATTCGTTTGACGGCTTTTAAATGGGATTCCTTGGGACATGATTGATATCTTGCGCACATGCATACGCTAAACATAATATCGGGACGAGAAGCAGTAAGATAAAGGAGTGAACCAATCATACCTCTATACCGTCTTACATCTACTTCCTTACCGTCTTCATCTTTGTTCAAGTTTGTACACGTAGGCATGGGGGTGTCTATGGCCTTAGCTTTTGCCATGTCAAATCTCTTGATAAGGTCCAAACAGTACTTTGTTTGGCTCACGAAAGTTCCTTCTTTGAGCTGTTTAATTTGCAGACCGAGAAAGTATGTGAGCTCCCCCATCATACTCATCTCGAATTCGCCCTGCATAAGGTCAGAAAACTCTCTCACAAGATTCATGTTAGTAGATCCAAATATGATATCATCTACATAAATTTGCACTAATATCAAGTGCTTTCCTTGATGTTTAATGAAGAGGGTTGTGTCAACCTTTCCTCTTGAGTATTTTTGATCGAGTAAGAATTTGCTTAGTCTCTCATACCAAGCTCTAGGAGCTTGTTTGAGGCCATACAAAGCTCTTTTTAGTTTATAAACATGATCAGGATACTCATGGGATTCGAAACCCGGAGGTTGTGCGACATAAACCTCTTCATTTATGTGACCGTTAAGGAACGCACTCTTGACATCCATTTGGAATAGCTTAAAGTCTTTCGCACAAGCGAAAGCAAGGAGAAGGCGTATAGCCTCGAGTCGGGCAACCAGCGCATAAGTTTCCTCATAGTCGATGCCTTCCTCTTGGTTATACCCTTGCGTGACTAAACGCGCCTTGTTACGGGTTATTACCCCATTTTCGTCCAGTTTGTTCCTAAACACCCATCGGGTGCCGATTACTCGATGATCTCGCGGAGGAGGGACAAGGTCCCAAACCTCATTTCTGGTGAACTGATTAAGTTCCTCCTGCATTGATAAAAACCAGTGTTCATCGAGTAGGGCTTCTTTAGGGTTTTTAGGTTCCATCTGCGAAACGGAAGCGAAGTGATAACAGAAATTACTTAGCTTAGATCGAGTTGTTACACCCTTTAAGATGTCTCCGAGAATGTTGTCGATTGGATGGTCTTTAGAAGACTTCCAAGCTTGAGGGAGATCATCGTTTGAAGGTGGATGAACTACCTCGGTTTCCTCATGGTGTACATCTTTGTCCTCCTCAATTTTGACTATGTCGGGTTGATCAATCCCCGGCTCGCCACCTTTGAGTATGTCTTCGGTAGATGTACCTGCACCATGAAAAACACTACCCTTTCCGACGTTTCTCGGATTGGATTCATCAAAAGTGACATGTACAGACTCTTCTACAGTAAGTAATCGTTTGTTGTATATTCTATATGCTTTGCTAGATTGAGAGTATCCGAGGAAGATACCTTCGTCGGCCTTGGAATCGAATTTCCCTAAGTTTTCCTTTCCATTGTTCAATACAAAACATTTGCAACCAAAGACATGTAAGTGAGAAACATTTGGCTTTCGCCCTTTTAATAGTTCATACGGTGTTTTGTTTAGAATGGGGCGAATGAGCACCCTATTCAGAACATAACAAGCCGTACTAATGGCGTCAGCCCAAAAATATTTCGGTAAGCCACTTTCATTGATCATTGTTCTTCCTAATTCTTCCAAAATTCGATTTTTACGCTCCACAACCCCATTTTGTTGAGGAGTACGTGGAGCGGAGAAGTTATGATCAATACCATGGTTACCGCAATATTCTTCAAACAAGTGATTTTCGAACTCACCCCCATGATCGCTTCTAATTGCAACAATGTTTGTATTTAGTTTATTTTGGGAAAGCTTAGAAAATCTTTCAAAGGCGGCGAACGTATCGCTCTTGCTTACTAAGAAAATAGTCCAACAAAATCGAGAAAAGTCGTCCACTATTACGAAACCGTAATAGTTTCCTCCTAGACTTTTAATCCTAGATGGCCCAAATAAATCCATATGAAGAAGCTCGAGAGGTCTCGTTGTTGAAACGATATTTTTGGATTTAAATGAGATCCTCGTTTGCTTCCCCTTTTGACAAGCATCACAAAGGTGATCCTTGGTGAACTTGATTTTGGGGAGACCTAGGACTAGATCTTTTGAGACTACTTTGTTAAGTAAGTCAAAGTTAACATGTGCTAAACGCCTATGCCATAACCATGAATCTTCACTCATTGTTACAAGGCATTTGTCACTTGTTAACGATACTTCATTTAAGTCAAGCATATAGACATTGTTCACACGTAGGCCATTAAACATACTCTTCTTATCATCATTATGTACAATTTTGCAACAATCTTTTGAAAACGATACATTGTATCCTTTATCACATGATTGACTGATGCTAAGTAGATTGTGTTTAAGACCTTTGACAAGCAAAACATCAGAAATAGTAGTAGAGGAGGGATTACCTACACTACCTTTACCAAGAATTGCTCCACGGTCTCCGGACATGTGCCTTGAGCATCCACTGTCGAGAACCCATCTTCTCTCGGTAGTCTCGAGGCATTGTACCTGTGACAAGATAATTAACAAGAGAAGGTACCCAATTGCTTATTGGGTCCTGAGTGGTGAGGAACGAAATGGTTGCATTTGGGCATCCATTGATAAATGCCTTTAGGAACTAAAAACCTCCTAAATCTACATTTAGCAATGGAATGGCCTTTCTTGCAACAATAGAGACAAGAGAAATTTACATTTGGATTGCTTTTGCTATCTTCATCCTTTATAACATATTTATATTTTTGATATGGGTTAACCATACTTTTTCAAAAGTTTGATTTGTCGATAGCAAAAGTAATCTTGGGCTCAAGAGACTTGTCAAGTTTGGCCTTTAGATTTCTTACTTCACCTTGCCAAATGTAACAAGTATCACACCCAAAGTTCATCATTTTACTTCTAAGGTCCTCATAACTTGTTTTTGTGCTTTCCACTATAGAAGCTTTAAGTGCCTCAAGTTTCCGTTCGGATTCTTGAATTTTATGTTCCAAATGAGAAAAAAAATTCTTATTTGAGGCAAGCCTTTTAAAGGCCTCTTTCGCTTCATAGTGTAGAGTGTCAAAAGCAGTTTGCAATTCATGATGAGACATACTAGAGGATTTTTCATATTTAGCATGTCGTACCTGTTTCTTTTTGTTCTTTTGATGAGCAGAGAGACATAGATTTGCATTTTCATCTTCATCACTAGAACTTTCATCATCGGAGGAGTCGCTATCGCTTTCCCAAGCTATGTATGCTCTCCTTGGCTTTGATGGTTTCTTGTGTGATTTGTATGAATCTTTTTCTTTTGTCTTTTTGTTCATCGGACAGTCCAGTTTGTAGTGACCCGGCTTTCCACACTTATAGCACGACCCTCTAGTTGTTTTTCCTTTTGAGTCATCATTTTTAGAGTACCTAGATTGCTTCCGGAAGTTCACCAAGTTCTTCTCGGAATGTTGGATGACGTTCTTTCTCACGTAACGGTTGTAGCGTTTAACAAACAGCCCCATATCTTCACTCTTGTCCTCTTCTTCTTCGTCGCTCGATGAATAATCACTTTGCTCTTTTGCTTGAGACTTTGAGGAGGAAGTCTTTAGAGCTATTGATTTATTTTCACTCACCTTTGCTTTGTCCTTCTTATCTTTCTTTTCGTGTTGTTCCAGGCTCAAGAGAACTTGTTCGTGCTCTTGCAGTTTACCAAACAATGTTGTCAAGTCCAATGTGGTAAGATCATTTGCCTCTTTGATGGCGGTCACTTTCGGCTGCCATTCCCTGTTAAGACATCTTAAGATCTTATTAGTAGCAATATCATTGGAAACAGGCCTACCAAGTGAATGTAATCGATTGATGAGATGAGTGAATCTCTTTTGCATGTCAGCAATGGTTTCCCCTTGCTCCATGAAAAAGAGATCAAACTCTTGTGTTAGTGTATTGATTCTAGCCAATTTAACATCATTCGTCCCCTCATGGGCAATTTGTAGTGAATCCCACATAGCCTTAGCAGTAGGACAATGGGATACACGATAGTATTCATCTACACCTAATGAGGAGATTAGGATATTTTTGGCTTTCCAATCATAATTGTATTTCTTTTCATCATCATCGGTCCATTGTGCTTCGGGCTTAGGCACCACTTCGTTGTTCTCATTGGTCATGGTTATTTGAATTGGACCATTGAGATTAACATTCCATATTTTTCTATCTATGGAATTTATGTGCACCCGCATACAATCTTTCCAATAACTATAATTTTCACCATTGAAAATGGGAGCTCTATTGTAAGCCCCTTTAGGTTCGTTAGCCATTTTCTATCAAATTTGTATTTTGAAGCACGGAGTAAACCGGAGCTCCTGATACCACTTGTTAGACTATGGCACGGATCTAGAAGGGGGGGTTGAATAGATCCCAATTAAAAACTTGAGTCGGCGCTGCCAATTTAAAAGAAAACTGGTTTTGAAAATTTGTTTTAAGTGCGGAAGAGGCCGAGGAAAATTTTAGTCTAAAACGAACCGTTACAGGAAAACCGGATATGCGTTATGCTAATGGATTAGAGATAAAGTGAAATACAAATCACTACACTATTTGCACACTCAATTGATATATTTCACTAACTAGCAAGCCTAGTTCCAATGATCCAAAATACCAAATTAAACTGGATGTAAACTTAAGACAACTTTGGCTTATGCAAATTAACAAACACTTGGTGTGCATAAACACTCCAAGTGATATTTGAGTTGAGTAAGTAATTCAAATTGACCTAGTACAATATATTATTGTACTTTGTTATTCAAACAGGAGTTTTAATCTCTTATTCAACTTATATCAATGTTTGGTAAAATTGCTTAAACTAAAATCACTTAATTTTTAAGCTGAAAAACAATTATGCAGAAAATTAAAGAAGACGCAGATTTGATGAGGCAATTCCCCCGCCGTCCTCGCTTCGGGGTACGTCTGCCCTCAATTCTAAAATTAGAATTGAGATGATTAATTAGATATCACCTGTGAAATTTAACCGTTTATACAAGGATTGCAAAGCAAGTAAACAACAGAACTTCCAATGTGTTGAATGATGCTTCCTATCCTTGTTCCTTGATTCAAGATGAATCAAGACCTTCGATTGTTGTTGCTAGACCTCCGATTCCAGCCCCTTTGTTGAAGAATCTTCCGTTCTTCAAACCCTCGGCCCGGCTGATCTCAAACACAACGACTCGAACCCGAATCCTTCACTTCAATATCACTGAATCCGCTACTAGACTGATGAAGACTTCCTCTTCTCAATCACCTTCGCTCAGCTGAATATTGATGAAGCAATTCGTCCAAAAACCCCCAAACACAAACCGGTATTGGAGGACAAAACCCTAACGGTTTTATTCAAGAAAGAACCTGCCATAAGCTTCAACCCGAACCGGATTCTCCGATCACAGCTTCGAACCTTATCACCTTTAATCGATCACGAACCACATCAAAAATGATTGTATGTAGTTGATGTGTTGTGAAATGTTGAAGATGAAGATGATGAATCTTGGACACCTTTTTCACTCTTTCTTATTTCCTTGAACACTTGAATTCAAATTGACAAATGTTAGTTAATAAAAGTGTTTTGACTTCTATATATAGTAACTGGCAAACCAACCAAACATAACAGCTTTTCAAACAGTGGAAAGTACTCAGAAAACTGAGTTTACGCACGAGCGGTCGACCATAGGTCGGCGTGCGCTGAGCCGTGGGAAATGCGCCGACCCCTATGGTCGACCCAAGGTTTCATGCGCTGACCCATGGATAGCATCATTATGCCATGCGCCGACCTCTGGTTGACTCAAGGGTTTTATGCGCTAACCCGTGAGTTATGCGCCGACCCTTATGGTCGACTCAAGGACGCATGCGCTGACCAATCTCCAGTTTGGCTGAGTTTTGCGCTGACCCGTGAGCTTTGAGCTGACCCTTATGGTCGACTCAAGGTCTTCAAATCTGCATAAATATGTGTTTTGTGATCTCTCCCAAAATAAACCCAATGAAAGAAGGGGTAAGGAGGATGCCAAGGTATGATCCCAATGCTAATGCTTATGATGAAATTGCATGAGGGATCTTAGGGTCAAAATTAGGGTCTTACAACTGCCCCTATTTAAGGACATTCTAACTAAGGAGGTGAAGGTTAAAATCTTCGGCTCGACTCAGCAGAATGGGCTTAAGTAACAATGTAGAGAAACAAATTTTGGTCCCTAAGAGACCTCATGATGCAAATGATATGGATGCAAAAGTTAATGCTTTGTGGGGAAATATTGCCACAAAGGAGAAGAAAATCAGAGAGACCGAAAGTCCGCGGGAGCACCATGCATTCCATAAGGAAAACTCACTGAGGAGACAGAGACTTTAGGGGGAATAAGAAAGAGTTATGCGTAGGCCAAGCTACGACTTAAAAACTACTGGGGGACTCAAGGAAATCCATATAAAACGGAAAGACTCAGTCGGGGAAATAACGACATCTGCAGGGGATACGAGTAAGTCAGGATAAAACTGGAATACTCGACTCGTGTAGGGGAAAGCGATTTAACTACGGAAATGCGCACTCAACTCAACTGGGGAGAAAAAACTTCAACACAGGAGGAGCATAAGTCTATTATCTACTACCTATTACTGGGTAAGGAGATAATAAAATTCTGACAGAGAAAACATCCGTCATCGGTTAGGATGAACATATCAAGGATGACTCACTGAGGAAAAGCCATGAGGGAATATTCTTTACCGGTTACTGGGCAAGAATAACCTTGCTGGGGAAACTGTAGAAAAATAGGATTTACAACTACCAGTTACTGGGCAGAAGACAAAGGGGGTGAGAGTATCCGTCATCGGTTAGGATGAACATATCAAGGATAAACTCAACAGGAAAGAAAATCCGTCACCGGTTAAGATGAACATATCAAGGATAGACTTTCCTGGGGATGTCAAGGAGGATAGCCGTAATCGGTTAGGATGAACATATCAAGGGTATACCAACTAAACAACAAAAGGGGGAATTACATCTATCGAATACGGGATAGAAAACCGTCGAAGAGAAAAATATGTCACCGGTTAGGATGAATATATCAAGGATTCACTCTGCGAGGGGACAAAACAGGATTTACAACTGCCAGTTACTGGGTAGAAGACCAACAAGGAGAAGAAAACCCGTCATTGATTAAGATGAACATATCAAGGATTAACTCTCTGAGGAACCAAAATAGGAATTACAACTACCTTTTTACATGGTAGAATACCAAAGAAGAGAATATCCATCACTGGATAAAGTGAATATATCAAGGATAAACTCCACGGGGGAAGAAAAGATATCTGTCACCGGTTAGGATGAACATATCAAGGATATACTTTTCGAGGAATGGATCCACTAGGGATTCTGCTGAGGAGAAAAATGGTACTTTTACCGGGTATTGGGCAAGAAGTAACAAACTATCAATTAAGAAGAATATTACCAGTTACTGGGTAATAGACTCTTAGGGGACCGAGATATCTATCTAGGTTAGAGCTAGAAAGAAACGGTCAATCAAGACTCAACCCAATGAGGTCATAACTCAAAGGGAGTAATTCCATCCAGAAAATTTGCTGGAGAGGAAACTGAAATAACAATCATCCACGAGGAAACAAACTCAGTGGGGAAACAGAGACAGGTTAAAGTCTTTTCTGCTTAGGGGCTGACACTCTACAATTAAAGGAGGACAGACACCAAATTTAGTATGGGGATAAAGTACCGCCATAACAGAGAATGAAAGTCTCAAACAAATCAAATATCAAGATGCAGGATATGCAAATCATGAATTTATATGAATGTATATGCGTATGTATATATGGTGATTATGTTGACAAAACGATCACGAAGGATACAGAGGTGTCGCAAAGAAATTGAACCACCGGTACAATCCTCGGTCAATCCACAAATCATGGAGATAAAATGCTGAAGAACAGAGAGATCAACATCCCAAAGGCCCAACCCTGGCTGGGGAAGGAGATCTGCTGAGGATAAAACATCCAAACTGTAGGGAATTTTAGGTCAACACCATAAAAATGGGAGACAACCCTACTAGGGAAGAATCACAAAGCTGCTCAAGAAACAGGAGAAAACTCTGACTGGGAGCAAGGATAGATGGCGACTGGTGAAAACACCAAAGCGATCTACTGGGGAAAGATCAAACATCTTATGAAGATGATCTACCTGCTGAGGAAAAACGAACTTCGCTTGGAAGGCCGAAACTTTGTTGGGGACAAGGACATGCCGCAACCAACTCATCTAGGGATAAACAAAGAAGCTCCAATGGGGATCAAACACTCCACCGGGGAACTGAAACAACACAAACGTCTATGGACACCCGAAGAGTTAACTGCTTGGGTAACCTCAAATGCTTCGCACTTAAGAACTTGCTTCTTACTGAAATGTTGTTGATATTCTTTTTACTTGCTTTGGAAAAATTCTTGCTTTTATATTTTAAAAACTTGATTTTTTATTTAAAAATTAATTTCAAAATGATCACAATAAAATTTAAAACTATTGGCTGAAGTAAATAAGAGTAGAAACAATTGGATAAAAGCTCAACTTTATTTAATAGGATGGTAGTCTATAAATGACAAGACTCCATAGATTTTACAAAGTTGAAAAATGGTAATTTACATGGAAAAAGGTACATTGAATACAAATGATCCTTAATCCTTCTACCAAATCTTGATATCCACTATGCTCTTGACCGCTGCTGGAGATGAACTGACGTCAACCCTTGTGCTCAAACAAGTCTTCAAAATCATTAAAGATCAGCAGAATGCAGTTACTTGCCATAATCCCTAATTTTTGCATAAGTTGCCCCAAGTTGGGGTACTCAACTTATCGGGAAATTCTTTTCTGTTTTATGTCTCTAATTTTTGCCTGGATCGCCCTTTCGGGTTTTCAATCCACCGAGACGCTCATTTTTGTCTAAGCCGCCCTTCTGGGTTTTCAACTTAGCGAGCTGTTCTTTTTTTTAGGAGAAGTATTTCTTGACTGCATCTGCGTTCACAGGACGAGTGAACTCTTCACCATCCATAGTTGTAAGAATCAATGCACCGCCTGAAAAGGCTCTCTTGATAACATTTGGGCCTCCATAATTGGGAGTCCATTTTCCTCTGGAATCTGGCTTGAACGATAAAATCTTCTTGAGCACAAGGTCACCTTCTCTGAACACACGAGGTTTGACCTTCTTATCGAAAGCTTTCTTCATTCTCTGATGATATAACTGACTATGACACATGGCGGTCAATCTCTTCTCTTTAATTAAATTCAACTGATCAAACCTGGTCTGACACCATTCAGCCTCAGTCAACTTGGCTTCCATGAGCACACGCAATGAAGGAATCTCAACCTCTACGGGGAGCACTGCTTCCATACCATAAACAAGAGAGAAAGGGGTTGCCCCTGTTGAAGTGCGGACGAATGTAGGATACCCATGTAAAGCAAATGCGAGCATCTCATGCCAATCCTTATACGTGACAACCATCTTCTGGATAATCTTTTTGATGTTCTTATTCGCAGCTTCAACAACCCCATTCATCTTGGGTCTATAGGGAGAAGAATTATGATGTGCAATCTTGAAGTCCTTGCAAAGAGCTTCCACCATATTGTTCTTCAAGTTTGATCCCTTATCAGTAATGATCTTACTTGGCACACCGTAATGACATATGATTTGATTCTTGATAAACCTTACAACAACTTGCTTGGTTACATTTGCATATGATGTCGCTTCAACCCATTTTATGAAGTAGTCAATTGCCACCAAAATGAAATGATGTCCATTTGATGCTTTGGGCTCAATCATCCCAATCATATCAATTCCCCACATGGAGAAGGGCCATGGAGAAGAGATGACATTCAATAGTTTCGGAGGAACGTGAATCTTATCAGCATAGATTTGACACTTGTGGCATTTCTTCACAAACTTGCAACAGTCAGATTCCATTGTCAGCCAATAGTAACCTGCTCGCAACATCTTCTTCGCCATTGCATGTCCATTGGAATGAGTACCAAAGGAACCTTCATGCACTTCGGTCATCAACAAGTCTGCTTCGTGTCTATCCACGCATCTGAGCAAAACCATGTCGAAGTTTCTCTTGTACAGTACATCACCATTCAAGTAGAAATTACCGGCTAATCTTCTCAAAGTCTTCTTATCTTTCAAAGATGCCCCAGGCGGGTAAATCTGACTTTGGAGGAAACATTTGATGTCGTAATACCACGACTTCTCATCTTTAATCTCTTCAACAGCAAACACATGAGCTGGCCTATCAAGACGCATCACAAATAAATTGGGAACTTCATTCCAATACTTCACTACAATCATTGATGCCAACGTTGCAAGAGCATCTGCCATCCGGTTTTCATCTCGAGGAATATGGTGAAACTCAACCTTTATAAACAAAGTTGAAATCCTCCTCGCATAATCTCTGTATGGTATCAAACCGGGTTGATTTGTCTCCCATTCTCCTTTAATTTGATTCACAACCAAAGAGGAATCATCGAAGACATCCAAATACTTGATTCTGAGATTCATGACCTCTTCAAGCCCCATAATGCAGGCTTTGTATTCTGCCATGTTGTTTGTACACTTGAAAGTCAATCTAGTTGTAAATGGTAGATGCGTGCCTTGAGGAGTAATAATCACTGCCCCAATGCCATTTCCATATTGATTAACAACTCCATCAAATACCATGCCCCAACGAGAACCAGGTTCTGGCCCTTCTTCTAGCAATGGTTCATCACAATCCTTCATTTTCAAGTACAAAATATCTTCATCTGGAAAATCATATTGTACTGACTGAAAATCTTCAATTGGTTGGTGAGCCAAATGGTCAGCCAAGATACTACCATTGATCGCTTTCTGAGATCGGTATTCGATATCATACTCTGATAACAACATCTGCCAACGGGCAATTCTCCCGGTTAAAGCAGGCTTCTCAAATATATACTTAATTGGATCCATTTTGGATATCAACCAAGTGGTATGATTCAACATATATTGACACAGACACTTAGCAGCCCAAGCCAATGCGCAACAAGTTTTCTCGAGCATTGAATACCGAGTCTCACAGTCGGTGAACTTCTTACTGAGGTAGTAAATTGAAAATTCTTTCTTCCCAGTCTCATCTTGCTGACCCAGAACACAACCCATACTATCTTCAAGCACAATCAAATGCATGATCAACGGTCTTCCTTCAACAGGTGGAGACAAAATCGGAGGCTCAAGCAAATATTCTTTGATACTATCAAATGCTTTCTCGCAATCTTCGGTCCAATGACAAGACTGATCTTTCTGATGAAGCTTGAATATAGGCGCACATGTGGCAGTCATGTGGGAAATGAACCTGGAAATATAATTCAAACGGTCGAGAAAACCTCTGACTTGCGTCTCAGTTTTGGGCGGAGGCATCTCTTGTATTGCTTTGACCTTGGCAGGATCAACTTCTATACCCTTCTCTCTGACAATAAAGCCCAACAACTTACCAGAACGAACACCAAAAGTACACTTATTGGGATTCAAGCGGAGTTTATACTTCCTCAAACGCTGGAATAACTTCAACAAATGCTCAACATGTTCCTCTTCATCAATTGATTTAGCAATCATGTCATCGACATAAACTTCAATCTCTTTATGCATCATATCATGAAAAAGAGTAGTCATTGCTCTCTGGTAAGTTGCACCAGCATTCTTTAGACCGAAAGGCATCACTCTGTAACAGAATGTTCCCCAGGGTGTAATGAATATGGTATTCTCCGTATCTTCGGGTGCCATCTTAATCTGATTATATCCGGAAAATCCATCCATAAACGAAAAGATTTTGAATTTAGCAGTATTGTCTACCAACATATCAATATGTGGCAGAGGGAAATCATCTTTCAGACTGGCTTTATTCAAATCTCTATAGTCAACACACATGCGGACTTTTCCATCTTTCTTCGGCACTGGCACAATATTGGCCACCCATTGTGGATACTCAGCAGTCACAAGGAAACCATCATCAATCTGCTTCTAAACTTCCTCTTTGATCTTCACAGTCATATCAGGATGCGTTCTTCTCAATTTTTGCTTGACTGGCGGGCATTCTGGCTTCAACGGCAATCTATGCTCCACAATATCAGAATCCAACCCAGGAATGTCTTGATAGGACCAAGCAAACACATCTGAATACTCTCGAAGAAGATCAATCAACCCCTTCTTAGCACCTGGACATAGTCGAGACCCAATCTTGACTTCCTTCACATCATCCTCGGAACCCAAGTTGACTAGCTCAATTTGTTCTTCAAATGGCTGAATAATCTTCTCATCTTGCTCAAGAAGACGAGACAATTCCTCACTCACTTCTACATCATTTTCCTCCTCGGCCTCAAACACAGGGAATTCAAAATTTGGAGAAAGAGAAGGATCATTGTATTCAATGGGGTTCGGAACCAACCTGCATAATGATTTGATATTTTGATTTTAGAGAAATGAATTTGTGACCAAATATTATGCAGATGGACAACTATATTTTTTATTTATGTTTTTTATGATTACCATTTTCAGAAATAAGCAAAAAGTAAAAACAAAACATCAAAGAAGTGGATGAATAAAATTAATTTTATTGATGATCAATTTAAAATGCCCAAACAACGTTCACTTCTCCCTTAGGCATAGGAGAAGGATTTTAAAATATAAAAGCACTTACTTAGATCGATGCAAAATAACAGGAATATCAACAGCAATCCAATTGTTGCATGTCTGTTCATGCGTCACAAAGTTGGTGCAGTCTTCCTCTTCATTGTCCTCTAGCACATCAACTAAGTGTTGTTCATTTCCATGAATGAACCCTCCGCTACGGAAGCTGAGTTGCATCTCTTTAGATCTAACGGTTGACGAGCCCTTATGGAACCCCAAACCAGTTCTTCCCTTGTTGTCGACGACCTCTACCACACGCCCCCACTAATCAACAGGACCTTCCTCAACAATCTTTTATGCATCTTTCAGAGAGGACATATGTGCCCTAACTCTCTTCTCAGCAGCAATAGATAAGGCTTGGAATGACGTTCCAACCCCATCCTCAGCTTCCACATACGAGAAAGATGATAGATGGCTGACCAACAACGCCTTCTCACCTCCCACAATCACCAACTTGCCATTCTTTACAAATTTGAGCTTCTGGTGCAGAGTGGAAGTAACGGCTCCTGCTTCGTGAATCCATGGCCTTCCCAATAAACAACTATAGGCTGGATGAATATCCATTACCTGGAAATTAATCTGAAAGTCACTCGGACCTATCTTTACTGGAAGGTCCACTTCTGCAATAACTGTCTTGCGCGAGCCATCAAAGGCTTTGACAATTACTCCACTGTACCTCATGGGAGCTCCTTGAAAAGATAACTTCGACAATGTTAACTTCGGAAGCACATTGAGTAACGACCCAGTGTCAACTAGCACATTTGACAAAGCATCTTCTTTACAATTCATCAAAATGTGCAAACCCAGATTGTGATTTCTTCCCTTCTCAGGGAGTTCTTCATCGCAAAAGCTCAAATTATTGCATGAAGTGATGTTAGCCACAATGTGATCAAATTGTTCCACAGTAACATCTTGCTCCATGTATGCCTGTTCAAGAACTCTCTGGAGTGCTTCTCTGTGCGCTTCAGAGTTCAAAAGCAGAGACATCACATAAATGTTTGAGGGGGTATGGAGCAACTGCTCAACCATGTTAAATTCACTCCTCTTGATCATTCGGAGTACCTCATCATCATCACTATTGGCTTTACAATTTTGCTGGATTCACCAGACTTATCCTTTGAACAGCCCACTGGATCTACAATAGGCACTTCCGCCTTCTTACCAATAACTGTTTCTTCTCTATTCTCCTGGAACACTGGTCCAAAAACTCGACCACTACGGGTCACCTTCGGAACATTTGCAATCCTTACCACTGAACTGGTCGTAGGTAACGATACCTCTTGACCATTCTCCATCATCGTAGCATTATATTGATACGATACAGCCTTATCAGATGCGTACGGGACTGGGTCTACTAACCGTATTACCAACGGTGAAACTGATCTATTACTGACATTTTGGTTACTGCTACTATCATACTGAATTACCAACCGCTCTGGTTGTTTGAAAACGGGCACAATGACATTAATATTGTCATCTACATGACGGGATTGAACAATCTGAATCATGCCTTCATCCATCAGGCGCTGGATGTCCCATTTCACTACAACACACCCCCTTGGGTTCACGCTACAAATATCGCAACCATCGTGATCATGTTCACAGTCACTCACCAAACAAATATCTTTATGCATTTGCACCAAATATCTTCGGATAAACTGGACATCGAAAACTTTGAATTCACCTGGACAGCCGTCCACCATGTTCACTGAAGAATTCCCATGAGCGGGAAAAGGATTAGCTTTCACATTAAGCGTGCGGTCTTCAAAAGACACCATTCCACTCTTCATAAGCTTTTGCACCTCGTACTTCAGCGTATAATAGTTCTCAATATCGTGCCCAGGTGCACCCTGGTGAAAAGCACAGTGAAGTTCAGGTTTATACCATCAAGGAAGTGGTTTTGGGATCTGCGGTAGATTCCTCGGTTGGATCAAATTTTTTAGGACTAATGATGGGTACAATTCAGCATATGACATAGGAATCGGGTCCAAAGAGACCTTCTTCCTCTCGAAGTTCTGTTGCTGGTGATGATTGTTGTTGGAATTGTTGTTGTTGTAGGTGTTTGTTCTTTGTTGCGGTTGTTGTTGTTGACGTTGATTTTGATACTGATGTTGTTGTTATTGTTGAATTGGTGTTGTTTGCTGATTGGAAGATACTGGAATGACGGAAGATACTTGATGATGATGATGTTGGCGGGGTGGTGGATTTCTTCTGATCTGAGGCCTCCTCTGCCTCCCACAAGAAATTGCATTGGTCTCATTATCCTTCCTCTTGCTGAAACTACTGCCATACTTCTTGCTCGTCGACGCCTCATCTTTTGACAATCGTCCTTCACGGACCCCTTCTCCAAGTGTCATCCCCATATTTACCATTCGGTAAAATCACTAGGGGCACTGGCAATCATTCGTTCATAATAAAATGAACTCAGGGTTTTCAGAAAGATTTTGTCATCTCCTTCTCCTCCAAAGGAGAAGTGGTCTGGGCAGCCAACTCCCTCCAATGCTAGGAATACTCCTTGAATGTCTCCTTATCTTTCTGAGACATGGACCTCAGCTGGCCCCTATCTGGTGCCATATCCATGTTATATTTGTACTGCTTCACGAAAGCCTCCCCTAGGTCATTGAAAGTGCGAATGCTTGCACTGTTTAACCCCATATACCAACGGAGTGCAACACCTGTTAAGCTATCCTGGAAATAGTGAATCAACAACTGGTCATTATCTGTTTGGGTTGACATCTTACGGGCATACATCACAAGATCATTGAGTGGATAATAGTTCCTTGTGTACTTCTCAAAGTCAGGCACTTTGAATTTTACTGGGATTTTCACATTAGGCACTAAGCACAGTTCAGCAGCACTCTTCCCAAACAGATCTTTGCCTCTCATCATTTTCAATTCCTTTCATAACTCAAGAAATTGGTCCTTCATCTCATCCATCTTCTCATAGACATTCGGGCCCTCAGACGGCTCAGAATGATAGATGGTGTCCTCTACACGAGGCAAAGTATGCACAACTGGAGGTGACACGGACATGACCGGGCTAGATGCCGACATGGAAGCAAATGTGGGAGCGAAACCTTCTGGCACAAAATTGGGTGGCATTCCCCACGAGAATCCAACAGGCAGATTGGGAGCAAAGTGAGCGGTGGCAGTAGGCACAATAGAGATAACCACTTCATAAATGACAATCCTCGCGGGAGGAGTTGTAGGCATTGGAGAAGCTTGACTTTGAGTAGCAAGAACTGACTCCATCATGGCAGTCAGTCGGGCAATCTCCTCTTTCAAATCTCGGTTCTCTTGCTCAAGGTGTTCCATGATCTTTGAATGACTAGCTATGGTGTTGTACCGGTGAGTCAGCTTGGCTAAACACAGAAGAACACCAATCAGACACCTGGCAAAAACTTGCTTATGCAAATGAAGCATGAAATACAATGTTTGATTATTTTTATTTTCAAGGAACATACTATATCATTTGCAAATATATAATATAAAAATTGCAACAATTTGATATGACCAAAAATTTCTTTTTATTTATATAAATTGGAAGGATTACACTATGTACAATTTCAGAAACCAAAATAAAAGATACAAGAGAAAAGGAGACTAGTCATCCTAAGGATCCCTAACAACAGTGTTAGAAGATCTGGCTAAGGGCGCGTACTTCCTTCGAATGCGACGAATCTCGGTCTCAAAAGAAGCCTTCATCTGAGTCTTCTCGAGGACAAGCTAGTCAACAATCTTCTTCCAAGCAACGGAAGGCCGGGGCATGCTAGAAGATGAAACCTTTGGCTCTCTCTGTCTCTTCGTCACTCGGTCTTCAAGTAGCTCAATTAGTGCATCTTTGTCCTTAGACTCCAACTGCAACTCTTCATGCTTCTTGCTCAAAGCATGAAAACGCTCTTCCACACATCCTTCTCTTGCTTCATCTTGGTGAGCGCGTCTTCCAACTCCTCTACATCTTGGTTAGAGAGATTTAGTGGCTCAACCACAACCATAGACATAGGTCTTTCACAAGAATAAGGCATCTTCAACTCCATAGCTCTCTTCTTCACCCAAAGAGTGTAAGCTTCCAAAGCTACACAATTGCACGGACCAAGCTCGGATCTTCCTTTCCTATGCACGTTATGCCAAACGTGCACAATCTTCTGCTTCAAATGTTGGGGGTCTTTACCCTCTTAATAGAAAAGACCTTCTAACAAAGTGTTATTAGGTTTGCCTCTCAAGGGGAACCCAAGTTGACGACGAGCCAAAGCAGGGTTGTAGTTAATTCCTCCTTGTGTACCAATGAGAGGCACATTAGAGAATTCACCACAACTATCAATAATCTCCAAACTGCTTAAGGACGGATCATACCAAAATATATCATCATTAGTGAGAGACATAAGTCTCTGAGACCACCTTAGACATTGTTTGTTCTCCACAAAAGCAGATGTCTGAGGCAAGTGCGAAATAAACCACTTGTACAGAAGAGGAATGCAACAGACAATCGTTCCACCACCCTTAGAATTCCTTAGATGCAAAGAGAAATACATATCACCTAACAAGGTAGGCACATGATTCCCAATCAAGAAAAGTCTAATGGCGTTAACATCAACAAAACCGTCAATGTTAGGGAACAAAGCTAATCCATAGATGAGCAACACGAATATAGCTTCAAAAGCGTCCACACTACCAGCTCGAGCAAAAGTGGTAGCTTCCTTGATGAGGAAAACATATGGCAACCCAAATAACCCTCCTTTCTTCACCCAATGAGCCTCTATCTCAGACTTCTTCAAGTGAAGAGCTTCAACAATAATACTAGATCGGGGAATCTCCTCCAATCCACTAAAAGGTACTCTACTAGAAATAGGTATCCCCAAAAGATGAGAATACTCCTCCAAGGTAGGCACAAGCTGAAAATCTAGGAAAGTGAAACAATGGTAGAGAGGATCATAGAATTGCACCAATACGCTCAATAGTCCTTCAACTACATCAGCAGACAAGATGGATAGAAGCTTCCCATGGCGTTGTTTGAAGTCTAAGGGATCTAATACAAAATATGCTAGCTTCCTTAATTCTTTTAAGTCGGGACATCTGAAACTGTACTTCTTAGTGTTCCTTCGTCCATAATCCATGGTCTGAAAATATTTGCAAATGATACCTTAGTTCCTTGAAATTTTGTGTGATGAATGTTATGATGCGCATGAAATGGATGAATGCAACAATGATAAGTAAGGGATCACACACAAGGCAAACAAAGGTCAAGGGATGAATCAAGTCATTGTCAAGATCAATCATCCATTTTGGTGGATTATGGTTTACACCTTATCAACCCCCAAGTTCCATTGATATTGACAAGACTTGATTGGATCAACCAAGAATCAAGGGTTTGTTGCAAGTCACGAGCATGGAGTCTGGTAAGAACCATCCCAAAGGAGTGAACTAAGGATAAAACCTGTAAATCATGTTCTAAAAAGTTCCCAAAGTCTCAATTCCATCTATCGGATATTACAGGTTATGATGACTGACTCATCGACCCATAATATTCTCAAGAGAAACTCGTCTGAGTGTAGTATCGCGTGACAACTGTTTTCAAGTCTACACCTGAACAGTTTCCGCACTACGTCCTAAATAGGCCAAGATGGGTTAGGTGTTCTAAGGTCCTCAGTTTCTCAGACCCAATTAGAAATAGTAATGCCTAACCATAAATACTTGTGTGACATTTCCAAATCCAAAGGAAACTCCACTGAGCAGATGGATCTCAAGCCAACTTGTTAAGGACTACTCCACACAAGTCGAACATGACTATACCATCCTCCTATCTTAATTGCACTCAAGTTCGGGTTAGAACTTATCTCACCACTCAGAGATCACCAAGCACAACAAGTAGATTATATCACACATACATATATATACAAACATCACATATATACAAATATATTCATACAAAAAGTAGGCTAAACCCACTGGAGACTACTCCCCAGCAGAGTCGCCACTTAATTTCTGTAGAGGGAAATTCATGATCATCAAGTTATTGACAAGCTAGAGATCAATTAACAAGAGTCGCCACCGCGCTTTTATTATTTCCAAAGGAAAAGGAAAAAGTACGAACAAAACCCAATTAGTAAGAAGTTTTCAAATAAAAACTAATAAAAAGCAGAGATCATAGGTAAGGGGTTTGGTTACACAGAGGGAAGGTGTTAGCACCCAAAGTGTCCTAGGTACTCCTAGGGAGTCCTTTTTGTGTGCATATGTATTTTGTACACAGTGATGTTTACAAACAAATAGAATGGGGGGATGAGAAAAGAATTCATTAATTATATTTTTATGTTTGACAAGACCTTCGGTCTTGTGCCTACGTACCAACATATAAATGAGGGATCAAAACCTTGTAGTTCATACTATAAATTTCAAAATGAGTGTGTTGGTTTTAACAAAATTTAAGTTTGAAAGGCACAAAGGCCTGAAAATGATTTGAATGAGTTAGTTCTTTTTTGGCTTTTTTGAAAGTTTAAGTCAAGTACAGTTAAGTTCATTTACAAGTTTAATTTAAGAAAATAAGTTTGAAAATGCAATGGCATAAGGCCAAAGTTTCTACCTTTTGTAAAAGTGGTCTAAGTTTAGGACAAAAGTATTTCACACAAAGAAGGTTTTGAAAACGGAGGGAGAGATTTTTAAATTAAAGAAATGGGGAGAAGATGAAGAGACTACCCTATGCACAAAAATTTAAAAGTTTAAAGTTGAAAAGATCTGACCAAATGGGAGCAATCCAATAGACAAGTATGCCAATAGAAACCCAAAATTCCCTTAGACTTTTTAGAATGAAGCAACACACAAATGCACAATTATATCAATCTTGAAGAGAAAAGGCATCAAATAAAGATGACCTCATCCAAGCTTATCCACTTCATGATCTTCTTCAAGATAGCCTATGTAGCAGATGAATTCCACAAGTTACAGGTTCAACATAATAGCTTAACAATGATCAATGTTGCAGATGAACTGGAGAGATCTTGAATGATATATCAGATGAATTTCAAATTGCAAGCACTTGGTTCTTCAACAAATTGGCATTGGCCAAGTCCATTAGCAAAGGAATGTTTCCTAAGTTCTAAGTCCAATTGGGCAAGATCAAACCAACAGTCCACTCAAAACGTTTTTTAGGGTTTTTGTTATTATTATGTGCATTAATGGTCAAAGACCAAACAAGCAAACAAAGTATATACAAACAATAATATCACACAATATGGTCAAAATGGACAAAGTGAAAATTACATTAACATAAACAATTAGAATGATATGTATAATGGAAAATGATATAAAGTGCTAAAAGTAAATTGCATTAAAGTAAAGACTTGAAATTAAAAGTCTATGGTTAGTAATTTAGTAGTTAGTTTTGTTTTGCTTTTGATTTCAAGACATTCTTTGGAGAACACTCAACCCACTTGCCACAAGCATGGATCCTTGAACCAAAACATCTTCCAAAGGAAGGAAAGAAGGCCAAGTTTCCACGCAATACCATGGAAGAGAGGAGACTTACAATCTCACTAACAAGAATGCTTATGCCTTTTGTATCACAAATTTAGCGCTATGTTAAGCAATCGTAATTGGACTTATATAGAAGTCACAACTATTTGAGGTCGGGCAATAAACTTTTGGTGTTAATGCATGTTGGAGACATAGTATTATAAATTATGCTCATTAAACATACCACACACAAAAAATATGCAAAAAGGTGTGGCCTAATCTCATCCATACTCATGTTAATCTTTCAATCAACTAGCATTAGGACTTTGAGTTGTCATTGGTCAATTGAAAATGAATGGATGAAGAAGAGGAATTAGATGAAGAGGGAAAAGGATGAATGAGATCACAAATTGGTCAAAGGAGGGCTTTTACCAAGTTAATATTATTCATTTATTTTGAGAGATGGAATGTACATTCCATCAATACCCTAAATCCAATAATATTAACTTGACAAAGTCAAACCAACCTTGACCAAGGCCCAACAACAAATAAGAAACTCAATTAAGTCAATACAAATGGTCAACATAATTAAAATGGCATTTATTCAATTAAAAAATAATAAAATAATGCATTAAATTCAAATATGTTTTGTCCAAATCCTAAAATCTCATCAAAACACCAAATAAATGGCCATGAGATTTGTCATAGGTCAAACAAGGTCAAAGGACCTTGGAGAAAATATTTCATAATTTTTGGATATTTAAAAATATTTTTAAACATTTAAAAACAAATGCAAAATCAATTAATTCATGAAAAATATTAATAATGATCCAAAAAATAATTTTAATTCAGAATATGAAAGAGAAAAATATTTGAGATTTTTTGTTGAAAGTCCCATATTTTTTGGATCAATATTGAATTTAATATGAATTATCGATGAAAATGGAATTAAACTAAAAATCAGAAAACCCAAAAATACGCGGACCATCAGATCTCCCTCATTAATTGAGGTGGCAGATCTGATGATCCAAAACGCACGCTCCGTGTGTTCCTTAGTCAAACGCGTTGTACACATGGTATTCACACGGCACGGCTAAGATTAAAACGTGGAAGATGGATCCCATGGCTCAGACTCAAGACACATCATCACCGGAGCCAGAGCTCCGGTTGTCTTCTCCGGTGTGCTCCACCGGACTAGTCAACATGAACCATCACCAAAATTCAAAACAAGGACATGATCTTAAAGAAATAACATCACTAAGCACGAATATCACCTCTAATTCTTCCAATTCCAAATACATTAAGAGATGTGTGGAATTGAAAGATGAAGTTTATGATCTGATTTGCTTCGATTTGGCCTCAAAGCAACTCAATGTTCTTGCCTACATTGGTAGGACTTCAGACAACTCAAGAATCAATGAAATTGAGCAGTAAATTGAGAGAATCGAAGAGTTTAAAATTTCTGCAAATTACCTTCAATGGAGGTCTGAACTTGCTAGATCTTGATCTGACTTGTGCTTAGCTTCACCTACTTTCTCGTAGGAGAGGAAAGGAAAGGCTTAGAAGCAATGGATTCCTGGAGAATTGAATTCCAAAACAGTGGAGATTTAAGCTCAAATTCAAATGAATTTATCAGGGTTATCCTCTTAGAGTGAAGGGTTTTCAATGGGGATTCAGAGTTGGCTCAATGTGTCTGTGATTTCTGAGCAAATGCACCTGTATATATAGCCAAATCCATGTGATATTTGCACACTCTTCTCACTTTCCAATTTTGGCAAAATGATGATGGATGATGCATGGGCGCGCATAGGCCCATGAAATGATAGTTGATAGTCCAAATTTGAAGTTCCGGTGCTCTGAAGATGGATTGGATTGCAAGGCAAATGTGCATTGTTGTTTGAAGATTGATCCATGCCAAATGATATCATCCTGTTTTAGCCATGCACAACCTATGCATTTCAAGTCCAAAATGAATGAACTTGAGCTCTTTGGAAATGTGAGATCAAGAGGAACAAGTTTGATGTTGAAAACTTTTTTATTTGGATCTTGGAACTTGGAGAAATTTGAGGTGGAAGTTTGGAAAAATTTGACATGTCAAAAAATTTCTAAGTGTCAAGCCATATGTCTCAATATTCCACCTTGCTTAACTTTTTATGGGAGCTACAAATGAGAAACATGTCTTCATAAAAGTTGTATCTCTCTAAAATACCTTCAAAATGGTCACCAATTTCATGTCATTTGGTTTTGTGATGATAGCGTTATGCATTTTTGAAGTTTGGAAAAATCACTTAATCAATGGTATAGGTCAAAAGTGACCTATAATGTAGCCTTATATCACATGTTCAAATAAGTTGAATTTGCTCCCACTCCCAACATAAACGTTGAAGTAGACACATTGAATTTGATTGTTCAACTTGGAAATCTTTCATCTCATAAAAATTGAGCAAGTTATGGCCTTGGGAAGTTGACTTTCAAATTAGGGTTTAGACAAAATGACCTATAATGTTTCAACATAGAAAATGATTTTCCAAGCAAAACTAGCTCTAGGTCTCAACATGAAAGTTATTTATAATGTAATTTAGAGTAAGTTTTCTCTTGGAATCATTTTCATATGGTGAAAATTGTAGGAGATAGGGTCTAGGGAGACCCAGTTTTTATTAGATGAATTCATGTGGCCAACCACCATCAACCAACTTGCTAACTTCCAATTCTATTGACTTTCTTGGATCATGGTAGATCATATATGCATAATATGATTAAATTTGAAGTTTACCTTGAGAAATTTGATCAATTAGTGAGATAGCTTGTTGGAGAAGTTACTCATGATACCTAGTTAAACTAGGGTTTCCAAGGAAAATCACCCTCAAACTCTTGAAGCAAACTTGATCAATATAACATGTAGAGAACATTGGGACTCATATATGATGTTCATAACCATTACTGAATCAATTCTTGGTTGTGATCTTTGTTCATGAGGGTCTCAAACCCTAGATGTGATCAATGAGATCAAGGAGATCATGCCCTACCTACAACAAGAGTTAGGCAAATACAAAGACATATTTTTGGTATTTTGGTTAGTGAAATGATAAAATAAAAGTATGATATAATCACAAAATGCTTGGTGGTCTCTCCCAAAATAAACCCAATGAAAGAAGGGGTAAGGAGGATGCCAAGGTATGATCCCAATGCTAATGCTTATGATGAAATTGCATGAGGGATCTTAGGGTCAAAATTGGGGTCTTACATTACCAAACAGGTCTTTTTCTCTCAATGTTTTCAACTCCTGCACAACTTAAGGAACTGATATTTCATTTCATCTATCTTCTCATAAACATTTGGGCCTCAGACGACTCAGAATGGTAGATGGTGTCCTCAACACGAGGCAAGGTATGAACAACTAGAGGTGGCACGGACATGACCGGGCTAGATGGTGGCATAGAAGCAAAGGTAGGCACAAACCCTTCAGGAATGAAATTTGGTGGCATCCCCCACGGGAATCCAGCAGGCATAGTTGGACCGGATTGAGTAGCAGCAGCAGGAATGGTTGAGGTAGCAACCTCAGAAATAACAGTCCTCTGGGGAGGAGTGGCAGGAGTTGGTGAATGTTGATTCTGCGCAGCAAGAACAGACTTCATCATGGCATTTAGCCGAGCAATCTTATCCTTTAGCTCTATGTTCTTTTATTCCAAATGCTCCATAATTCTGGGTTGATTAGCACGAGTGTTGTATCGGTGAGTCAACTTGGCTGAAGCACAGAAGAATAACCGATAAGACATCTGGCAGAAGAAAACCTGCTATGCAAATGATACATAAAATGCAATGTTTTTTTTTATTTCAAGGAATACATGAAGCTTTATTTGCAAATACATTCAAATAATAATAGTAATAACAATTTGATTGACCATAAAATCTCTCTTATTCATAAAATTTGGAAGGATTACGTTGAGTACAATTTCAGAAACCAAAGTACAAATACAAGAGAAAAGGAAACTAATCATCCTAAGGATCCCCTAACAACAATGTTAGATGATCTGGCTATTGGCGTGTACTTCCTTCGGATGCGTCGAATCTCGGGCTCAAAGGATGTCTTTATCTGAGCCTTCTCAAGGACAAGCTGATGAACAATCTTCTTCCAAGCACCTGAAGGCTGAGGCATAATAAAGGAAGATAGACCATTTGGCTCTCTTTGTCTCTTCACTGCTTGGTCTTCAAGAAGTTCAATAAGCGCATCCTTGTCCCTTGACTCAAGCTGCAACTCCTTATGCTTTCGGCTCAAAGCATGTGACCACTCTTCCCACGTGTCTGTCTCTTGCTTCATCTTGGCGAGTGCGTCTTCCAACTCCTCTACATCTTGGTTAGGGATAGTTGATGGCTCAGCCACAACCAAAGACATAGGTCTCTCACAAGCATACGAGATCTTCAACTCCAAAGCTATCTTCTTCACCCAAGTAGTGTAAGCTTCCAAAGCTACACAGTTGCATGGACCAAGCTCAGATCTTCCTTTCCTATGCACCTTATGCCAAGCATATATCATCTTCTTCTTCAAATTGTGAGGATATTTACCCTCTTTATAGAAAAGACCTTCTAATTGAGTGTTATTAGGTTTGTCTCTCAAGGGGAATCCAAGTTGACGACGAGCCAAAGCAAGGTTGTAGTTGATTCCTCCTTGTGTACCAATGAGGGGAACATTAGAGAATTCACCACAACTATCAATAATCTCCATACTACTCAATGCAAAATCATACCAAACAATATCATCATTAGTGAGAGACATAATTCTCTGACACCACCATAGACATTGTTTGTTCTCCAAAAAAGCAGGCGTCTGAGGCAAGTTCAAAATAAGTTACTTGTACAAAAGAGGAACACAAGACACAATAGTCCCACCACCTTTAGAATTCCTCAGATGCAAAGAAAAATACATATCACCCAAGAAAGTAGGCACAAGATTCCCAATCAAGAAGATTCTAATGACGTTAAAATCAACAAAACCATCAATGTTAGGGAACAAATCTAAACCATAGATGAGCAACACAAAGATGGCTTCAAAGGCGTCTGCACTACCGGCCTAAGCAAAGACAATAGCATTCCATATGAGAAACTCATAAGTCAATCTAAACATTCCTCCTTTCTTCACCCAATGAGCTTCAATCTTAGACTTTTTCAGAGGAAGAGCTTCAGCTATGATATGAGATCTAGGAATCTCCTCCAATCCACTAAAAGACACCTTGTCAGAAACAGGTATTCCCATGAGATGGGCATACTCCTCTAACATAGGCATAAGCTAATAGTCAGGAAAAGTGAAGCAACGGTAGAGAGGGTCATAGAACTGAACCAACACACTCAAGAGTACTTCGACCACATCAGTAGATAACACAGATAAAAGCTTCCCATGACGTTTCTTAAAGTCCAAGGGACCTATTACAAAAGATGATAGCTTCCTTAACTCCTTCAAATCAGGACATCTGAAACTATACTTCTTAGTGTTCCTTCGTCCATAATCCATGGTCTGAAAATATTTGCAAATAAGGCCTTAGTTCCTTGAAGTTGTTTTTGTGTGATGAATGTCATGATACACATGAATGCATGAATGCAACAATCACAAACAAGGGATCACACATTAGGCAAACAAACAAAGGTCAAGGGATGAATCAAGTCATTGTCAAGATCAATCATCCATTTTGGTGGGTTATGGTTTTCACCTTATCAACACCCAAGTTCCATTGATATTGACAAGACTTAATTGGATAAACCAAGAATGAAAGGGTTTGTTGCGATTCACGAGCAAGGAGTCAGGTTAATAACCATCCCAAAGGAGTGTACTAAGGATTAAAACTTGTAGGTCATGTTCTATAAATATTCCCAGAGTCTTAGTTTCATCTATCAGATATTATAGGTTAGGATGACTGACTCATCAACCCATATTATTCTCAAGAGAAACTCGTCTGAGTGTAGTATCGCGTAACAATTGTTATCAAATCTACACCTGAACAGTCTCCGCACTACGTCCTAAATTGACCAAGTTGGGTTAAATGTTCTATGGTACTCAACTTCTCAGGCCCTAAATCAGAGAAAGTAATGCCTAACCACAAATAACTTGTGTGACATCAATTGTTCCAAAAGGGTCTCCACTGAGTAGATGGGTCTCAAGCCAACTTGTTAAGGACTATTCCACACAAGTCGAACATGACTATGCCATCCTCCTATCTTAATTGCACTCAAGTACTTGTAAAAACTTATCTCACCACTTAGAGATCACCAAGCACAACAAGCAGATTATATCACACAAACAAGTATACAAACATCAAATATACAAACATATATACACATAAAAAAGTAGGCTAAACCCACTGAGGACTACTCCCCAACAGAGTCGCCACTTAATTTCTGTAGCGGTAAATTCATGACATTAAGCTATGGATAAACTTAATGTCAATAAAACCAGAGGCGCCACCGCGCTTTTATTTTTTCCAAAGGCAAAGGGAAAAGTACGAACAAAACCCAAAGATAAGAAGTTTCCAAATCAAAACTAATAAAATGTCAGAGATAACAGATAAGGGGGTTGGTTACATAGAGGGAAGGTGTTATCACCCAAAGTGTCCTAGGTACTCCTAGGGAGCCCTTTTTTATGTGTGTATGTGTTTTTGGTTTAAAATATTTTTGCTACAAATAGAGTGTGGGGATGAGAAAAGAACTCATTGATTATATTTTTGTGTTTAACAAAACCTTCGGACTTGTGCCCACGTGCCAACATAAAAATGAGGGATCAAAACCTCGTAGTTCATGGTATCAATTTCAAAATGAGTGGATTGCTTTTAATCAAAAGTTAAGTTTAAAAGAGGCACAAAAGGACCAAAAGATTGAATGAGTGTTATCTCTTTTTATCTTTTGAAATTTTAAGTCAATATGGTTAAGTTCATTTACATGTTTGATTTAAGAAAAGAGTTTAGAAAAGGCAATGGCATAAGGCCAAAGTTTCTAGTTTGCAATAAAGTCTAAGTTTTAAAATCACAAGCAAATAAAGTTTTTGAAAAGTGGGAGAGATTTTGAAATTTAAGAAGTGGGAGGAGATGAAGAGGCTAACCTAAGCATAAAATTAAAAGTTAAGATTTTAAAAGATATGACCAATGAGATGCAATCCAACAGACAAAAATGTCATATAGAAAACCCATTTTCCCTTTGGACTTTGAACCAAGCAACAATCAGCAAGCAATTAGCAATATGAAGAGCAAGACATCAAATAAAGATGGACATATCCAAACAGACAAATCCATAGCAAACAGTCTTCTTTGTCTTCTCATGTATCAGATGAAATACTTCTTGATTTTTTATTCATAATAAGGTGTAGCATGAGATCAAAACAACAGTTTCATCAAGACCATGTAGCAGATGAACTGAAGTGGATCCCAATACTTGCATCAGATGAATGCTCAAATCACAATAACTTGGTCTCAAAAAAGTTGGCATTAGCCATGTCTTTTTGCATATGGAATGTTGCCTAATTCTAAGTCCAAAAGTTCAAATCAAACCCAACCGTCCACACAAATATTTTTTAGGGTTTTTATTGTTTATTAAGTATTTTAAGGTCCTAAGACCACAAACACAAGCAAAATACACAAACAAATATATACAATCACAATATATGACTCAAATGAGCAAAGTGAAAATGACATAAACATAAACAAGTTAAATGATATCTAAATGAAAAATGAATGGTAAATGACTTGAAATTAAATTGCATAATGTAAATGACTTAAAAATAAAGCAATGTTAATAATAGTTAGTGTTAGTCAAAATTGATTAGATATTAGTGGAGCTTTGCTTTTCAATTGATTAAGTCATTCTTTGGAGAACACTCAACCATCTATTCACAAGTATGGATCCTTGAACCAAGACATCTTACAAAGGAAGGAAAAAATGTCAAGTTTCCACACAATACCATGAAAGATGGGAGACTTACAATCTCACTTACTAGAATGTTATGCCTTTAGGGTCAAATTTAGCTCTATGTTAAGCAATCGTAATTAGACTTATGTAGAAGTCACAACTATCTGAGGCCGGGAAATAAAAATTTGGGTGCTAATGCATGTTAGAGATTTGGTAAGATGAACTAAACTCCTAAAACATACCACACACTAAAAGAAAAAGATCAAAGGGATGGACATATCTCATCCATACTTGTATTGGTTCATCTAACACAAGGTTATTGATGAACCAATTAGCCTTAGGGTTTTGAGATTTCATTGGTTATTTAAAGGGATGGGATATAATGGTTTTGAAGATGAAGAGGGATGGGAGATGAAAGAAACACAAATTAAAATCATTCATTCATTTTGGGAGATGAAATTTACATTTTATTAATCCCATAAATCCAATGATTTTGACTTAACAAAAGTCAAATCAACAATCACCAAGGCCCAAACACATAGTCAAACATCACAACTCAATAAAAATGGCTCAACATAAATTCTATACAATTAATCAATTAAAAATCAAATTAAAAATGCATTTAAATTCAATTTAGTTTGGTCAAAACCTAAAACCTCTTCAAAACACCAAATAAATGGCCAAGAGATTTATCCTAGGTCAAACAAGGTCAAAGGACCTTAGAATTTTTTTTCATCATTTTTGAAAAGTCAGAAGTATTTTTAAACAATTTAAAATATGCACAAAAACAATTAATTCATGAAAAATATCAAAATTAATCCAAAAAATAGTTTTAATTCAGAAAATGAAAGAGGAAAATATTTAAAGATTTTTGGTGAAAGTCCCATATTTTTTGGATTAAAAATGAAATTAATATTAATTAATCAAAATAAATGGATTAAACATAAAAATAAGAAAATATGTAAAATCAAGGGCCATCAGATCTCCCTCATTAATTAAGGTGACATATTTGATGGCCACACGCACGCATTCCACCATGAACCAAGTCAAATGTGATGTACGCGTGGTAATTCGAACCAAGAGCTAAGATTAAACCATTTTGAATGGATCATGTGGTTGAGAGGTGTGACAACACACCGTCGGAGCTAGGGCTCCAGGCTTCTTCTCCGGTGGACCTCACCGGACTGGTCCACCATCAACCATCACCAAAATGAAAAACAAAGACATGGATTTAAGGAAAAAATGCTCAGGAGCTTGAATCTGGCCTCAGTTTTCTCCAATTCTGAGTATATAAAAATATACAGGGATTTGAGTTTTGAGGATCATGAATTGAGTTGTTTCGATTTGACCTCAAAACAACTCAATCTTGTTGCCTACATTGGTAGGACTTCAGTCAACCAAAAATGACAAACAATGGTGAAGAATTGAGAGAGAATTGAAGAGATGAAGTTTCTGAAAAATCACCTTCGAGTTGATCCAATTTCACTTGATCTTGATCTGGATTTTCCTGCTTTCTTTTCCTCTTGCTTGCAGAAACCAATTGAGATGAAAAGGGAAGTGAATTTCTGGAGTTTGAACTTCCAAACAGAAGATGAAGTTCAATCTCGATTCCAAGAGAAATCTTCAGAAATTCTATGGAAATGAGGGTTTGGATCAGTCTAGCAAAGCTTGGGCAGGGTGTTCATGAAGTTCTGATCTCATTGCTCTTATATTTATAGCCAATGCCATTGCTTTCTACACACTTTCATTTCAATGTTCAAAAACAGCAACCTTCATCATGAGCTTGCATGGGAGTGTACAAAGCCTAAAGAATGATTGGCAAAGCTCTAAAAGTCTGCACATGTCATGCTGAAGCTGTTGCATTAAGCCATGCATTGTTGAATTGAATTGGATCATGAAATTCTTCCAAATGGTACTTCACATTGCACCTATGCACAAGTCCTTCAATATTTGGCCAAATGAGATGATATTGGACTCTTTCGAAAGGCGAGATTGAGGGGAACAACTTTCATGTTGAACACTTTTTCATTTGAAGCTTGGATCATGATGAATTTTGAGGTGGAAGTTTGGGAAATCAAACATATTTGAAAATTTTCTAAGTCCCAAGTCAAATGTTCACTTCTTCCACCTTGAATAACTTTTTCTATGGACTTCAAATGAAAAACATTCCTTCATAAAAGTTATATAAATTTAAAACATCTTCAAATTGGTCACAAGTTTGACCTAATTTGGATTTTGCATAGAGGAGTTATGAATTTTAGAAGTTGGGGAAAATCACTTGTTCAATGGTAATGGTCCAAAGTGACCTATAATGTTTCCTCTTGGAACATGCATTTGCAAGTTGAATTTGAACTTCCTCCAAACATAAAAGTTGAAGTAGACATCTATAATTTGATTATGGAATTTTGATGGCTTTTATCTCATAAGAATTGAGCAAGTTATGGTCTTCGGAAGTTGACCTCCAAACTAGGGTTCAAACAGAATGACCTATAATATTTCACCATAAAAATGACTTTCCAAGAAAACCTAGCTCTAAACTTCAACATGAAAGTTTTTTGTAATGTCATTTTGAGTAACTTTTCTCTTGGAATCAGTTTCATATGACAAACATTATAGGAGATAGGGTCTAGGGAACCCCATTTTTGACCAGTTGACTTTCTCTGGTCAAGCACCATGAACCATCTTGCTAGCTTGACATTCTCTTGACTTTTGGGAATGATGGAGGATCATATAGTAATAGTATGTAGTAATATGAAGTTCATTTGAAATATTTGATCAAATAATGAAGAAACTTGTTGAGGAAGTCACACAAGATACCCATATGAGTTAGGGCTTCCAAGGCAAACAAGCTTCAAACTCTTGGTGATTTCTTGATCAAAATGACATGTGAAGATCATGGGGATCCATCTATGATGCTTAGAGCCAAAGTGAACCATTTGTTGATTGAACTCCTTGCATTGAGGGTCTCAAATCCTATATATGAGCTTGATGAAGCATGGGTGAGCATACACACTACCTACAAAAGAGTTAAACTACACATTGACATATTTTTCGTATTTTGGTTAGTAAATAATGAAAAACAAAGTATGATACAATCAAAAGTTCTTGGTGATCTCTCCCAATGCAAACCCATTGAATGAGGATTAAGGAGGCTACCAAGGTGTGATCCCAAAGCTAATGCATATGATGAGATAGCATGAGGGATCTTAGGGTCAAAATTGGGGTCTTACACCAGTTGTTAGGGAATAACAAAGAAAAGCATAGAGAAAAAGAGGAACACAATCATAACATAAGAACATAATGTGGAAACTCCAAAACCGTAGAAAAAACCACAACCGTTGTCAATAGACAAGCAGAGAATAACACTATCTGAAAATTGTTACAACATATAATATACCCTCCACTAGCCCAGGCCCCCGGTGCACTCACACCCTTCAAAACAAATATTGACCTACATCTCATAACACTCTAATATAAGAGTATAGTAACACAAACAAAGTTAATAAAAGCTTAAAGTGCTTTTGACTGGTGCATCTTGGAATGAAGAACTTGAATCTTATATATAGTCTTGGACTCCCACTTGCTTCACAAAATTTAGCGATGTGGGACTTCAAATAACTTTTTTGCTATATATAGATTTGTACTCTCTCTTGATTTACAAAACAAAGCGATGTGGGACTTCTTCAACATGTGTATTTTCAACCAACCCCAACAATGTCCATCTTGATTAAAAATAATACATAAACTTCTATTATCTTCATCGACAATGATACTCCATCAGAAAGAGTATCAACATGTATATTCTAACCCTAAAAATCTCAAGATTGATCGAAAATAATACATAAACTTTCATTGTCTTCACCAATAATCATACTCTACCATAAAGAGTATAGTCACTTGAAGATACACCACTCCAAGAATTTTCACATTATTTTCATCGACAATCATAGTTTTAAAAATGGTCATACTCTCTCATGAAAAATATATTTCACTTGAAGATAAACCACTTAAAGAATTCGCATTGTCATAACCGACAATCATATACTTCATCCTGAAGAATAAATTTCACTTGAAGCTAAACCACTCCAAGAACTTCACATTGTCTTCACCGACAATTCTAGTTTTAAAAACCTATCATACTTCAATTAAAGAAGAGTATACTTCACTTGAAACTAAGTCTCTTGAGGAATTTTTACATGCCGAGAACCAGGTTGAAAACATATGGTGCAACTTCCTTGTTGGCAGGAAACTTTTCAACCACCGACCTAATCTTGTACCTTGTGTAAACTTGATTGTATCAACACGTCTTTGACTTGAACTTCTTACAAGTAAAAAAAATTGCATCAATTTTCTCTAGCCCAAACTGCACAATAAAATTTGTGATTGCAACTCAACAACTCTTTCACAATACTACCCTTCTTTTCTAATATGGAAGATCAGAAAAAACTGCAACGAAAAAGTGTTAGATACCCAAAAGTGCTTATTTGAGCTATCAAATATGGGTATCTTTCACTCCATTTCCTTGCTAAAGTGTTCGAAACCACCTTTGTTTTAGATGAAATGCAATACAATGATAAACGATCTTGGTACCTTTGATTTGTGTGTTATTGTGCAGGAAGTAGGCATGAAATAATAGAAAATGAAGACACAAGAAATTTGGCAAAGGGATCAAATAAAACAAGCATTCATCAGCTTGCTCGCTAGGCGAGGGCTGTGGCGAAGGACTCGCTAGGCGAGCGTCCAGCGAGAGCCCAGCGAAAAGCTCCAGTATTTTACAGTGGCAAACATCACCACACTCGCTAGGCGAGCTTCCAGCGAGGTGTGTGGCGAACACGTCCAGACTTGGTGAAAAGCGCAGCCAGCACTCACTCGCTAGGCGAGCCTTTAGCGAGCTCCCAGCGAGCATTCCAGTAGCAAAACCTCTCAAGCTCGCTGGAGCGAAGGTTGAAGCGTGACCTTCGCCTAGCGAAGGTTTTGTTCGCTCAACGAACATGACAGTCTGGTAATGGTTGTTTCTCTGGGCGCAGGTGCCTCAGGTGCCTCATTTAGGGGCTCGTTAGGCGAGCCATTCTGCTCGCCTAGCGAGCATGACAGCTCAATAGCAGCTCTATAAGTAGCAAGGGCTACTTTTTGGAACCATACCTTACCTTCCATACTTTTGTACTTTTTTAGATATTTTCCAGCATTGCTCTAAGGATCTTTTGTGACCTAGAAACCATTTCTCTTCATCTCTTAACAATCTTTCACAAAAAGAAGGTGGATTCCCATCCAATCTGGATTATTCGACTCGGATGTTGATCAACCTTCTTCCGAAACTTGTTGAACAAGCTACCATGAAAATGAGTAGCTAAGTCCTTCATTTTGTCAAGGTTAGATGTAGATGATCATTAGCTTTGTGTGTAAATGTAAGGATCTTCATTTGTAAACTCTTTAATGGTGAATATATGGTGAAAACTTTGTTCTTATTGAAAACTCTTTGTGTTGGTTTATGATCGAGAGATGTTTACCAACTCTTAACCTAGGTTTTCATCCAATCTTGTTTGTTAGCTAGAGATAGTAATGAATGATTTTGTTCACCATAAGGTTGAACCAAAAAGTTGTCATTTTGATAGATTGTGTTAGAGATAAACAATGGATCAAAATGGGAAAACTCACAATGTGTGTTAGAGATAAACACATTGGGAGGACTTTGTGAAATAGTTTATCATCTAAAGGAGTTCATAATTTTTGTTGATCGAACATATACATGCAAAGTGATCGTCGAACCCTAACTTTGGCAATATTTCTCAAATATTCAAACCAAAACTTTTACCGCATTTTATTACACTTTTATGCAAGATACCGTGACAAACACCAAAACCCCATTGTTACCTTAAGCTAAGAATTAAAACAACTGTCGAAAGGCGGTGATATCTCACAATCCCTGTGGAGACGATAACAAAAACCCGACACTTAAAATTACATTCAACAAAAAGCATACTAAGAACTCTTATCCCTGAGTCGAACAAAAAGCTCTGATACCAGTTGTTGGGAAAAAACAAATAAAATCATAGAGGAAAAGAGGAACATAATTACAACACAAGAACATAACATGGAAACTCTAAAACTGTAGAAAAAACCACAGCCGTTGTCAATAGACAACCAGAGAATAACACTATCTGAAAATTGTTACAACACATAATATACCCTTAACTAGAGTACACTCACACACTTTAAAACAAATTTTTAACTACATCTCATAACACTCTAATACAAGAGTATAGGAGAACAAATAAAATCAAATAGAAGCTTCAAGTGCTTTTGACTGTTGCATCTTGGAATGAAGAACTTGAATCTTATAAATAGTCTTGGGCTTCCATTTCCTTCACAAAATTTAGTTATGTGGTACTCCAAAGAAAGTTTTCCTATATATATCTTTGTACTCTCTCTTCAATCACAAAATGAAGCTATGTGGGACTTCTTTAACATGTATATTTTCATCCAACCCCAATAATGTTCATCTTGATTAAAAATAATACATAAGCTTTCATTATCTTTATCGGCAATCATACTCCATCATAAAGAGTATCAACATGTATACTTTCAACCAACCCCAACAATATCTAGATTGATTTTAAATAATACATAGACTTTTATTGTCTTCACCGACAATCATACTCTACCATAAAAAGTATAGTCACTTGAAGATACACCACTCCAAGAATTTTTGCATTGTTTTCATCGACAATAATTGTTTTAAAAACGATCATACTCTCTCATGAAAAATATATATCACTTGAAGATAAACCACTTAAAGAACTCACATTGTCATCACCGACAATCATATACTTTATTATGAAGAATAAATTTCACTTGAAGCTAAACCACTCCAAGAATTTCACATTGTGACAATTCTAGTTTTAAAAACCAGCATACTCCAATTAAAGAAGAGTACACTTCATTTGAAGCTAAGCCGCTTCAAGAATTTTCACATGTCGAAAACCAGGTTGAAGACATATGGTGTAACTTCCTTGTTGGCAGGAAACTTTTCAACCATCGACATAATCTTGTACCTTATGTGATCTTGGTTGTATCAACACATATTTGACTTAAACTTTTCACAAGTCAAAAAAACATTTCCATCAATTTTCTTTAGCCCAAACTACACAGCGCAATTTGTGATTGCAACTCAAAAACTCTTTTGTAACACTACCCTTCTTTTCTAATGTGGAAGATCAGATAAAACTTCAACCAAAAAGCATATTATAAACTCTTATCCCTTAGTCGGACGAAAAGCTCTGATACCAATTGTTGAGGAAAAAGAAAAGCAAATCATAGAAAAGAGGAACACAATCACAACACAAGAATATAGCATGGAAACTCCAATATCGGAGAAAAAACCACAGCCGTTGTCAATAGACAACTAGAGAATAACATTATGTGAAACTTGTTACAACATATAATATACCCTCAAGTAACCCAGGCCTCTAGTACACTCACATCCTTCAAAACAAATCCTTAATTATATCTCATAACACTCTAACTACAAGAGTCTAAGAGAACTAAGAAAGTCAAATAAAAGTCTAAAGTGCTTTTGACTGGTGCATCTTGGAATGAAGAACTTGAATCTTATATATAGCCTTGGACTCCCTCTTCCTTCATAAAATTTAGAGATGTGGGACTTCAAAGAACTCTTTTTGTAATATATAGCCTTGTACTCTCTCTTCATTCACAAAACAAAGCGATGTGGGACATCTTCAAAATGTATATTTTCAACCAATCCCAACGATCTCCACCTTGATTGAAGATAATACATATGCTTTCGTTGTCTTCATCGAAAATCATACTCCACCATAAAGAGTATCAATATGTATATTTTTCAACCAATCCTAGATGTGGCGTCTCACTCTCTTGTGGTCCTGGAGCATTATTCATGTTTGTGCTCCTGACTTCCCGGACTCCCCAACAGTGGTATTAGAGTCTGGTTCAGATTTGTGAAGGAGCGAGAGTTGGACACGGTATTGGATTTTGTTATAGAATATGGGGGACATATACTTGTGGGGGAGAATGTTGGGTGCAAGTGTGAGTGGCTAAAGTCCCATATTGCATATAAGAGAGAGGGCCCATTTACCTAACACCTTAAGGTTTTGGGTTGAGATGTGTGTCTCCTTCTCTTGTGTTCCTGGAGCATTAGTCACATTGGTGCTACTGACTCTCCCGGACTCCCTAACACATACAACATTAAATTTTTATTTTATACAAAATAAAAGGATGATCATAGTACCATGAAAAATAATGGGGTTATGGTTGAGGATAAATTCATGTACGTCTCTAGTTCAAAAGATAATAATCATGTAATGGAATTTAGACTCTACTTTGGGGTCATTAGGTAGATTTAGGAGATTCGGGAGATTTTCTATGTTAAATTTAAAGTGTCTTTATTTAATTAGGATTCAAACTCGTTTACCTTCGCAAGGAAGCTTATATGAACGAACCATTCATCATGACATTCCAAGAAAAACAAGTGTTTTATTTCACTAATCCTTATAACAATAGATGATCAATTTTTCTACAAGAAAAACACATTACTACTAGTGATAAAAATCAATATTTAACTCTTGATATTTCTAAGACTCTTTCTTTCGTAGCACATGAGCGTATCTCATATGAAGAAAATTATTTACATGATGTGCATGATATTCGTTATGATCATCAAGAAGGGATATGAGAAAATTAACAAGTAAATATTTTATATGACTTAGTAATATATATTAATAATACTAAAATGTTCAGTTTACTTTTGAATATTTTTTATTCATATTTATTTTTTTAGCATGTAGAGCTTTAGAGAGATACCATATGTTGTATGATATCAGAACTAAAAGGCCGAGATTTATTACCCCTAAAGTTAGTGGTAAAAAAGTTTATTTGTGACATTCATTTATTGAGATTGATTTATTAATGGTTTTATTGATTTGTTGTTGTTGTTGTTGTGTTAGTAAAAGGTTTAATGTTGTTGTTATTGTAAGTAAAGCTAATGTTTTTCTTGTTAGTAAAACGTTTAATGTTGTTTCTTTTAGTAAAAAAAGATGAATGTTATTGTTGTTGTTGACATTCAAGGTTGAATGTTGTTGTCGTTGAGATCACTACTACAAATAATATATTTCATGATAAAACTTTCACCTCAGCCATTGAAAAACTGAGGTCAAATAACCTGGAGTGCACCATTTACATATATGTTTTTTAAAAATTAAATCTTAAACCTCAGTTTGCAAAAAACCGACATAAAATGTTGCTTAGGCTTTGAGCTTCGATTCTCAGATCCTGCAATTTTATATTTTATTTATAACAAAAAAGGCGTCTTTATTTTATAAATGATCTTATCCCTCAGTTTTTTAGAAAATCGAAGTGAATACTCCTAACAATATTTTATCTAATTCAATTGAACCTAGTGTTTACCTTGGCTATGTTCCCCCAGGTATTGAAGAAACTGAGATGAAAACTCTAAACAATATTTTATTCCTTCAACAGAATATTAAGTCTCATTCACTTTTTGCATCGTAACAAACAAAAGGAATACCATTCTTCTCGAGCAAATGAAAGGAACACCATTGTTCTCCACCTAAAAAATTGAAACAACATTCTTAATCATCTTCTCCAAGGAGGAAGGAAGCTTGAACCTTAAACCTACACTTTTCTTTGAATCTCTAATAACCTTGCCAATATATAAAAATTTCTCCATGACTTTTGTTGTTGTTGTTGTTGTTGTAGGTGTTATTATTGTTATTGTTGTTGGTGGTGGTGGTATTGTTGTTGTTATTGTTGTTGTTATTTTTGTTGTTGTTGTTGTTGTTATTGTTGTTGTTATTTTTGTTGTTGTTGTTGCTATTATTTTTGTTGTTATTGTTGTTATTGTTTTTCTTCTTGTTGTTGTTGTTGTTGTTACTGCTGCTGCTACTGTTGTTGTTGTTGATGATGATGTTTTTGTTGATGTTGTTGTTGTTAATGTTGTTGGTGTTGTTGTTGTTGTTATTATTGTTATTGTTATTGTTATTGTTGTTGTAGTATTTGTTGTTGTTGTTATTGTTGTTGATGATGTTCTTGCTATTGTTGTTGTTATTGTTATTTATGTTGTTGTTATTGTTGTTATTGTTGTTGATGTTGTTGTTGTTGTTGCTATTATTGTTTTGTTATTGTTGTTATTTTTGTTGTTGTTGTTGCTATTGTTTTTGTTGTTATTGTTGTTATTGTTTTTCTTCTTGTTGTTGTTGTTGTTACTGCTGCTGCTACTGTTGTTGTTGTTGATGATGATGTTTTTGTTGATGTTGTTGTTGTTAATGTTGTTGGTGTTGTTGTTGTTGTTGTTATTATTGTTATTGTTGTTGTAGTATTTGTTGTTGTTGTTATTGTTGTTGTTGATGTTCTTGCTATTGTTGTTGTTATTGTTATTTATGTTGTTGTTATTGTTGTTATTGTTGTTGATGTTGTTGTTGTTGTTGCTATTATTGTTTTGTTATTGTTGTTGTTGTTGTTGTTCTTGGTATTTTTCTTGTTGTTGTTATTGTTGGTATTTTTCTTGTTGTTATTGTTGTTGTTATTGTTTCCGTTGTTGATATTGTTCTTGTTCTTGTTGTTGTTGATATTGTTCTTGTTGTTGTTGTTGATATTGTTCTTGTTGTTGTTGTTGTTGTTGTTTTTCTTGTTGTTATTGTTGTTGTTTCCGTTATTGATGTTGTTGTTGTTTCTATCGTTGACATTGTTATTGTTGTTGTGGTTTTTGAGACTTAAGGTATAATGTAGTGTTGTTTTTCATGTATTTTTAGTTGTTGTTTGTTGCTATTGTTGTTTTATAGAGATGGAATGTTTTTTTCTTTGTGTACTATTTTTATTTTATTTTCAGAAGTTGTATGTGATTATGGATCGACGTTTGATGAAAGTCAATAGATTAAGTAAAGAGTATGAGAATGGAGTGATTCAATTTCTTGAATTCACGAATAAAAAACCTTCCTAACGATAACATGATTTTTTGGTGTACTAGTAAAAAAAATTGAAATACGCAAAAATATCTAAGGGATGCTATATTCAATCATCTAGGTTGTGATGAAATATTACACAAAATGTTATAACATGTTGAAGTGACAAAAAAACATATGTCACATAGAGTTGAAGTTAATGAGTTTATGAATGATACTCTATAAGATATGTTCGTGGTATTGAACTATATCAAAATACATGCATGTCATAATGATTGCATATTTTCTCCAAAAGATATGGGAAATAGAACATATTTTCCCCAAGTATGTCACAGTCTATCTAAAAAAGAAAAAAAATAATTGTGATTGTTTGTAGAATATCAAAGTTCCCCAAGGGTACTCGTCAAATGTGAAGAAACTTGTGTCAATGAAAGATCTAAAATTAGTTGGCTTAAAATCTCATGATTTTCATGTCTTAATGCAAAAAGTTCTACCAGTGGCTATTCGTGACATTTTACCAAAAAATATAAGGGTAATCATAAGCAAATTATGCTTATTCTTCAATGTTATATGTAGTAAAGTCATTGATACTAAAGATTTAGATGAGTTAGAACATGAGACTAAAAGTATCTTGTGTAAATTAGAAATGTTTTTCCCTCCATCATTTTTGACATTATGTTCACTTAGTTGTGCATCTAGTAAGAGACATTACAATTTGTGGTCCAGTTTATTTACGATAGATGTTTCTGGTAGAGCGATACAAAAAGATATTTAAAGGGTATACAAAGAAGCATCACCGTCCGAAAGCGTTGATCGTTGAACGATACATCACAAAAGAAGCTATTGATTTGTTTACAAACAATTTGTCAGAAGCGAACTCTACAAGAATTTCAAAGTATCATCATATAGAATATATAATGGTAGAGATATTCAAGGTTTAAATGTTAAGACATTTAACTGAGATGTAATTCTTCAAGCACACTTGTATATATTGAATAAATTTGATGAACTTTAACTTTACTTGTTCACTCATAAAAGTCTTATCAAGGAAAAAAACCTGAATGAGAGAAAAATTGATGTTTAATAAAAGGGTTTCTAAAGAGAGTAGTGTCTCAGAGACAATTAAATGAAAGATTTTCTAAAGAGAGTAGTGCCTCAAAGACAATTAAATTGATGTTACATATACCTGAGTTTAATTTAATAACTTGAAGTGAAAACGACATTACTAGTTTTCATTCTATACAAAATCAAAGGATTATCGCAGTACCATGCAAATAGTGAGTTTATGGTTAAAGTTGAATCCATGTACTTCTCTAGTTCCAAAGAAAACAGTCTTGTACTAGCACCTAGAGCGTATCCTAAGAAAAACAAGTTTTTTATGTCACTGATCCTTCTAACAGGAGATGGTCAATTGTTCTACAAGGAAAATATATTCCTGATAGTGATGAAAATTAAGATTTAAATTTTGAGACACCTTCTTTCACAACACATATACATCTCTCATCTGAAGAAAATGATTCAGATAATGTGCATGTTATTCGTCATGATCATTAAAAGGGGATATTGAAAAATTAGTAAGTATATGTTTTATATCACTTAGTAATATATATTCATTTTACTTTTCTATTCTTTTTACTAAATATTTAATGTTGTTGTTGATGATGATTCTAATAGGTTAAAAATGTTGTTCAAATTATAGGTGTTAACGACTAGTGACAAATCATAAAATAGAACTTTTGGATGGCCTACATGACTTTTCATTTTGGTTATTGATTTTGTTGGTTAATAATTTGTTTTAGTTTTTATGTAAAAATATAAGGTGTGTGCCATTTTGGCTTTGCAAATGGTGTAAACATTGAATATTTTTTGTACAATATTTTTGTTTGAGAAATGGAAAAAAGGTACAATGTTTTTGTTTCAGAAATAGAAAAGATATGGTTCTCTAATATAGGTTCAAACGAAGATATATAGAAACTAAACAAATAACAATGGTTTCCCCTCAGATAATAATACTTATCTATTACCTCAATTTTTCTGATAAACGAGAGAAAATATGGGACGCGCCATCCAATTTTAAAAGTAATAAAAATCCAGTTGTTGGGGATCGAAACCAAGTGCAAAATCTTTACCCCTCGGTTATTCCAAACATGAGGGATAAAGTGACAAGTTTTCATGACGTCATTTTTTATCTCGCATGTGTAACCGATGTTAAATCATCTTCGCGCCTGAGGTTAAATGTGATTTTTATAGTAATGGATCAATGGTTTGAAGGTTTAATGTTGTTGTTGTAGCAGTTGTGTTATCCTAATTGTTTTTAAATGTAGTTCAAATTATAGGTTTTTAACGACTAGATATCATTCATAGAAGAAGATTGTGCGTTCCAGTTGGGAAACTTTGATTTTTATTTTTGTTGATTAATCATTTGTATATGTTTTAGTTTTGTTGAAAAAAAGAATGTGTGTGACAATTTGGATTTGGTGTAAACAATATATAATTTTAGTATAAAATATGTGTCATTTTAATACATAAGGCATAAATAGTTTTGTTTCACAAATGAGTTATTTGTTTTGTTTCTCAAAATTTACAATTTAGGTTCTGCTTCAAAAAAATACATGTTAAAACAAATTTTCTGTAAAATTTAAATAAAAAATATTTTTTAAAAACAAGGGATTTCTCCTCAGATGAATCACCCAACCGATTAAAAACTTTCCCCCTAACACCCGACACCTTGGTTAACAAAATAAATCGAAAGGAAAAGTTGATATTTTCACCTCGGTTTTATTTCCAACCGAGAGGAAGTGGCAGAATTTCCAATTTTGAAAATACAAAAATGTTGTTGCTAGGAATCAAATCTATTACCAGTGCAACTTTTCCCTTCAACTGATTTCCAGTTTCTCCTCGAGCTATGGCCCGAGGTGAAATATGACAAACTTTCGATAACACCCTTTGTTACCTCGCCCCCCAACCGAGGTAAAATCTATTTCAAATCAATGTGGAGTTCCTTTTTTTATTAGTGATTGATTCATGCTCGACCAAGGGAACATTGGCTAATAACTTTAAAATTGTATGGCTACCAATTTCAGCTCAAATTTTAATTACTTATAGGTGTAAATAGAGCTAAGTGAGATAAAACGAGCATTCACATTATACTTGTGTGCCTCATAATATAAAGAGAGGATGAGAAGAAAAAAATGTTTCGAGACAGTCAAAAAGTAGAACTGCGGAAAACCAGTAGAGAAGTTGAGAGAGGCGCTTGAGCAGTGAAGTGGCGATGCAGTGGGTGACATCCAGCAGAGGCGCCATAACTACATAGTAGCGTAATCTGAAGGTAAATGCTTAGAGTGGCGTAAGGTGTTGGTTAGAGTTTGGTCAGTGGTCGCATTAGAGCTCCGACAATCCTCGGTGGCAGTGTTATTTTGGCACAGAGATGGTGGCACTTGGCCAACAATGAGTCATCAACTAGTTATATCGGTCGTGGATCTCGGGTTTGGTTGGTGTGAGTCGCCGGTCCGTTCTGAGATGAGTTGTATTTTAGACTTGTTTTCGATCTGTTAGGTTACAACATTTATAAATATGCATCGCTATCATTTTTATTAGTTAAGAGACAAAGACATACAAAAAATGTGTATTCTTATAATGAGAGTTAAAGATATAAATTCATTTGAATTTATAGAATTTTGAAAATCATTAAATGTATCTAAAAGGATCGTGAAACACTTCAAAACACCATAGATTTATGTGATTCGTGTATATAAATATATATATATATATATATATATATATATATATATATATATATATATAGAAGGACTTTAAAATATTTGGATAGAAAATATAATTCTTTCTTAAAAACTTAAATAATTTATATTTTAAATTCATTTATAATATTTTATAACGACTTTTAGAACTATTGTAAATCACAAAACTTATCTCTCTCTCATAGTTGATATGTTTTATCGAATAGGATAAATTAATTTTATTGGTTACCCATCTTTTCTTTATATATATATATATATATATATATATATATATATATATATATATATATATATATATATATAGATAGATAGATAGATATTTTAAAATATTTATATAGAAAATAGAATTCTTCTTAAAAACATAAATGATTTTTTTAGTTCATTTATAATATTTTATAACGACTTTTAGAATTTTTGTAAATCATAAAACTTATATCTCTACCATAGTTGCTATGTTTTGTCGAATTGGATAAACTAATTTTATTGTGTACCCATCTTTTGTTGTCTTCTATTTTTGTTGTTTGAGCTCATTTACAAGGTAGCTTTCAATAATGATGAATTTCACTTTTTTTACTTAATAATGAAGTTAATATATTGCATACTTTGTGTTATTGATTTTAAAACATGACATATGTTGAAATGTGCATTAAAGAGCTACTGTAGCTGGGTGTGTATATTAAGGGATATCCATTCAAAAAAGAAAACTCTTTGACTCCTTTATCTAAATATAGTTTATGATGAAATCACAAAAAATGGTTTGAAGGAATCCAAAAAGAAGAAGGAGGCTTACCCTACCCTACTAGTTGCGCACTGGCTTGAGATCTATCCAGATATCGAGGAGACTTGGAATTTTGGCAGTATATAAACTACCACAATCTCAAACATTCTTCCCAACTTCAACTATAACTCAACACTACTTCTCTTATAATACAATATTTCTACTTAACTGTGTCTGAAGTGTCCACATCAGTGTGTGGTAAGTAACTATTGTTACAATTTACAATGACACAACAGTTATAGATATACAGATTCATTCTATTTCTAATGTTTTTGTATTTTCTACAGTTTTGAATTAAGGGAAAGATGAACAGACCTGGAGATTGGAACTGCAGGGCATGCAACCACCTCAACTTTCAGAGAAGAGACTCCTGCCAACGATGCGGTGAATCAAAACCGGTGACTAGCGGCGGCGGTGATTACGGTGTAGCATTCGGTGGTGGAAGAGGCTCTAGTTCGCCTTTTCCTTTCACCACTGGCCCTGATGTCCGCCCAGGGGACTGGTACTGTACTGTTGGTAACTGTGGAGCTCACAACTTTGCCAGCCGCTCTAGCTGCTTCAAATGTGGTGCCCCTAAGGATATTGACACCTTCTCCTCTGACTCCTCAGACATGCCAAGGTTATTGAGATCACCATACGGTTTTGGAGGCGGCAGCGCAGCAGGCACCTCCACCCGCCCCGGGTGGAAATCCGGTGACTGGATATGCACCAGGTTCTCGATATCATTTCTTTTATTTATAAAATATTAAATATATTTAATTTATATATAAATCAGATATATCAGTTATTCAATAAATTATCGTGTAGGTTTGGTTGTAACGAGCATAACTTTGCTAATAGAATGGAGTGCTACCGATGCAATGGCCCTAGGGACTCTAGCTCTGGAAGGTCTTCCTATTTATCCTAAACATCATTTCTCCATCATGGTAATTCACTCTCATAATGTATATTAGAGTTACATTACATGCAAGCATGTTAATGTGTAATTTTTCTTTTTTTTTGTTTTCAATTTCAGGTTTGGTGTCGAAGAGAGAATTGATAGAGGCTATTATATTTCCAAGCTAGAGATAGTTACTTATTTTTGGTCTCTATCAATGTTACTTTCTTCATATTTTTTCTTTTTGTTTTTGCTTCTTTTGATTTTGTTTGATCGAGCTAGCTAGAAAGGAATCTTGTTTAGGTTTGAATAATATTTTGAGTCTGGTTGGTGCTGATCAGTGTATCTCGGCAGTTATTAGCTATGTACTATCTAGCTAGCCCATGTACTTTTTTTCAGTATCAACAGTTTAATATTAATTAGTACTATGATTAATTTGGTGCAAAGAAGATGTTGTGTTGTGTTGTTGTTTATCCAAGAAGTGTTCTCAAAAGAATATAAGATGCTCTCTCTTTTTTACTCTCTTTAGTGGAGACGGGTTCCAATGATTTTAGTTTTTTGAATATATGGCAACGGGTTCCAATGATTATAAAGCAAGAAAAGGCCAATATTATGCTTTTAGTTTTGGTTCTGTATGACCAATTTAGTACGTTAGATTCTTTTTTTCAATAGCAAATCTAAAATATAAAAATAAAATAAACTAAAAAAGAGAGTACAAAGGATACTAAGGAGGCAGAATTAAGTGTCAAGATAACCTGACAAGAAAAGAAAACCTTAAGCGAATGGCCACACAAGGTGCCAAAAACAACAAGGTAAATACAATACTAACTTATCATAATTATAATAGAAATGGATTGAAACTGACTTTCAATATTCACCCTGACTTCTCATTCACAAAATTGTTCATTGTAAATAAATTTAAAAAATATATGGCTTAATTGTTTGAAGTTGTTTGAAGTTAACTGGTAATATCAATTTTACAATCTCTTACTTTTTTATAGAGAAGATAACCATTATGCATATAAGATTGTTGTTAGGTAATGAAATTAATGACAGTACACATTGGTTGGATGAGATTCAATTTTCTAATAGGTATAGTTACAATAGAAATAAACTTGGGCTTTCTGAATATATATTTGGTTGGTTATTGTTCTTATATGAAACTATATGACGATCACAGAGGATGAATGCAAGGTCTGTTGTAATGATTCAATGGGTCTGACATGTTGTTGATTGAAAACATGAGATGTCACATGCAAGTATACATGTATGTTTAAAATATCAAGTAATAGAATAGTAAGAATGTTGAATCCATGGGGAGTGAAAAATAACTTACGTTGATTTTGTAAAATTATTTTTGTAAATGAGTATGAACAAGATTAAAAGTAATTTATAGTTGTCAGAGGTGCAATTTGATAGAAAACAATGTTAAGAACGATTTAAAGAGAGTAAATGAGTTCAACAATGAAAAGTATGTTGGATGATGATTTGTTAATATAACTTCTCAGAAGTGTGTACGTGAAGTGTTCTGTCGTGCCAATGGCCAGAAAGTGATCTTATGGTGTATCTTTATATTATTATAAACTTATATAATAAAACAAGAGGACAAATCTCTAAGCCTCACTTGTAACTTTAATGCACGTATGACTTTATTTTGAATATCCTCAATGATTGTAGTTATTTATCTCTAAACTAGCTAATATAGTGAATATTTCTATCCTACTATTTTCAATCATTTTTATCATGAAATCCACTTGCTCTTGGATCTCTCACAACAACAAGCTTGCATCTTTTTCTAATGATAATTCAAAGAATCATATTTATATCAGTTAACACATGATAAACACTACTATAAAAAAACACATTTAACTTGAGTGTGAAGGGGATTTAACTACGGTTACACAAGCGAGACTACGTAGGACGTCATAAAAAGTGTCACTTTACCTCTTAGATTTTACTAAATCGATGGGTAATGTCTAAAGATCACGGGTTCAATTCCTGTGAGATCCTTTTTGCAAATTCTAAATGGTGAAAACACTGTTCACATCGGTTTTGATATTCCACCAACGGGTATAACAAGATTGAGTTCATTAAATCTAATGTGGATTGTATATTTCACTAAACTCTATATGAACATATAACTTCTCAAAATTGGTTTGGAAAATAATTATATGAACATTTGTGTTATATTTGAAGAACAACTTACACTAATCAATGACTTTCGAGCATCCTGAATCATCTCACGCTCTTTAATGGTTAAAATCTCTTCAATGTTTCAAGTTCTTGATTCAACATTTCCTTTTATTCTAATTTATTCTTGAAGGCATAAAACTTGATGCTTTGAAAAATAAACAAATATAGAAGAAAGATGAACAAAAACTAGAAGTATTAGAGAGATTTTAACCATAAAAGAATATGAATTAAATGATGAGTTGCAGAATTCTAGAAAATCATTAATAAGTGTAAGATATGTTTCAAATACAACATAACATTTTATACGATTATTTCCAAAATCAATTTAATAGGTCATATGTTCAAAGAGAGATTAATGAAACAAACAATCAACATTAGATAAAATAAACTCAACTTGACGGAACAAGACGAAATATGCACAAAGAATCACAAAAACATCAATCTCAAACTCAAACTCAGTAACAACAACTAAACTAAAACATGTAGATTTTCATAACTTTGGGTAGTAGAGCAACTAAACAACAAAAATAAGAATAACATCAACAACTCAAAAACAACAATCTCTGAACAAAAATACAACAACATTATTAATAAACCTATAACATAAATTTGTTTAACCAACACCAACTATAAGATTAAACCTCTAGGGTTTTGGGTCTCAACAACAGCAAAATAACATCAACAACAACAACAAACAATAACAACAACAAATAAACAACGACAACAACAACAAAAATGTAACATGAGTAATGATGTTTGACGTGGCAGATATATGAAGAAGAAGTAAAATAAAAAAAATTCGATCTTTCATTCGGGAAAGAACCGAACGAGAGCCTTAAACATATGTTATCTTTGTAATGAGGATGATATGTGTTTAGGGCTCTCTTGATTTCTCTTTTCTTTAAGGCTTTTCATTAAGGTTATATTCGTTTGTGTTTCTTTTGCTGAATGCTACGAGCTAAGCTAAATTTATCAGAGAAACAAATTCACCTCAGTTGGAAAACAAAATCGAGGTAAAACGTGGCTTATTTTTATATTATTAATAAAACAGTCAAAAAGGCGCCACTTTTAATGAAATAAAAACATAATCTGAAGTTACTGGAATTTGAAGCATGTACCCTGATATAGTTACCCCTTTGGTTTTAAAATAAACCAATGGAATATATTGTATATATTTTTATGAAAAAATATGGCGCGTCCAGGAATTACACCTCGGTCTTTTATATGTGAGGTGAAATCGTTATCATAAAATGTAGTTTTTCTAGTAGTGAAAATAAGCACTAACAACACACCATTTAACACAAGAGACTAATTTATATTAACTTCACATTGCTCAACATAAAAGGGTTTAGCTCATGATGAGCTTAGTACATACATCAACGTTGGTTCCTAAGATAAACATTCTTAAACACATAATGAACCAGAAATGAAAATCTAAGAGTAACTTCTTCGTCTTCTTGAAATTGTTAATCACCAATAAGCGACTTTTATCACGCCAGATACTAGTAGGATACAATTGAAATGATGAGAATGATAGGATATCCTCCTTGTTAATCACCAATAGTAACTCTTCACTGAATTTCTCTAAGTCTTTCTTTCTCTCAAAATTATGAACCTTTCTTTCATTTCCTCTAAGAGGTCCTTTTATAGTCATATCCAACTATGGTTTTGTGTTGTCTTGGATCATGGGCATTGTGTGATTTCGTAAATTTTGGCACAAAATAATCAACATAATTCCCTCAAATTTTTCCATTTTGTACCATTGTAGAATCATGTACAATCAGCATGTGGGAGACAAGGTATCTTGTGATAGGCTAGTGACGCAGGGAATCGGGTGGTGGTGGTGTCCTTTACAACATGTATGTAGTTTGAGTATTATGGTGTAGATATTTTATCCTCTACCGCCTTGTTCTTATCCGTTTGCAATTTGAACCAAATGTCCTTCATTCTGGATATTACTACCATGTAAACCTTACAACCATGAATGTCCACTCTCTGTATCTCTCATTCTGTCTTTTGTTACGCCTTTCTCTTTTCTCAAAGTTGGATGTTAAAGTGCTACCCAGAACTGTCATGCCAAACCTCATCAAAAGTTAACTCTATACAAGTAAAGAATGCATAAAAACTAATAAAAGAGAGCATTTATTGTAGCCTTTGTAAACTACTTAAAAACAGTAAAATTCATTAAAATAAACCAGTAAACAACTAAATTAAAAGGATAAATTTTAAGTTCTAAAGTTTATAATAACTCACAAAATGTAATTTATCACCTATACGGTTAACATTCTAACACGCATGTCAGTAAGAGAGTGAGAAATGAAGTTTGAATAGAGAAGAATTTGAATACCTATGGAGTGGCGTGTTTTCTTCTTTAAATAGATGAAGTGGTTGGTAACATCATGCATGTGGAACAGTGTGGGATGCAGCCAGCCATTGGATTGATTTGAAAGATTGGCATGGTAATCTCGTGAGGGATATTCTACGACGCGGGAGGAAAAGAACCTGCTTACCCTTCATGTGGTAGTTTCTTGATTTGCTACCAGGCCTTTGCTTTTCAAGCCTTGCGGCCAACTAGGAACACTTGTACCCCAAGCCCTTTTCTCTACTTTGTAGAGCGAGAATTTGTGACATGCATTGTTTTCTGACCACATGATCCCCGAACGTGGAAGTCTTATATGTGACATTGATGTTCTTGGGAATAAGCGTATTAAGTACCTCTCTTGGAACATGTAACGTAACTATGAGAGTGACCAACATGTCTTTACTTATTAGCTAGCAATAACATTCCTTCTTCTTTAGAGTTCTTGAGTGCTTCTCGGCCATTTCTGAGAAGATCTCAATGGTTAGTAGTGCATTATGGCTTGTACATCCTAAGTTTCTAAATAAAGTATAAAGGATTTTTGAAGTGTTCCCTTGCCTTTTTGCTATAAGCTATTTGTGAAGAGGGTGTTTTTGTTTATTCTATCATTCTTTCTTAGAAGTGTTTCATTTTTACGTAGAATCAAACTCAAACAATTTTGTTTGTCATCACTTGTTTTTCATGCTGGATTGATCATTCTTCTATCTTCAAAGTCCAGTTTTTCTTTGTTCTTGCGCCCCTTTAATAGGGTTTCCAAGATAAGAATCGCTCGAACTTTATTATACCTACTTTAGTGTTGTTAACAATATATATTTTATGATCATGGTGATAATATCAAATTCAACCAAGAAAGAAAGTAAGGACATTTCATGTGATTGGGTGGATCCTAGCATATTAGGTTCTGCTTCCTCATTTATCCACAAAGGTATCTTTGATTGAGCCTTAATGGACATGGGTCCCACAACAGATTGAGGGGTATTACTTTGGATGAAGATAAGAGTATTTTCATTTGATGTGGGTGATATGTTATCCCTTTCCATTAATGCTTGTTCTCCATCATAGCGTCTTTCCTGTAACGAATCTGAAGTCAGTATATTGAATCATTTATTGATCCCCCCTTTACATTTGCATCTAGTGATCTGGGCATTCATTAAAGGTTTTCAACATTGGTGCAAATATAAAAAAGGTAAATTGATTTTGAAGTTGTTTTTCCATCTTTTTAATATTCAAAATATCCCCAATTATGTGAGTGATTCTCGTTTTCTCTCCTTGAGGCATCATATTTAATACCTTGAAACTTATTTTGACTTCATGAAGGACTTTGATTATCAATTTTTCCTGGTCACTCCTCTAACCATGTACGCTCATGCGAAGATCTGTCACTTGGAATTTGTTCCTTCCTCATTGTGTTTAGATATCTTTCACAAGTTATGGGCTTATAGGAACTACTTAATGGGATATAGTTTGTATGTTTACAAAGAATAAGACTTGTACATGGAGGAATTATATTTTAAGAGTCGGTTATTGGACTTTTGTAATGAACTCGGTTCTTCCTATGGAAATTTGAGAAACCAGCCAAAGAAGTGCATTCAGACCTGCTGGTTGGTGTACGGCAAATCAAAAGAGGAAAGAAAGAGAATATTTGGTAAGTGGAGCTAGGTCCTTATTTTCCTTGATTTATTTTCTTGAACTCTTTCTAATGTCTCTTTATTAACTACGTATATGCAATAAAAATTGAGAACGTCATACGGTGATTGAGGAAATAGATTCAGGCAGCTGCTGTTTTGGTTGGAATTTCGAGTACCCTTTATGTTGAGGAAGCCTCCACTTCCGGTACACCTACTGGTCTAGTTATCAAGCATACCATTTAGATAATTACTCCTCCCGGTTGAGTGAAATTTCAAGATTCTCCCGCCCGTGTCATGATTGGTGAAGTTTTACTATCTATCCAGTCGACATGTGGGGGAAGGTTGACATCCCTTCCAAAATTAGAAGAGGTTTAGGTTGAGAAGCCTTCACATAAACTTTCTCGGCTTAGAACTATCTAAGAGAAGGCTTCCACTTAAGTGGAATCGAATTCACTGACGTTAGATCGTCCTGGACCGATAGCAGATATGGAATTTTGATCTTAGATTTTTGACAAGGATTATACTTATATCTAGGGTCTTTATGAGGAAGCTCGGAAAAGGAAATTGGCCAAATTGGCTTTCCATGCATGTTAGGAATAAGCTATTTTTGTGTTTAGATATGGTATTCGTAGAAAAGCTTTCTTGTTTGACCTCTTTTGACGGTAAAAGAAGATACTTAAGGAACGGGTTAATACTCAAATAGTCGAGCAGGATCAGTACTTGGAAGAAATCTGAGGTAGTTCCAATATATTCTTTCCCATAGTGGCCTCTATAGAATATTTAAAATATCTAAGTACTCTAGTGGAAAATGTATAACGACTTTCTTGGGAGGCAGTTGAGAAGAATGACGTTTTGGATTTTGTTTAGGAATATTCGTCCAATGCACAAGTCGTTATGGGAGAGGCGGACCAGCTCTCAGATCCTCCACACAAAAAAGGATAGAAGAAATGGAGAATTCTCTGGAAATATATTTGGAAAGTTAGAAGAAGGTCGATGATGGTCTTCATGCATTGTACCAGAAGAACATTGATTTTTCTAAAGATCCAACCACGTCGTTACAACAGGGTTCCTTCATTGGCGAGGGTACTTTTGAAAGTGCTTTGAAGTAAGTGGGGTACTTTTATCATGACATTCATATCTCTCGGGATTGATTTTTTCTCAATCAAGCTATTAAAGACAGGAAAATGGTTTCATTGACGGACTAACTCCCTCTTTGTTTGAGCTGGAGCGCTTATGTCCAAAGTTTGTGTAAATTTGACTTATTTTCTTGCAATGTATATCATGTATACTTGAATTTGTTATTTATTCATATTTTACCTGATTTGTGGCATTATTTCTAGTCTCAGGTTCATTTTTCTAGGACTCAACTTTCCCTCTAAGTTTTACTTGAAGTTCATTAGACGTCTCTAAGGGATGTACCCGCCCAAGGGTCGATACATATTCCAATACCTCCTGGTGAGAACCTAGTTTGAGGTTGGCGCATTGGCAGATGCACCACAACATCTGGAGTATCTAGATAGTAAGAAGGGTTGAGACAATTATTTTCCATTTGTAGTCTTTCTTTCTTTGTGAGTGTGTATGTGCATGCTAGAACTAAGGGATTTTGATTGATTTAGTCATACGTTAGTGGTATTTGTGATAGCATCCCTATGTATTTTTATTGGGGTTTAGATCTTTTTGGCCATACCCAAACTCATTGTTATCTTTCATAATCACAAAGGATAGAGATATTTTAGTGAAAAAAATCCTCATTTCTTATATAAAATGGTTATAATACATCATGATAATTTGTTTTTACAAAAAAGACTTTGAATTTTAACATAACCAAGTGGCATAGCCACTTCATGTTGGTTATGAGATTTGTGGCAGTTTCTCCTAGCTTTATCCATGTTAACCACTTCTGCTTGTTAGGCCGAGGCGATCTGCTTTTCTCGTGGGAAGTTGGATTCTCACGTCTCTCAACTGCCTGATCAAGGAGGCTACGTTGATCTCCATTATCTTAGCTTCACCTTCTTTTTGGTCCTACTGCAAGGCCTTATAGATCATCTTTTCTCTAGAAAGGTCATCACTGATTGTCGTTGGTTGATCATCCATATTGTGGTACTTCAGCTTGAGGTGGAGCAGAGGAAGCTACAACATCTAATGTTGTTTCAAAGGTCCAACCTAGGGTGCAATAATAGACACTCCTGCAAGGAATGACAAGGAATTAGGAAATAATGATCATGGTATATTTTCCCTTCCCCATAGTTACCATCAACTCTATGTAACCCCATAGACAGGTTACAACATCGTTGAAGTCATGTAGACCAAACCTTTCGTAGGTCCGAACCTTTTTCTTTTTCAACCCCATCTTCTCGAAACAATTTGAGTACATAATGTCGCAAGAATTTCTGCCGTAAATCAATATCTTGAACACAACAAAATTGGAGATTGTGGTCACTATTACTTGAGGAAAGATCTCATTAGTTATCCCTTAACCTTTTTCGCTATTCCATAACCCAAGGATCGACCTTTTTGGGTTCGTGATCGAAGTGCTACTTTCCTTATTTCAAACTCCCATCAACTCATTAATCTTTCCCTTAATTATGACCTTTGAAGGTTTGTTTACCCTCGGGGTACCTCCAGTGATGGAAGAGATTTACTGGAGCTTCCCCTTATATCATTCGTCCTCCCCATTCCTCACATTTTTCCCTTTGCCTTCGGCCAGGACTTCTACAACTTTCTTGGGGTACTGCCTTCTCTCGGGGGAATCTTTTCACCCTTTTTTGTCGTACTTAGTATACTCGGACAATCTCCCCTTCTTGATTAGTGTTACATCTGCATATTTCATCTAGATGCAATTGTTGGCACTATGTTTTTTGGCTCTTATGAAAATGGCAGTACTTGAACTTTTTAGCCTGTGCAGCCTCCCTGACCGGATATGGGTTCCTCTTTTCATGTTCCTTAAACTATGTATTGACACACTCATGCAATATCATTTTCTGTGAAATGCTCAAGGGAGTATATGCATCAAACCACGGATGGGGTATGTGTTCACTCCCTTCTTTAGACCGCCTGAAATTCTTCTCATATGACCGACTAGATTATCATTCCCCGACAGCCAGTTACCACTGTTAGAAAGAATAAATCTTAGTAAAAATAATAAAAAATTAAAATGAATAAATATATATACTAAGTGATATAAAAAAGTTCACTTGCTAGTTTTCCTGTAACACCTCTTGACGATCATAACAAATAACATACACATCATCTGAATAATTTTCTTCAGATGAGAGATGTACATGTGTTATGAAAGAAGGGGTCTCAAAATTTAAATCTTGAATTTCATCACTATCAGGAATATATTTTTCTTGTATAACAATTTACCATCTTGTGTTATAAGGATAATTGACATAAAAAATTCTTTTTTCTTGGGATGCCATGATGAATGGTTCGTTCATATAAGCTACCTTTCGAAGAACAACCTGTGTGAATCCTAATTCATCGGTTTCTACACCAGTGTTACTATCAATCCACTTGAAATTAAAAGGGCACTTTAAAAGTAACATAATCAACCTCTAAAATCTTCTCAATGACCCCAAAGTACGCTCTAGATGCCATTACATGATTGTTATCTTTGGAAATAGAGATGTACATGGATTCAACTTCAACCATAACCCCACTATTTTGCATGGTATTATGATCATCATTTGATTTTGTATAGAATAAAAATTTATTAATGTCGTATGCATTCCAAGTTATTACATTAAACTTAGCATATATGATATCCATTTAATTGTCTCAGATGTACTACTCTCTTTAGAAACCCTTTCATTAAACCATTACTACGGAAAACACCTATGAATACGGTTGTGAAACACATATAATGATGGTTGTATTCCGTTGTTAGGTAGCGTGTGATTGTAAGTATACTTCTTTTGACCACGAGTGTGTGACTGTGGTGATAAACTAGGTAGTGTGCTACCTACCGCAACGGTTATCTTAAATAACTATTGATATATATATATATATATATATATATATATATATATATATATATAAATATATATATATATATATATATATATATATATATATATATATATAAATGTCAGGGGTTTGAAACCCAATAATAACAATTTAGTTAAAATAAAATTAACATTTCACTACGGTTATAAAAGATAACAACTGTGCTATTGTCGCTACTGTTGAAATGTATATTTCGTGTCGGGTTTTTGTTATCGTATCCACAGAGATTGTAAGATATCACTGCCGTTCAATGGTTGAATTAATCTTAACTTAATGTAACAATAGGGTTTTGGTTTTAATCAAGTTATCTTGCATACAAAGTAATTAATTGCGGTAAAAGTTATGTTTTGATTAAATGAGAAATATTGTCAAAGTTAGGTTTCAATGATCACTTTGCATGTATTAGCTCGGTCAACAATCTTATAAACTCCTTTAGATGATAAATAATTTCACAAGGTCCTCTCAATGCGTTTCTCTCGAACACCCATTGTGAGTTTTGCCATTTTGATCCATTGTTTCTCTCGAACACAATCTATCAAAATGACAACCTTTTGGTTCAACCTTATGGTGAACAAAATCATTCGTTACTATCTCTAGCTAACAAACAAGTTTGGATGAAAACCTAGGTCAAGAATCGGTAAACATCTCTCGATCATAAACCAACACAAAGAGTTTTAAATAGAAACAAAGTTTTCATCATATATTTACCGTTAAAGAGTTTACATATGAGGATCCTTACATTTACACACAAAGCTAGAAATCACCTACATCTAACCTTGACAAATGGATGACTTAGCTACTCATTTTCATGGTAGCTTGGTCGGCAAGTAAGGAAAGAAGGTTGATCAACATCCAAGTCGGATAATCGAAGTTGGATGGGAATCCACCTTCTTTTTGTGGAAGATGGTTGCTAGATGAAGAGAAATGAAAAACTAGGGCATAAGAGCTCCCAAAACAATGCTGCAAAAATATCTAGAAAAAGTACAGAAATGGAAAAGTTGGTAAAAATGAGGTATGGTGCTCAAAAGTGGCACCTGCTACTTATAGACCTCAGCTGGTCTGTCATGTTCGCTAGGCGAGCAGAATGGCTCGCCTAGCGAGGGTCTAAAATGGGCACAAAATGTAACACCCTTCTAAAATACCCCAAATATTTAATTAAAAATAATAAACATATAACCATTCAGAGTAATTATGCCATTCAAGGGTGTCACACAATTATTCACACCATTCCACAATATAACGGTCATGCTCTTTTATTAATTCAAAACATAAACATTTGCATAAAACGCAGCGGATAGAGATCTCCTCAATCATGTAAAACATGTAACATTCACATGTAAATTATTCAACAACATAAAACATCCCATCCCGATGTTACATCTATCAGAGCACGACCCACTAAGGAGACTACACTAGACTCCAAGCATTCGCTTCTACTCAACTCATTTCTCGTTACCTGAAAAATAGTTGTAAGGGTGAGTTCCTCAATCAATATAATAAGCATTATAGAATATAATGTCATGTTAAGCAATTTAACACATTAATCACCCTAATCGCAACATACAATCAGTAACAGCACATCAGCTCAAACTCATACTCAACACCAACATAAAACACAAGTATAATCTCAAATCATACTCCATAACAACACAAACACACGTATAATATTGGAATACATCCATTCATATTATACGCCATACATACATTATGCAATGAGACTCCACACATGCGGTACCGACTATTCTTGAACATATAGTTCAAGCTCACCGATCCCTCCAGATACGGCTACTAAGCTCACTAGTCTCACTCATTTGAGACCTAGTGACTCACTCACTAATTCCTCACCATGGGAATTAGCTACAGCCCCGAAGGCTAGACTATGCACACTAATCATCTAGCATGCAACATCAACAACAAATCCACAATGATTCACTCACTAATTCCTCACCATGGGAATTAGCTACAACCCCAAAGGCTATGCTATGCACGCTAATCATCTAGCAATGCAGCATCAACAACAATTCACAACGGACATATGCTCACACTCTAAGCCATACAACAGTCCATTCACACATACATGCATAATACATACATTCACATCGTTATGCATACCATCATACATCATCAACACATGTATCAACACATCATTATCATGTAAATCAATTAAATACAGTATTAGCACACTCTACTAATACCTATACTGCTCAAAACAGCGGGAAATAATCCCTATTACATCATACGCCAACATAGGCCAACTCTCAATTATGTACACAACATTAAAAAACCAATTTTTCCACTCTGCAACAGTGTTAACCGGTTAACGCCCTGGGTTAACCGGTTAACGCAGGCAAAAACACATTTTCTGGCAAAACGCAACAGTGTTAACCGGTTAACGCCCTGGGTTAACCGGTTAACGCAGGCAAAACAGCACCTTTTCACAATTCAAAACAGTGTTAACCGGTTAACACCCTGGGTTAACCGGTTAACGCAGACAAAACAGCAGTTCCTGCGCTAACACAAGGCAGAATGCAGAATTCTCCGCATTTTCCGCCGTTGGAGGACTTCCGGACCTCCGATTCCGATTCCGTAAAAAGCTATACGTTCGGAATTTCACAACTAACCCAAACACAGATTCAATTACAGTCTAAATACAATTTATCCAACATAATTCGTCAGCATCAATAATCCCAATTAGGGTCAAATTAACGGCTTATCACTACCCATCACATATTATCCCATAATACCCATTAATCGACGATAAACCCCCCTTACCTGATTAATCCGGCGAATCTCAAGCTCCAAGCTCTTCTCTTCTCCAACCTTCTTCCTCTTGCTCTGCCTCTTACCCTTTTCCTCTTTCACGATCGCTTCTCTGCTTTTTCACGTAAAAACCTTTTTACTCCAAAATGGGCTCTTTTCCTTATTTCCAACATATATATATTTTCCAATAATAATAATAATAATAAAATTTCCAATTATTTAATTAAATTAATAAATATATTATTAACTCAATTTAAATAATTATTTTATTATTATCGGGGTGTTACAACTCTCCCCCACTAAAAGAGTTTTCGTCCTCGAAAACATACCTCAAGCGAACAACTCCGGGTAAGACTCGTTCATCTTACTCTCCAGTTCCCAAGTCACATTGCCACCTGCTGGTCCTCCCCAAGCTACCTTCACCAAGGCAATCTCTTTACCCCGCAACTGCTTCAACTCTCGATCCTCGATCCTCATAGGTGATGTTTCAACAGTCAGGTTATCTCTCACCTGTACATCATCTACTTGGACGACATGCGACGGATCATGAATGTACCTCCTCAACTGAGACACATGAAAAACCTCATGCAAATTCGCAAGCGACGGCGGTAAAGCGACACGATAGGCTACCTCCCCTATCCTCTCCAAAATCTGATAAGGACCAATAAATCGAGGTGTCAACTTCTTCGACTTCAAAGCTCGACCAACGCCAGTTATCGGAGTAACACGAAGAAACACATGATCTCCCTCTTGGAACTCAAGTGACTTCCTCCTCTTATCATGATAACTCTTCTGACGACTCTGAGCAATTTTCATCTTCTCCTGAATCATCTTAATCTTTTCTGTAGTCTGTTGAACAATCTCCGGTCCAACCACAGCACTCTCACCGGACTCATACCAACATAACGGTGTCCGACATCTCCTACCATACAAAGCTTCAAACGGTGCCATACCAATGCTCGAATGAAAACTATTGTTGTAGGTAAACTCAATCAAAGGCAAATAACAATCCCAAGCACCTCCCTTTTCCAAAACACAAGCTCTCAAAAGATCCTCTAGGGACTGAATCGTCCTCTCAGTCTGACCATCAGTCTGCGGATGATATGCAGAACTCAATCTCAGCTTAGTTCCCAAAGCTCTCTGCAAACCTTCCCAGAACTTCGATGTAAATCTAGGATCTCTGTCCGAAACAATACTCGATGGAATACCATGCAAACTTACAATCTTCTCAATATACAACTCGGCTAATCTCTCTAACGGATAATCCATTCTGATCGGAATGAAATGAGCCGATTTCGTCAACCTGTCCACAATCACCCAAATGGCTTCAAAATTCTTATTTGTCCTCGGCAGACCAGAAACAAAATCCATACTGATACTATCCCACTTCCACTCTGGAATAGCCAACGGTTGCATCAGCCCAGACGGCTTCTGATGCTCAATCTTTGACTTCTGACAAGTCAAACAAGAATAAACAAAACTCGCAATTTCTCTTTTCATTCCCGGCCACCAAAATAACTTTTTCAAATCATGATACATCTTCGTAGCTCCAGGATGAATACTCAAGCCACTACGATGCCCTTCCTCCAGAATACTCTTTTTAAGTTCGGTAACATCCGGAATACACACCCGATTACCAAATTTCAAAACACCATTCTCATCAACTCTGAATTCACCACCTTGGCCTTGATTCACTAAAGTCAACTTATCAACCAAAAACACATCGGATTTCTGACCCTCTCTGATCTCGTCCAGAATACCACTGGTTAACTTCAACATTCCCAATTTAACACTATTGTGAGTACTCTCACACACCAAACTCAAGTCTCTAAACTGCTCAATTAAATCCAATTCTCTAACCATTAACATAGACATATGTAATGATTTCCGACTCAATGCATCAGCCACTACATTTGCTTTACCCGGATGGTAATTCAAACCAAAGTCATAATCCTTCAGAAATTCTAACCATCTCCTCTGTCTCATATTCAACTCTTTCTGATCAAACAAATACTTTAAACTTTTATGGTCACTGAAAACCTCAAATCTCGATCCGTACAAGTAATGCCTCCATAACTTCAGAACAAATACCACAGCTGCCAACTCTAAATCATGTGTCGGATAGTTCCTCTCATGAACCCTCAGTTGTCTCGAAGCATAAGCTATAACCTGCTTATTCTGCATCAACACACCACCCAAACCCAACAATGAAGCATCACAGTAAACCTCAAATGGTTCCGACGGACTCGGTAATATCAGAATAGGAGCAGTAGTCAACCTTCTCTTTAACTCTTGGAAACCTCCTTCACATTTTGAGTCCCAAACAAATGCTTGCCCTTTTCTAGTCAACATCGTCAACGGTAACGCCAACTTAGAAAATCCCTCAATAAACTTCCTATAATAACCAGCCAAACCAAGGAAACTTCGAATCTCAGCAACAGACTTCGGAGCTTCCCACTTAGATACCGCTTCTATCTTAGAAGGATCAACAGCAACACCACCTCTTGAAATCACATGACCAAGAAAACTAACCTCTTCTAACCAAAATTCACATTTAGAGAGTTTAGCAAATAACTTCTTTTCTCGTAGGACTTCTAAAACCACTCTCAAATGCTCAGCATGCTCTTCTTCAGATTTCGAATACACCAAAATGTCATCAATAAACACCACCACAAACTGATCTAGGTACGGATGGAAAATCCTATTCATATACTCCATGAATACTCCAGGTGCATTAGTCACACCAAAAGGCATTACAGAATACTCATAATGTCCATACCTTGTTCTGAAAGCAGTCTTCTGAATATCCTCAGTTTTCACACGTATCTGATGATACCCAGATCTCAAATCTATCTTGCTGAACACACTCGCACCAACCAACTGATCCATCAAATCGTCAATCCTCGGTAAAGGATACCGATTCTCGATCGTCACTTTATTCAATTGCCTGTAGTCCACACACAACCTCATGGTACCTTCTTTCTTCTTAACCAACAACACTGGTGCACCCCACGGTGACACACTCGGACGAATAAATTTCTTATCCAACAGATCTTCCAACTGACTCTTCAATTCAGCTAACTCAACAGCAGACATACGGTACGGAGCCATCGATATCGGTCTAGTACCAGGTACCAAATCAATCGAGAACTCAACTTCACGCTCTGGCAGTAATTCATTCACTTCTTCCGGAAACACATCAGGAAAATCACACACCACCGCTAGATCGCAAATCACCAGTTTATCTTTAGCCTCCAAAGTCGCTAACAGCATAAACAACTCTGCCCCATCTGCGACTTCCTCATTCACCTGTCTGGCTGATAGAAACAAACTCTTCCCTTCTTCAACCTCAGGAAATATCACAGTCTTATCAAAACAGTTGATAGAAACTCGATTAAACACCAACCAGTTCATACCCAGAATAACGTCAATCTGCACTAGTGGAAGACACACAAGGTCTATCCCAAAGTCTCTACCAAAAATACTCAAAGGACAATTCAAACAAACCGAAGTAGTAGTCACTGAACCCTTCGCAGGAGTATCAATCACCATACTACCAAGCATCTCAGATATCTCTAACTTAAGTTTCACAGCACAATCCAAAGATATAAAGGAATGTGTAGCACCGGTGTCAATAATAGCTACAAGAGGAAAGCCATTAATATAACACGTACCTCGGATCAAACGATCATCTGCAGAAGTCTCAGAACCCGATAAAGCAAAGACCTTGCCTCCTGACTGATTCTCTTTCTTCGGCTTAGGACACTGTGGACTGATATGACCCAACTCTCCACAGTTGAAACAAGTTACAGTCTTCAACCGACACTCTGCAGCCAAATGACCACCTTTTCCACACTTGAAACACTTCATATCAGCACTGGTACACTCATGGACACGATGTCCGGCCCGACCACATCTATAACACTTAACAGGAGCACTAGAGTCTCCCCCACTAGGCCTCTTCATCCCACTCTGCTTCTGAAAACCTTTGCCAGCTGCATACGGTTTTCCACGATCATTCTGATTCTTGCCTTTCCTATCAACCCTCTGCTGATAGCTCTCTGCTCTGGCTTTGGAATCCTGTTCAAAAATCCTGCAACAGTCAACCAAGTCAGAAAACACTCTGATCCGCTGATATCCAATAGCCTGTTTGATCTCGGGGCGCAACCCGTTCTCAAACTTCACACATTTCGAAAATTCTCCAGCAGCCTCATTATAGGGAGTGTAATACTTTGACAGCTCTGTGAACTTAGCAGCATACTCAGTAACAGACCGATTGCCCTGCTTCAATTCCAAGAACTCTATCTCTTTCTTCCCTCTAACATCCTCTGGAAAATACTTCCTCAGAAATCTCTCTCTGAATACCGCCCAAGTGATCTCAGCATTCCCAGCAGATTCCAACTCAGTGCGGGTAGCAACCCACCAATCATCAGCTTCCTCTGACAGCATATGCGTACCGAACTTGACCTTCTGGTTATCGGCACACTCAGTTACTCGGAAGATCCTCTCGATCTCCTTCAACCACTTCTGAGCGCCATCTGGATCGTATGCTCCCTTGAACATTGGAGGATTGCTCTTCTGGAACTCACTCAGTTGACGAGCAGCTCCCATTCCCACAACATTCGGATTTCCTCCAAGTACTCCAGCTAGCATACCCAGAGCCTCAGCAATCGCAGCATCATCTCTACCTCTTCCAGCCATCTCTATTCTGAAAACCCAAACAAACTAAAACAATGAGTACTGATAGGGTTACACAACACCTATACCGTACAGGGGAAATAGAATAATTACGACTCGACTCGACCGACTATGCTCTGATACCACTAATGTAACACCCTTCTAAAATACCCCAAATATTTAATTAAAAATAATAAACATATAACCATTCAGAGTAATTATGCCATTCAAGGGTGTCACACAATTATTCACACCATTCCACAATATAACGGTCATGCTCTTTTATTAATTCAAAACATAAACATTTGCATAAAACGCAGCGGATAGAGATCTCCTCAATCATGTAAAACATGTAACATTCACATGTAAATTATTCAACAACATAAAACATCCCATCCCGATGTTACATCTATCAGAGCACGACCCACTAAGGAGACTACACTAGACTCCAAGCATTCGCTTCTACTCAACTCATTTCTCGTTACCTGAAAAATAGTTGTAAGGGTGAGTTCCTCAATCAATATAATAAGCATTATAGAATATAATGTCATGTTAAGCAATTTAACACATTAATCACCCTAATCGCAACATACAATCAGTAACAGCACATCAGCTCAAACTCATACTCAACACCAACATAAAACACAAGTATAATCTCAAATCATACTCCATAACAACACAAACACACGTATAATATTGGAATACATCCATTCATATTATACGCCATACATACATTATGCAATGAGACTCCACACATGCGGTACCGACTATTCTTGAACATATAGTTCAAGCTCACCGATCCCTCCAGATACGGCTACTAAGCTCACTAGTCTCACTCATTTGAGACCTAGTGACTCACTCACTAATTCCTCACCATGGGAATTAGCTACAGCCCCGAAGGCTAGACTATGCACACTAATCATCTAGCATGCAACATCAACAACAAATCCACAATGATTCACTCACTAATTCCTCACCATGGGAATTAGCTACAGCCCCAAAGGCTATGCTATGCACGCTGATCATCTAGCAATGCAGCATCAACAACAATTCACAACGGACATATGCTCACACTCTAAGCCATACAACAGTCCATTCACACATACATGCATAATACATACATTCACATCGTTATGCATACCATCATACATCATCAACACATGTATCAACACATCATTATCATGTAAATCAATTAAATACAGTATTAGCACACTCTACTAATACCTATACTGCTCAAAACAGCGGGAAATAATCCCTATTACATCATACGCCAACATAGGCCAACTCTCAATTATGTACACAACATTAAAAAACCAATTTTTCCACTCTGCAACAGTGTTAACCGGTTAACACCCTGGGTTAACCGGTTAACGCAGGCAAAAACACATTTTCTGGCAAAACGCAACAGTGTTAACCGGTTAACGCCCTGGGTTAACCGGTTAACGCAGGCAAAACAGCACCTTTTCACAATTCAAAACAGTGTTAACCGGTTAACACCCTGGGTTAACCGGTTAACGCAGACAAAACAGCAGTTCCTGCGCTAACACAAGGCAGAATGCAGAATTCTCCGCATTTTCCGCCGTTGGAGGACTTCCGGACCTCCGATTCCGATTCCGTAAAAAGCTATACGTTCGGAATTTCACAACTAACCCAAACACAGATTCAATTACAGTCTAAATACAATTTATCCAACATAATTCGTCAGCATCAATAATCCCAATTAGGGTCAAATTAACGGCTTATCACTACCCATCACATATTATCCCATAATACCCATTAATCGACGATAAACCCCCCTTACCTGATTAATCCGGCGAATCTCAAGCTCCAAGCTCTTCTCTTCTCCAACCTTCTTCCTCTTGCTCTGCCTCTTACCCTTTTCCTCTTTCACGATCGCTTCTCTGCTTTTTCACGTAAAAACCTTTTTACTCCAAAATGGGCTCTTTTCCTTATTTCCAACATATATATATTTTCCAATAATAATAATAATAATAAAATTTCCAATTATTTAATTAAATTAATAAATATATTATTAACTCAATTTAAATAATTATTTTATTATTATCGGGGTGTTACAACTCTCCCCCACTAAAAGAGTTTTCGTCCTCGAAAACATACCTCAAGCGAACAACTCCGGGTAAGACTCGTTCATCTTACTCTCCAGTTCCCAAGTCACATTGCCACCTGCTGGTCCTCCCCAAGCTACCTTCACCAAGGCAATCTCTTTACCCCGCAACTGCTTCAACTCTCGATCCTCGATCCTCATAGGTGATGTTTCAACAGTCAGGTTATCTCTCACCTGTACATCATCTACTTGGACGACATGCGACGGATCATGAATGTACCTCCTCAACTGAGACACATGAAAAACCTCATGCAAATTCGCAAGCGACGGCGGTAAAGCGACACGATAGGCTACCTCCCCTATCCTCTCCAAAATCTGATAAGGACCAATAAATCGAGGTGTCAACTTCTTCGACTTCAAAGCTCGACCAACGCCAGTTATCGGAGTAACACGAAGAAACACATGATCTCCCTCTTGGAACTCAAGTGACTTCCTCCTCTTATCATGATAACTCTTTTGACGACTCTGAGCAATTTTCATCTTCTCCTGAATCATCTTAATCTTTTCTGTAGTCTGTTGAACAATCTCCGGTCCAACCACAGCACTCTCACCGGACTCATACCAACAGGCTAGGCAACGCCAAGAGCAAGGAGAAAGTTCTTCAACCACAAATCCACACCCATTCATACCAAACATGGAGCCACAACCACCACCACCTATTTCTACTCCATGTATCAATAGTCCAAGGAACACCGCTCAGTTTGCCAACCAAACAGGAAGGCAAGCTGAGATGAAGACGGGAACTCTGAATTTATTATATGGGAGTCCATTCACCGGAATGGACCATGAAGACCCATTTGCTTTTCTCACAAAATTTTATGAGATAGCATTGGCTGCCGGAGTGGATCAGGCTCAGGAGCTTCCGTTGTTCAGACGGTTGAATTAATCTTAACTTAATGTAACAATAGGGTTTTGGTTTTAATCAAGTTATCTTGCATACAAAGTAATTAATTGCGGTAAAAGTTATGTTTTGATTAAATGAGAAATATTGTCAAAGTTAGGTTTCAATGATCACTTTGCATGTATTAGCTCGGTCAACAATCTTATAAACTCCTTTAGATGATAAATAATTTCACAAGGTCCTCTCAATGCGTTTCTCTCGAACACCCATTGTGAGTTTTGCCATTTTGATCCATTGTTTCTCTCGAACACAATCTATCAAAATGACAACCTTTTGGTTCAACCTTATGGTGAACAAAATCATTCGTTACTATCTCTAGCTAACAAACAAGTTTGGATGAAAACCTAGGTCAAGAATCGGTAAACATCTCTCGATCATAAACCAACACAAAGAGTTTTAAATAGAAACAAAGTTTTCATCATATATTTACCGTTAAAGAGTTTACATATGAGGATCCTTACATTTACACACAAAGCTAGAAATCACCTACATCTAACCTTGACAAATGGATGACTTAGCTACTCATTTTCATGGTAGCTTGGTCGGCAAGTAAGGAAAGAAGGTTGATCAACATCCAAGTCGGATAATCGAAGTTGGATGGGAATCCACCTTCTTTTTGTGGAAGATGGTTGCTAGATGAAGAGAAATGAAAAACTAGGGCATAAGAGCTCCCAAAACAATGCTGCAAAAATATCTAGAAAAAGTACAGAAATGGAAAAGTTGGTAAAAATGAGGTATGGTGCTCAAAAGTGGCACCTGCTACTTATAGACCTCAGCTGGTCTGTCATGTTCGCTAGGCGAGCAGAATGGCTCGCCTAGCGAGGGTCTAAAATGGGCACAAAAGGCCCCTGCGCTCAGAGAAAACAGGGTCTTGGTGAACTGTCATGTTCGCCTAGCGAACATACCTTCGCCTAGCGAAGGACACGCTTCAACCTCGCCCCAGCGAGGTTGAGAGGTTTTGCTACTGGAATGCTCGCTGGGGGCTCGCTAGAGCTTCGCCTAGCGAGTGAGTGCTGGCTGCGTTTTTCACCAAAACAGAATGAATTCGCTACCACATTCGCCTTGAGCTCGCCTAGCGAATTAATTTGCTAATTTACTGGAGCTTTTCGCCTGGAACTCGCCTAGCGAACCAAAGCTTCGCCACAGCCTCGCCTAGCGAGCAGGCAGATGAAATGCTTGTATTCTTTGGTTCCTTTGCCAATTTCTTTGTGTCTTCATTTTCAATTAGTTCATGTCTTTCCTGCACAATAACACACAAATCAAAGGCACCAAGCTTGTTTATCAATGTAATGCATTCCATGTAAAACAAATGTGGTTTTGACAATTTTAGCAAGGAAAAAGAGTGAAAGATGCCCACATATGATAGCTCTAATAAGCACTTTTGGGCATCTAACAACTCTCCCCAACTAGATTCTTGCTTGTCCTCAAGCAAAGTATGCCTCTTGAAGGACAAGAGGATTTGCTTTAAGAAACGGTTTCTCCGAAGTTGGATAAACGGCTCAAACACAAGCGAAATCAGCAAATACAAGTTCCCAACGGTTCGAATAAAATAATACATAAGAACTAAAACTTAAATAGCAATGCAAAATATTTATCTATCTACAACAATACTATTCTGAATGAATCATCCTATCTCTCCTCTTCGAATAAGGAATGAAGATTTTGCGCGTTTGCAACCGCGGGACTAATCTCACTCACTAACAAATAATGAAGATATCAAATAGATTCATACAATGTCTAACAATTAAAAATGGTACTGTGGAAGCATAAAGATCACTAAGGGCTTTTCGGTTGAAGCTTGGTTAGGTTAACAAACAAGGGTCATTTCTAAGGCCATTGAAACGAAAGTGCCGATGCAAAAGAGACATTCACACTATTATTCACAATACTCGACTTTGTTTCATTTGTTTCTTATTTGTAACCTTCACAACACATATTCCACAACTCAATTTTTATTTTTCACTATTTTTCTTCCGAGCAAGCATTTTTTCATTCTTTCTATTTTTGTTCTTTTCTTTCACATCAAATATACAAAACAGATGTTTCTTTTCTATATTTTCTATACATATATTTTTCTATGCTTGCTCGGTTTTTCTTATCTTTTTCAAGAGTTGTGGTACTTACCAATTCTTTTTCGTTCTCCCCAACTTATTTCTTCCACACCCTAAGTGAATGCTCTTAACTTTTTACGGCAAAAGAACAATAATCAAGATTTTCCGGGTTGTAAAAAAAAAGATTTTTGAGATCTCGCTTTATTTCAAGCCGAGATTCAACTGTTTAGGCTCAAAGGGGTTAACAAATACTCTCTCTGCTCACAGGTAAGTTGTTTTTGGATGTAGTTGTGCTCAAAAGAAAACAAGTGCCTTGATCATTTCTAATTGCTTCCACAATTTCACAATAATAAAAGACAAAGAATGAATCACATGAATCAACAAAACTTATTAGAATCCAGCATTTAAGTGTACAATGGAGGTTTCCTCACAATTTGTGGTTTTAAGTTCTAGATGAAGCATTCATTCAGTTATGTTGCAAAAAGACAATATTCAATTTACCAAAAAGAGTAAAGTTCCTAATGCATTCTAAAATTCTAGCCGACGGTAACCATGTACCTTAGCTTCATTCACTTGTTTATTCTTATCATTGCCATCCAAGCTCGGATGCACCTTCATTGGGTACTTCTTGAGGAGCAACCAATCTAGAAGGGTTTGCCACTCAATCAACCAAAAATTTATTAAACACACAAAATTAAAAACAAAAATAAATAATATTAACTGAAAATATAAATTTGTTCGTGGGGGACAAAACACCCCAATAGTACAACACCATGGTCAAAATACAAAATTCGAAGATACAAATAGAAATAACATAAAAACTGAAAACACACAAAAACTTAACCCACAAAGGGCTCAGGACTCCTCTTCGCTACCGGCCTCAGAACCGGTAGCCTCATCATCAACATCATCATCATCAGCAGCCTCAGCGTCCACCCCCTCACCATAGACTGGCCTGTCCACAGGCCAATTAGCGTTAAGCATAAACTGCTCACGCGCTAACAATGCTCGAGCACCGGAGGGGTCATTACCTTGCAGCTCCAACCTCTGCATACTGTTGTGCATATCAATCATAGCTCACTGGGATGCTGCCATCCACTCAAAACTGTAGTCACACACAGCCCGCAGGTACGGATCAAGTCCGGGAGAAGAAGCACTAGGACCATCAGCAGCCCGAGTACTTCCTGAGGCTGCACTGCAGTATTTAGCCACATACCTATCATCGATAGGTGCCGGGATCCTAACCTGCCCACGAGACGGAAGTCTCACCCTAGCCTGAACACATAAGCTCATAATCAAACACGGGAAAGCCAAGGGACAATTAACACGAGCCCCTGACTTAAGCCCGCTATCGACGACGGTCTTCAGCTCATTGGCGATTATCCTCGCCACATCTATCTCGACATTTGTGAGGATGGAATGGACTAAATGTGCCACTGGGATCGGCACAGTAGAGGTGTGTGATTTGGGCTGGATGTTGGTCAAAACCAATAGCAGAATCAGTTGAGCCATGGGAGTCATGTCCTCCCGGTGATACCTCACAGGAACCCCAGATGGGTTCGGCTCAACCGATTTCCCAGGTAAAAGCAGGTCGGCGGTAATGGCAGGGACATCTCTGTGAAGTCTGAGGTCGGTGTGGTACTGGTCTCTCTGGTCAGCTCCCAGCTGGAGCGGTTCCCCTAGGATTCGGTTGATAGCATCCCGGTCAAATGGAATTGCACGCCCAGCAACTCTAGAAACCCAAGTGAAGGGCTCGTCGTCGTCGGGCAGTGCGTTAGCATAAAACTCCCGCACTGTAGCAATGTCGTAATGCTCTAAGGGACTTATCAACCTATCCCACTTCTTGGCGTCTATCAACCCGGCGAAAGTTCTGTAAGTGCCCTGTGGGTTGATCAGAAAACGCTTCTCAGGAAGTATTTTTCGCTTCTCCAGAGCGATGTATCTGGCGGCCTGTTTAGGGCCGACAAACTTGTCTTGGTCGAACTGAATAGGAACCGTTCGAGATGTAGACGATGGTCCCTTTCTTTTCTTACCAGCTCCAGATCTAGACTCCATCTGCAAAAGATACAAAGAAACAACACACACCAAACAACAGGTTAGCCATCAAAGCATAATTTTAAAATACTGCCATGTTCGCTGCTGCTTCGCCTAGCGAAGTTGCAGCGAACGCTCGCCCCAGGTTCGCCTAGCGAGTGCTAGCGAACCTTACGGGTTTTGGGATTTTCTGCATATTCAAAGAATTTTCCCCCAATTTCCATACACAAATGGTTCCCACATCAGAACCTAATGATTTCTTAAACAAATAATCGTTCTATGCTATTGGGGATTGGCTAATTTCATGCAAAACCTAAAATAAATGAAATCCCCAATTTGAAAACCTAAGTATCCAAACATTGCAAACTCCACAACATCACATGCAACCTCAATTTCCCATACTACACTTATCCTATTTGCAATTCATATTTGGAATTTAAGAGTACACAAAAAGAAAATGAAGTAGGGCAAACCTTAATTACACGGATTCGGAAATGTAAAATGAAGAGAGTTTGCAATCGATAGGAAGGAGCGAGGGTTGGTGATAGCGATGCGAATGCGAGAGTTTGAGAAGCTTCGCAAAATTTTCTCAGCAGAGCCGTTCAGAATGTTTTTAAGGGTTTGGGGCAAAATGCCCTGCTGAGAAATTTATAGAAAACAGTACTGATGCGCTCGCTACTGCCTCGCCTAGCGAGCAGCCAGCGAGCGCGCTCGCTGCAGCCTCGCCTAGCGAGCTGCAAGCGAGCATGACAGCAAGTGCATTTGCAAATGCAGCACTTGCAAGTCATCCAGCCTGATTTAGCACACTGTAACAGAATTCAACATGATACATAAAACAATAAATACTTACAATGTTGGGGTGCCTCCCAACTAGCGCTTGTTTAACGTCGGCTAAGCTCGACGAAGCGATGCTCACAGAGGAGCATCGAGCGGCTGAGCACAACTCTCGCGATCCACATGACCGCCGAGATACACTTTCAATCGTTGGCCATTCACGGTCCAACTATCTTTCTTGTCCATGTCTTCAATGACAATGGCCCCGTACTCTTTCACTTCTTTCACCCGAAATGGCCCGGACCATTTTGATTTCAACTTCCCGGGAAACAACTTCAACCGGGAGTTGAACAATAAGACCAATTGTCCGGGCACGAATTCTTTGTTACGGATCTTCTTGTCGTGATACTTCTTTGCTTTTTCCTTGTACAACCAACTTGAGTGGTATGCGGCATTGCGCATCTCCTCCAACTCAAGTAGTTGTACTTTCCTTTTTTCACCGGCCGACTCATTTTCAAAATTTAAAAACTTTAGGGCCCACAAGGCCTTGTGCTCCAATTCAACCGGCAAATGGCAAGTTTTACCAAATACCAATTGAAAGGGAGTTAGGCCAATTGGAGCTTTAAAGGCCGTACGGTAGGCCCATAATGCTTCGTCCAATTTTTGGGACCACTCTTTTTTAGAATTAGACACGGTTTTTTCTAGGATTCTCTTAATCTCTCGATTAGAGACCTCTGCTTGCCCGTTAGCCTGAGGGTGGTACGGAGTTGTCACCCTATGCGACACACCATAATGTTTTAAAATTGTTTCCAAAGGTGCATTGCAAAAGTGTGACCCTCCGTCACTTATCAACACTCGGGGGGTTCCAAAACGGGAAAAGATGTTTTTCTTTAAAAATTTTATCACCGTTTTGGCATCCGCCCGAGGTGAGGCAATCGCCTCAACCCACTTGGAGACATAATCAACAGCTACAAGCATGTACTCATTCCCGTAAGAGGGTGGGAAAGGTCCTACGAAATCGATGCCCCAACAATCGAACACTTCCACTTCTTGGATATTTTGGAGAGGCATCTCATCTCTCTTACCTATCCCACCGCTTCTTTGGCAGCTATCACAACTTTGCGCATGGATATGTGCGTCTTTGAAAATAGTTGGCCAATAAAATCCCGATTGAAGAATTTTAGTGGCCGTTCTAACCCCATTATAATGTCCGCCATAAGGCGAGTTGTGACAATGCCAAAGGATGCTCTGGGCTTCATCACCAGTTACGCATCTCCTTAACAGGTTATCGCTACCCAACTTAAACAAGTATGGGTCATCCCAAACATAATACTTCGCATCCGAAAGGAACTTCCTCTTTTGGTTCGAAGTTAGGTCGGCAGGCACGAAACCACTAGCCTTGTGGTTTGCAAAGTCTGCAAACCACGGCCTAACTTGAACCTTAAACAATTTTTCATCAGGAAATTCTTCCCGGATTTCCTTTTCAGATGCGGTAACCTCGACATTCACTAAGCGGGATAAATGATCCGCTACCAAGTTTTCCGACCCCTTCTTGTCTTTGATTTCGACATCGAATTCTTGTAACAAGAGGATGAGCCTTTGCTTCGAATCCGGCTTGGTTAGCAGATATTTAATCGCCGCGTGGTCGGTATACACAACGACTTTAGACCCTATAAGATAGGACCTAAACTTTTCTAGCGCATACACTATTGCGAGTAGTTCTTTTTCCGTTGTGGCATAATTTATTTGGGCCTCGTTAAGAACCTTACTCGCATAATGTATAGCATGAAAAGTTTTGTCTTTTCTTTGGCCAAGTACCGCTCCAACAGCATAATCACTCGCGTCACACATTAGTTCAAAATTTTCATTCCAATCGGGAGCGACTATTATTGGAGCGGTAACCAATTTTTCTTTTAAAACCTCAAAAGCTTGCAAACAATCTTCGGTGAAGAGAAATACCTGATCTTTGGCGAGCAAATTGCTCAAAGGCTTAGCCACCTTTGAAAAGTCCTTGATGAAGCGCCGGTAAAACCCCGCGTGCCCCAAAAAGCTACGGATGCCTTTCACATTCACCGGAGGGGGTAATTTTTCAATTACTTCAACCTTAGCTCTATCCACTTCAAGCCCCCTTTTAGAGACTTTGTGGCCTAGCACGATCCCCTCGGTCACCATGAAGTGACACTTTTCCCAATTTAGCACCAAATTGGTCTTCACACACCTTTCCAACACCGTCTTCAAATTTGCCAAGCATAGACTAAACGTCCCACCAAATACCGAGAAGTCATCCATGAAGACTTCCATTGTTTTCTCTATTAGATCGGCAAAAATGGCTTGGACGCATCGTTGGAAGGTCGCCGGTGCATTGCACAGCCCAAAGGGCATTTTTCTGTATGCGAACACTCCAAACGGACACGTGAAAGCCGTCTTCTCATGATCAACCGGGTCAACCGCAATTTGGTTGTACCCGGAGTAGCCGTCCAAAAAACAATAGTATTGTTGGCCCGATAGTCTTTCAAGCATTTGATCCATAAATGGGAGTGGAAAATGGTCCTTTCGAGTCGCGGTATTCAACCGTCTATAATCTATACACATTCTCCACCCCGTTGCAACTTTAGTTGGGATCAATTCGTCTTTGTCATTACGGATTACGGTCATTCCACCCTTCTTCGGAACCACGTGCACGGGACTAACCCACGGACTATCCGAGATCGGGTAAATCATTCCCGCATCCAATAGCTTCACCACTTCCTTCCTTACAACCTCTTTCATGGTAGGATTTAAGCGGCGTTGTGGTTGAGCTACCGGCTTGAAATCCTCCTCCATCAAAATCTTGTGCATACAATAGGATGGACTAATTCCTTTTAGATCGGAAAGAGTCCAACCCATAGCTTCTTGATTGGTTTTTAGCACAATGATTAGACGGGCTTCTTCTTCTTTGGTCAAAAGGTTGCTTATGATGACCGGCTTTGCCTCGGTCTCATCTAAAAACACATATTTCAAAGTCGAAGGTAACTCTTTTAATTCAATTGGCGCTTTCTCGTCAATGACCTCCTTCTTCAAGTTTTCTTCCTCTACTTCCCACGGTTGTAGGTCTTCCAAACTATCAAGTTCCTTTAAGCATTCCTCAAGAGCTAGCTCCTCTTCAACAGTGAAAACCTCCAATGAGTCGTCGAGAGCTAACTCCATAGGAGATATCTCATGAATATGCTTTGAAACTTCCATAATAGCGTCTTCAATCACATCGATGCGAAAGCTATCATTTCTATCCTTGGAATGCTTCATCACCTCGAATAGATCAAATGTGACCTCCTCATTTTGAACCCGCACCTTCATTAAACCGTCATCAACATCTATCATCATTCTTGCGGTCTTCATGAATGGTCGGCCCAATATGAGCGGAGCATCATCATCTTCCTCCATATCAATTACAATAAAATCCACCGGGAAAAAGAATTTGTCGACCTTCACCAACACATCTTGGGCTACGCCATGAGGATGGGTCGTCGACTTATCCGCCAATTGCAATGTCATTCGGATGGACTTAATCTCAATGTTGCCAAGCCTCTTGATAATTGACAAAGGTATAAGATTTATACTCGACCCCAAGTCAATAAGTCCCTTTCCGACATACACGTCACCAATTTTAACCGGCAATGTAACTCTTCCCGGATCAACCTCTTTCTTAGGAAGCGTCCTTTGAATAATGGCACTACAACTCGCATCAAGGACGATGGTCTCCGGTTCCGTATACCTCCGCTTTTTGGTTAGTATGTCCTTCATGAATTTGGCATACTTTGGCATTTGTTCCAAGGCTTCAGCAAACGGAATGTTGATTTGCAACTGTTTAAAAATATCCATGAACTGGGCGTAATGCCGTTCATTCTCCCTTTTGGAAGGAGCATGAGGGTAAGGAAGGTTTTGGATAGGAGTAGCGCTCACTACCTCCTTTCCCTTTGCAACTCTAGCACTTTTCCATCTAGGCTTCTTCACTACTTCCCTTATTACCTCATCACTTTTATTTTCCTCAATCTCCACACCTTTTTCTTTTTCAACTTCACCATTATTTTTATTCTTTTCAACTACTTCCTCATCACTCCACACTCCTACTTCACCATCAACATTTTCATCCACTATTTCCTCCTCAATCTCCTTCTCTTTCTCTCTTTTTTCACTCTCAACTCTTTTTTCATTTTCACTACCCAACTCCCTCCCACTTCTCGTCATAATCGCCTTACAATGCTCCTTAGGATTTGTTTGCGTATTAGCCGAAAAAGAAGGACCGGTTTGTTGTTCAGCGAGTTGCTTGGCAAGTTGCCCAACTTGAGTTTCAAGATTTTTTATGGCCGCGTCATTACTCTTTTGATTGGCCATTGACATTTGCATGAATTGCGTCAATGTCTCTTCCAATTTAGAATTGACTACCGGCGGTTGTTGAGATTGATACGGATTTTGGGGAGGGTTTTGACGGCTAGAAGAACCACCTCCATAACCTTGGTTATGATAATAGTTGCTTCTAGGTTGGAACCCTTGGTTCCCTTGGAATTGTTGTTGTTGTTGTTGTTGTTGTTGAGGGTGCGGTTGATAAGGTTGTTGTTGTCTCGGTTGATAGTCCCGTTGATTGGCCATGTAGTTCACTTCGTCAAAACCGGGAGGTGGACAAAATCCGGTGTCATGTTCACCTTTACAAAGTTCACAACAAGCTATTTGTTTAGCTTTTGACGGTTCTCTTAACTCTTTGATTTGTTGCGTTAAGAGTTCCACTTGTTGTGAGATGAGCTTGTTTTGGGCAAGGATGGCATCATTCGTCCCTAACTCAAGCACTCCCGCCTTCTTCAAAGAATTTCCACGACTTTGACTCTGAAGATCATTCAAAGCCATGCGATTAATAATGTTTGTGGCTTCTTCGGCACTTTTTGACATCAACGAGCCACCCGAGGTGGCATCCAACAACGTCTTGCAGTTTGGTTGAAGTCCATTTCTGAAGATATGGATTTGAGTTAATTCATCAAATTCATGCCCTTTACATTTCCTAAGCATGGACTTGAATCTCTCCCACGCTTCATTCAAAGATTCACTAGTTCCTTGAGAAAACACCGAGATGGTCGTCTTTGATTCCATGAATCGGTTATGGGAGAAAAATCTTTCAATGAATTTCTCCTCTAACACGTTCCAGTCTGTCATTACGGCAGGTGTTTGATCGAGATACCAATCCTTTGCTTTACCGAGCAAAGCGTGGGGAAATAATCGTCTGAACAACGGAAGCTCCTGAGCCTGATCCACTCCGGCAGCCAATGCTATCTCATAAAATTTTGTGAGAAAAGCAAATGGGTCTTCATGGTCCATTCCGGTGAATGGACTCCCATATAATAAATTCAGAGTTCCCGTCTTCATCTCAGCTTGCCTTCCTGTTTGGTTGGCAAACTGAGCGGTGTTCCTTGGACTATTGATACATGGAGTAGAAATAGGTGGTGGTGGTTGTGGCTCCATGTTTGGTATGAATGGGTGTGGATTTGTGGTTGAAGAACTTTCTCCTTGCTCTTGGCGTTGCCTAGCCTGTTGCCTCCTACGTCTCGTTTTGCTATTGAGCCTCCTTGCGGTTCTCTCGATCTCAGGATCAAAAAGAAGTTCGTCCACAGGGATTTGCCCTCGCATAAAACGTAAGCTGCACACTAAACCAAACAAATTACAAGCACAAGTCAAAAATTCACAAGCTAAAACTTAAACAACCATTGCGATGCTCGCAATATCAATTTACAATCCCCGGCAACGGCGCCATTTTGTTGAAATGTATATTTCGTGTCGGGTTTTTGTTATCGTATCCACAGAGATTGTAAGATATCACTGCCGTTCAATGGTTGAATTAATCTTAACTTAATGTAACAATAGGGTTTTGGTTTTAATCAAGTTATCTTGCATACAAAGTAATTAATTGCGGTAAAAGTTATGTTTTGATTAAATGAGAAATATTGTCAAAGTTAGGTTTCAATGATCACTTTGCATGTATTAGCTTGGTTTAGTGTGCAACTTACGTTTTATGCGAGGGCAAATCCCTGTGGACGAACTTCTTTTTGATCCTGAGATCGAGAGAACCGCAAGGAGGCTCAATAGCAAAACGAGACGTAGGAGGCAACAGGCTAGGCAACGCCAAGAGCAAGGAGAAAGTTCTTCAACCACAAATCCACACCCATTCATACCAAACATGGAGCCACAACCACCACCACCTATTTCTACTCCATGTATCAATAGTCCAAGGAACACCGCTCAGTTTGCCAACCAAACAGGAAGGCAAGCTGAGATGAAGACGGGAACTCTGAATTTATTATATGGGAGTCCATTCACCGGAATGGACCATGAAGACCCATTTGCTTTTCTCACAAAATTTTATGAGATAGCATTGGCTGCCGGAGTGGATCAGGCTCAGGAGCTTCCGTTGTTCAGACGGTTGAATTAATCTTAACTTAATGTAACAATAGGGTTTTGGTTTTAATCAAGTTATCTTGCATACAAAGTAATTAATTGCGGTAAAAGTTATGTTTTGATTAAATGAGAAATATTGTCAAAGTTAGGTTTCAATGATCACTTTGCATGTATTAGCTCGGTCAACAATCTTATAAACTCCTTTAGATGATAAATAATTTCACAAGGTCCTCTCAATGCGTTTCTCTCGAACACCCATTGTGAGTTTTGCCATTTTGATCCATTGTTTCTCTCGAACACAATCTATCAAAATGACAACCTTTTGGTTCAACCTTATGGTGAACAAAATCATTCGTTACTATCTCTAGCTAACAAACAAGTTTGGATGAAAACCTAGGTCAAGAATCGGTAAACATCTCTCGATCATAAACCAACACAAAGAGTTTTAAATAGAAACAAAGTTTTCATCATATATTTACCGTTAAAGAGTTTACATATGAGGATCCTTACATTTACACACAAAGCTAGAAATCACCTACATCTAACCTTGACAAATGGATGACTTAGCTACTCATTTTCATGGTAGCTTGGTCGGCAAGTAAGGAAAGAAGGTTGATCAACATCCAAGTCGGATAATCGAAGTTGGATGGGAATCCACCTTCTTTTTGTGGAAGATGGTTGCTAGATGAAGAGAAATGAAAAACTAGGGCATAAGAGCTCCCAAAACAATGCTGCAAAAATATCTAGAAAAAGTACAGAAATGGAAAAGTTGGTAAAAATGAGGTATGGTGCTCAAAAGTGGCACCTGCTACTTATAGACCTCAGCTGGTCTGTCATGTTCGCTAGGCGAGCAGAATGGCTCGCCTAGCGAGGGTCTAAAATGGGCACAAAAGGCCCCTGCGCTCAGAGAAAACAGGGTCTTGGTGAACTGTCATGTTCGCCTAGCGAACATACCTTCGCCTAGCGAAGGACACGCTTCAACCTCGCCCCAGCGAGGTTGAGAGGTTTTGCTACTGGAATGCTCGCTGGGGGCTCGCTAGAGCTTCGCCTAGCGAGTGAGTGCTGGCTGCGTTTTTCACCAAAACAGAATGAATTCGCTACCACATTCGCCTTGAGCTCGCCTAGCGAATTAATTTGCTAATTTACTGGAGCTTTTCGCCTGGAACTCGCCTAGCGAACCAAAGCTTCGCCACAGCCTCGCCTAGCGAGCAGGCAGATGAAATGCTTGTATTCTTTGGTTCCTTTGCCAATTTCTTTGTGTCTTCATTTTCAATTAGTTCATGTCTTTCCTGCACAATAACACACAAATCAAAGGCACCAAGCTTGTTTATCAATGTAATGCATTCCATGTAAAACAAATGTGGTTTTGACAATTTTAGCAAGGAAAAAGAGTGAAAGATGCCCACATATGATAGCTCTAATAAGCACTTTTGGGCATCTAACAGCTACGTGAAAAATACAGAGTCGCCATCATATTTTATTTATTCTAAAGGAAAGGGAAAATATTGAGAAAATCCCAAAATAATGGTCATTGCAACCATGAACGGATTCAGAAGTCGGTTGTGAATAGGGAAGGTATTATCACCCCTCACATCCATCGTACTCGACGGGAACTATCTGGATTGTGTTTTGCTTGATTGGTAATTCTAATTGCTAAATCTATACGGAATGGAAGTGAGTTTTTTATTAGTGTGCTCGCCAAATATTTGAGCCCTCATGCCTACTTATGCTCACTTGTTGACGTGAGAAATCAGAGCCCCGTAATTTGTGGTAAAAATGATTGTTTGTTGGTTGTTTCTACCTTGAAAAAGGATTTTCTGAATGATGCCCAAGGCTCAAAATATAGTTTGATGATTTGATGTTGTTTTTAGGTTTTTGATAAAAATATGCTTGATTTGAATTGCACTACTACATGTAGTGCGCAATCCTAATTATATTTTATTACTTTTTGAGTTTGATTGAAAAAATGCCGTCTAACGTTGGATCAAGGGTTTTCTTTATTGTTTCGAAATATGGTGACGATCCTAACTTCTAAGGTTGGCTAACAAGAAATAACAAAGCAAAGGAAAGCGAGGAAAAAGTACATCAAAGTGGGGAGGGGGATACATGAAAAATACAAGGGATATTGCGAAAAATAAAGGGTCTCATTGTAAGGTAGCCCAAAAGAAAGCCTTGTATCTGCATTGGATCCTAAGATAACAAATGGGTAATGGAATCGACATGTCTCCCTAGGGTAATTCCATGAGTGAAAGCCATTCTTGTAATAAAAGATTACAAGTCTAAAAAAACTCCAATTTATGCATAGGTCAATCATAGTAGTCCAAGTCCACATAGCGTCCTAACAAGTCCTCTAAGTCCAACATATTAAGTCCTACACAAAGTCCATAATACTCCATGATGTGCTAAGGTAATTCACAAAGTCCATGGTCCATTATTTCTCACAAAGAAGAAGATTAAGTATTTTTGATCTTTTCCATTTTATCATGTTTTTGTTCTTTTTTAGATTAGATAACAAGATAAGGCAATAACAAGGATGTATAAAGATGAGATAAAAAGAGTGCACAAAGTAAAGAAATAAAAAGAGTTAAGGTGCAATAATGTAAATGTTAGAAGTTAGCATTGCATAATGTAAAGCTTAGAAGTTAAGTGTTAAAAAATACAATCACTTAGAGGGATAACCTATCATCAATTCAAAGGACCCAAACATATGTCTCTCTAAGGGATAACCTTTCATCAATTCAAAGTGTCAAATATGATTAATCGGTCATTCATTAACATGTTTGACTTGAATAAGATTGAATCAACCAAAAGGATTCATCTATAGATGATTTGAGATGATGAAGATTAATCAACCAACCAACTAAAATATGAATAAAAGTTGAAAATAAAAAGAATTAAAAGTTAGTAGTTAGATGTTAATTTGCATTAGAAATTAAATCAAGTTAAAGTGTTAACAAAAGCAAAATATAAAATCAAAATAAAAAATAAAAACATAAGAATAATAAGAGAGGAATTTTTTTTATCAACATCATCAGTATCTCTACACATCATGTGCAAAGTTCCATATCAAGAAGCAACCACCACCACCGCGCCGGAATCAAGAAATAGGACCAGTATTCTACTACTCTCAACCTCCTCTATCTTAATCTCTCATCTATCCTAACCAAGAGTTAACCAGTTTTGAAAATTGGAGCATTAAAGTCAAGAACCCCAAACACAAAAATTGAAATTAAATGGAGATGGAGGAGAATCAAACCACCAAACCTTGGGACTTTGATTCTACAATGCACAAGCTATATTGTGATATAAAAAATTTAGCAAACAAAGAAGGATAAAAAATCTCCGACCTGCAAGACGGAGGATTGCCTTGGAACTTGCTGAAATATGAAGGCGATGAACGTGCAAAAAACAAAGGTATGCTTCTTTGATCTTCTACTTGTGCTCTTCAATGATTCGACTTTGAAAAATTCTGAAGTGAACTATTGTTTTTGATGTTGATTTTTTGAATATTGAGGAATGTAGAATGTATTAGGTTTAACTCAATTCATAACAAGCTTCAATGTGCATCTTTCTCTAATGGTGATAGAGATTTAATGTAGGGAGATGAATTGAAGAAGATGAAGTGAGAGGAGTAAATTTGAAATTACAATGCGTGTCCAAGAGTTTGAATGATCAAGAGTTTCTAACCCCTTGAGTGGTGAATGAATATAAGGTTTCATAGAGTGATCAAGGGTAGATTAGGAATGAAATTAAAATTATGTTATTTTGATTTTGGATGGGCTGAAAATTGAATTGAATTATTTTTGACTAATTCAAAATAAAATGTTGCTAAAAAATAAATTGGAACTAATTTATATTGTTGTTGCTGCTGAACTGATATGCTACTATCATTGGTCTTGCAGGTGCAGGTCCACCACAAGAATTGGAATTTTGGGCAGCAAAACAAGGCCACTTGATATAGGTGTAACCGGTTACATGCACGATAGCATGAATTTTGGGCTGTAAAACAGGGTTATGCGCAGCAGGTGTAATCGATTACATGCATGAAAAGGTGTTTCTAGGACATATGATGTAGGTGAATGCATGGCGTAACCGATTACATGTGTGAAAAATGATGTTTCAAGTGAATGGAGTGGCTGCAACGCAAATTCAATAACTTCCTTCTTCAATTTATTCAATGTGATGTAATGTGATCATGGATTATGGATGCAATATGTAAAATGCTTGTAATGAAAAAATGTATAGGAGTTAAAGCTAAGCCACTTGACTTTGGTCAACTGGTTGACCAAAAATTCAAGAGTTGATCAAAAGTCAATTTAGGTAATAAAAAATGCAATTTTAGTGTATAATGCAATGCTTTGAAATGCAATGGATCAATGGATAAAAATGGTGAATTAAACTACGATGATATGAATGACCCCAAAACCAACCACACAAAGCAATGGTTTTAGACAAGTCTCACACAACCATGTAATGACCCACATGATCACTAGATGAATGGATAATGAGCCCTACATTGACCAAATAATCTTGATGGGTCCAAAACCTAAGATGCAAGATAACCAAGACCTACAATGCAAAAGGAACAAGGGATTAGGGTTTTGTGCTTGGTTGAGCACACTTCAAAATAATGCCTAGAAACCCTAGTTTTCCTCAAGTACAACCATCATACCTTGACCTTATGAAGTCTACCTTTTGTTTTAAACCATGCTAGTGCAGATGTAGATGATTAAGGATGAATGTATGCACATGAATTAGGGCGATAGAGCATACGATAGTTGGATGAAATGCAAGGTAAATTTTGGGGTATGACAGGTATGTAGACATGATTTTATCATAAAATATATGGATTGCTTATTTTTCTCTATCCTCACTAAACATATACAACCATTCAAGTTGATTTAGAAGATAATAATATGAAAAATTAAATTATTCTTGAAAACCAACTTAAACGATCCACTATTTTTCAAATTGCACGCATCTCGTAATTTACCTTCCGCTCTTTAACATATAGAATTTGGTTCAATGACCCAAGTTCTTTAAAGCAACAGTTCCTTCTCTTCTAGTTTATTTTGAAAAGAAAAAAATTGTTGACTAATTCAGATTCATCGTCATCACTATCATCATCATTATCTTAAATGCTGATGATTATTATTATGACGACAATGATGACGATGAATCAGAATTTCCCAACAAATTTGATGCTTTGCAAAATAAAATAAGAAAATAAGAAAAATTGCTCTGAAGAACTTGGATCATTCAACCAAATTCTATATGTTAAAGAGCGAGAGATGAATTACGAAATGTATGCAATTAGAAAAATATCGATTGATTTAAGTTGGTTTTCAAATATAACTTAACTTTTCATATTATTATTTTCTGAATCAATTTAAATGAATGCATGCTCAGTGAGAGATTAGTGAAACAAGAAACCTATATATGATATAATAAACTCATATTCTAGGACATTAACAATAACACAAACAACAACATTTATCAACAAAAATATCAACAAGGCAAACATTTTGAAAAACAACAACATATCAACTCATAAACGTTTCAAGAACGTACTTTTTATTGAAAAGATTCGTGGATAATGAAGACGGAGAAATGATATACTCTTCTCATAATGGAATCCACAATGAAATGAGGGTGAACCTGATGTTAAAGCTACAAACTTGTGTTAAATTTGAATGGATGTCATTTCTTGTCTTTCACACAAGTTTGCAGCATTCACTTCCGCTTCATCCTCTCCTTGTATTTTTTTCTTCATAACAACACAAACCATTTATATTTTTTCTTCATTGACCTTTCCTACAAGTCAAAGTATATTAGCATGATATTGTAATTATAACTGATGTAGAAAGTTCACTTTGATAATCCATACACTTCTGTCAATCTACATAAGAAATTAATGCTACAAGATTCATAAAAACAAAACTTTGCTATGTCGCAAGAAGATTTTTTCTTGTGACTGAGAAATGTTTTGTTCTTGTTTTGAGAAACATTTATCAACAACAACATACAACACAATTTGTCAACATATATCAACAAAACAACGACAACATACAACACCATATCAACTCATAGAATGTTTCACGAATGTGCCTTTAATTGAAAAGATTCGTAGAAAATGAAGATGAAGAAATGATCTACTTGTCTCACAATGAAGCTAAAGTTGATATAATTTGTGTTGCTATGAAGAAAAAATACAAGGTGGGTGAAGCTTCCACAAAAGCTTCATTCTTCTTGTATTTTTTCTCTATATCAACACAAACCATTTCTGAATCACACCCATAGTATGCGCTTTCTTAAGTTAATTTATTTCATTAACCTTACCTACAAGTAAAAAAAACTATACCAAATGTAAACTGATATGGAAACATAAACTCTTAAACCAGATTTGGAAATATCAACAGCTTTTCAAAAAACACCATGGAATGAATAGCTCGGAGAATGATGTACCTTGAAAGTTATTCAATGGTGATGAGAATTAGAACATATACATAGAAAAATGGAAGAAATTCTACAAAGAAGAAGAAGAAGAAATATAAAGAATAAACAACGTTGAACTGAGAGAATATGTTAGTATAAAAGAATAAATATAATGATTACCTTTTAGTATGAAGAAGAATAATAACGATTTGTGCATGTGGAATATGGAAGAAGAAGAAGAAGAGAAAATATATTAGGGTTTTGCTTTGAGAGAGACTGTGTTTATTCTCTCAAGAGGCGAGAGTTAAATTCTCTGATATATATAGGTTAAATATTTCACCACGATTGTATTATAAGAACCGTGATGAAATCTAATGTCTTTCACAATGCTTTCTTTTACTGACCGTGGTGATATATATCTTAATTTTAATATATATATATATATATATATATATATATATATATATATATATATATATATATATATATATATATTAAGGACAAAACTCTTTGTAACGAAAATATAGAAAAATGTTGGTACTAAGATTCGAACTCTGACACACCATGCACATTTAATTACAGTTTCTTATAATGACTATAATGAAATGTATTTTTATAAATATCAATAAAAAAGTACACCCAAAATGGAGGTATTACCACGGTTAAGTAAACGACCGTTGTAATATGGTGTTATGATAAATGCCAAAAGATACTATAATTTCACACGAAAACTTGGCATTTATAGGCTCAAACTAACGTGTTGTATCATTGAATCATTCAAATATCACATAGAATTTAGATGTGATATACATATTTGATGGTGTGATTTGATCTCTTGGTTATTGTGTAGGAATTACTACAATCCGCTAAAATGGATACACAAAGCAAGTATGAGTTTATACATGTTTGCTAGGAGACCATCCAGCAAGGTCAAGGTAGGCTCACTCAGCGAGCCTAAAGAGAAACAAATTGGAGAAATTAAAAGTTAATAATTTAGCTCTCTTGCTAAGCGATAGTCAGCGAGCTTTAAGCAAAGAGAAAAATAAACTTTGGGAAATCCAACTTCATCACTTTTGTTGAGCAAGTAGTGAGCAACCAACAAATAGAAACAGAATCAAAAGTCAGTACTTTCACTTAGCGAGGAGTAGCAAGAAGGAAGAGAAATGGATTGCTTAGCGAGCCATATTTCGCTAAGCAAAGAAAGGCAATTCAGTAAAGGCGGTTTGAAAATCCTTCATGGTGAAGCAAAGTCATTTCGCTAAGCGAATACAACATAAACCAAAATCTATAAATAGGGGAAGGAGGGATATATTTTGTTTTTATCATTTTAAAAAACTAGAATAGAAAGTCATAGAAGTAAATTTAAGGATACGAGTTGGATACACATCATTTGTCAGGAAATCATCGTTGATGCTCGCAAGAAAAATCTTGAGTGATACACAAATGAATTAGGCGACTACAGAAAAAGAGTTGCTTGCAATAATGTATGCATTGGAGAAATTTCGATCTTACCTCATTGGATCAAAAATTGCTTGTTATATTGACCATGCAGTGATAAAATATTTGATCACAAAAGCTGACTCAAAACCCAGAGTAATTAGATGGATGCTTATGTTACAAGAATTTGATTTGGAAATTCGCGACAAGAAAGGAACATAAAACTTGGTGGCAAACCATTTGTCTAGGTTGGTAAATCTTGAGATTACTGAAAAAGAACGTGAGGTCCTAGAAGAGTTTCTTGATGAAAAGATTCTTATGGTGCAAGAAAGGCCATGGTTTTTCGACCTAGCTAATTACAAAGCAATTGGGTTAATTCTTCATGATCTGAATTGGCAACAGAAAAATAAGTTTCTCCTAGATGCAAATCAATATGTGTGGGATGGCCCTTATTTATTCAAAATTATAGCAGATGATCTTTTAAGAAGATGTGTCACAAAAGAAGAATCTAGAAACATCATTTGGCACTGCCACAATTCACCTTTTGGAGATCATTACAACGGGAAAGAATGGTAACAGAAGTGTTACAATCACGATTCTATTGGTCGTCATTATTCAAAGATACATATGAGCATGCAAAAAGTTGTGATAATTGCCAAAGGATCAGAGGGATATCCAAACGGAATGAAATTCCCTTACAAAACATGTTAGAAGTAGAAGTAATTAATTGTTGGGGTATAAACTTCGTTCGTCCATTTCCTCTATCATTTTCAAATGAATATATTTTTGTAGAATTGGATTACATTTCAAAATGGGTGGAAGAAATCGCATCACCAAAAGTGGATAGCAAAACGGTGATCAAATTCCTTAAGAAAAACACTTTCACACATTTTGGAACTCCAAGGGTTTTAATCAATGATGGAGGTTCACATTTTTGCAATATGCAACTAACAAAAGCCTTATATCATTATGGTGTCTAACACAAGGTAGCACCATCGTACCATCCATAAGCAAACGGGCAAGCAGGTGTATTAAACAAAGAGATTAAGAAAATCCTGGAGAAAATTATGTCTAACTCAAAGAAAGATTGGTTTGTAAAACTTGATAAAACTTTATAGGCATACAATACAAAGTTCAAATAACCCATAGGATTAACATCTTTTCAGATAGTATAAGGGAAATCATGCCACATGTCGGTAGAACTGGGACACAAGGCTTTCTGGGCCTTGAAATTATTCAACTTTTATCAAAATTAGGCTGGAACAAAAAGAAAGGTGCAATTGGACGAGCTTGATGAACTAAGACTTCAAGCATATGAGTCCTCCAAGATGTACAAAGAAAGAGTTAAGAAGTATCATGACAAAAAGATCCTTAACAAAGATTTTAAACCTGGACAAATGGTGTTGCTATTCAATTCAAGAATCAAGATTTTCTGGGAAAATTGAAGTCTAAATGAACAGGATCTTTTCAAATCAAGGATGTAAAACCTTATGGTGCACTGGAATGAGAAGATCCAATGTCGAAGGAAAACTGGATTGTAAATGGCCAAAGGGAAAATATTTGTTAAGGTGCTGAAGTGGATCGACTCAACACAACAATTTCATTGAATGATCCTTTAATCAAAAGAGCGGGCGTCAAGCTAACGACGTTAAACAAGCGATTGTTGAGAGGCAACTCAACTTTGTAAGTATTTTATTGAATTATGCGTTATAGGTATCACATTAAAAGATCCACGTGACATTAATGAAGCATGTCAGCAAATTCAACAGAAAATTATATTATGCTATGTTCGCTATGCGAAATCATTCTCGCTGAGCAAGATTTTTGTTAACAAGTTCGCTAAGAGAACGTAGCTGTTTCAATAAAAAAATTCATTAATGCCATTTACTCCATCGTAACTGCCCTTCCACCTATTATGTTTACTCTGTATCGAAACAAATACATAAAACCAGCCTCATTTCTCATTTAGATCCTTATTCTCACAAAAGAAACCATAACAGCCTCTACACCACTTCTCACATCTTACGTGTCTCACACTTTCCATCTTGAATCTGCACTTGTCTCTTAACCACAACAAGGTATTTAAAAACTAACATATTGCATCCTACATCATGCATCAATTTGGTTATTACAAGTTCTGTCATGACAAACTACCATTGATGTTAGTCATGTTAGAGTAAGAAATCTTTTTTTGAAGTAGTGATTAGCCAATATCAATGCTTGCACTAATAAAGAGAAAGAAATAATTAGTTTTATCATGGGTCACTATTTTTAATTTGTTGTGTGTGGGTTTGGATGAAAAAGCGATAATTCGCTACCCTTCTCTAAGCACAAATTCTCTCAAGTTCGCTAAATGAAGCCTTACTTGCTAATCGAAAGTAGCAGACTGCATAATTCTTTTAACACGGTAGTGGTTGTCATGGTTTATTGCAGGAATGGATCCAAAGAATAACATCACCTGCAAGAAATAGAAAACCACTAGTGCTAGCACTTCTAGAGCATAACGACACTTTGACAACACAAGGTTCTTAGGGGCTAAGCAAAAGGACATGTTCAGGGAATTGACAAACCGAAGAATTTAGGGTAAGGATCATTCATTTCAATATGGATGCAATCAATACATATTTGGGATACCCTTTGACCTGAAGAGAAGACCAATATGTACTTATGGCAAATCTCTAGATAAGGCATCAAATGTCATGGAGATTTGTGAAGCCATCCTAATTGAAGGTCAAAGTGCTCAACTGAATGCTTCATTGCATGATTCCAACCATAGAGTTGTGGTATCTTTGCATGATTCATTATATAGGTCGCAGTTACGAAGTGGAGAACAACCAGAAGAAACATATCATATTTTGTCTCCGGAGGTGTTCCAAGCTCACATTGCTTGGCCTGGGGTCAGACCATTTCACCAGGGGGAGGCAGCTGGTTCTGGAGCAGTTTGTTAGAAGGAAGCTACTTTTGATGGCGGGGAGGAAGCTACATCTAAATAATAAACAAGAAAAGAAATAGGGTCAGGATTAGGATCAAGAGATGATAAGATGGAGGAGGAGGAGGACGTGATGGACGTGATGATGACTGAAAGCTCGCCATAACTGAGTGAAAATTTTAAAAGCTTTGTCATTTAATGCTTATGTTTAAATTTTTGTGGGATTATGCACTATGCATTATTTTGGATATGTTTTAGTACTTTTAAGTTTTGTTATCAGATATTTTGTCGGTATTTACACCATGACTTCCTGAATGAAGTTTATGTTTAATTAGTATGTTTTGTTTAATAAAATATGTTTTAATTAATGTGTTTAAATTATGCAAAGTATCTTTTATTTAGTGGGTTTAAATTATGCTGCACAATTTTTGTGTGTTTGTCTTTAAATTTGGTCTAACTTGCTTGAAGAAACAAAGAAGACTTACTTAAAATTTCAAAAAGAAGTAAACTAGATGCAATGGTGAGGATAAGATTTGTGATGAATTGTACACGACAAAGGTACACGTTTATTTCTTTTTTTAAAATGTTAGCATGAATTGGAAATTTGTTATTTCTGCAAATTCAGTTCATGCATTTATTATGCAATAAACATGTCTCAAAACTTGAATCACTTAGGTCCAAACCAGAAATTATAAGGAAGTCGTCCATTGTTCACTTATATGCTAATGATGACTGATAATCCTTGTACTAACTCGTTTGATTCATATTTAATCTTGTAAATATTTTGAAATTTGTGAAGCATAGAAAGGATCAAGGCATTTTTTTTATGTTGAGAAAACCACCAAACTAAAAACCGCATCATCTTATCTTTTGAGTGAGAGAGCATTTGTGAATCCCTTTGACCCATAAAAAGTGTGAATGAATCAATGTTAAACTTCAATAAATAACTAACAAAATCTCTTGATGAATTTGTTATGTTTCATTAAACAAATCAAAATGTTCATCATTGATTGATTCTAGTTTCCTTGAAAGCAAACCCTTAACCAATTTCGATGAATCACCAAAGATGAAGAGTATGATTCTTTAAAAGAAAGTGAGAATTCTTTAAGTTGGGGAGAGTTTGTTTCTTGGAAATAAAAATAAGAAATATGAACAAATAAAAAGGAAGATGCAATGAAAGAAAAATAAAAATAATGAAAAACAAATAAGCACATTCTTGCATCAAAATATTCTAGAGGGGTGGAAAAGAAAATGAGAAAAAGGAAGGGTGGATAATATGAAGGAAAAAAAATTGAGGTGCTCTTCATTAACTTAGACCATTTTTGTTTTAAAATATTTAGAATGTCCCTTTCTTGGGAAACCCTACCAAGTTACAACCATGGAAAAGTTCTTAGTGATCTATATTTTCATAATTTTAAAATGGATTTTCATATGAGTACATGAATTAACCAGGATGTTAGAAAGGTTATTAGATGAGAGTTCTCTTCCCACATTTTGAATTTTAAATCTTCATCCATGTTATGAAGAAGTGTTAGGTGTTATTCAAGAATAGGGAATGCTATTGTTTCTGAAATTATGAACTGAAACTTTTATGAAGAACTTGTTTCATATTCATAGGTATAGGTCTCGGATACTCGTAAGGCATGAGATACTCAGACGCCCTCTTCCTAACCCAAACAGTGTAAGGCTCCAAAGCGATGCAATTCTTAGGACCCAACTCTTTCCTTCCTTTCCTATGAATCTTGCGCCAAGCGCGGACCATCCTAGCTTTCAAGCCTTGGGGATCTTTACCATCCTGAAAGAATACACCCTCTAACAAAATGTTATTGGGTTTATCCTTTAAGGGGAACCCAAGCTGCCGACGTGCCAAAACAGGATTGTAGTTAATCCCACCACATGTACAAGGAAGAGGTACATTGGAGAATTCGCCACAAGAGTCAATAATCTGCACACCATCATACACATGGTTATACTAAGAGATATCATCATTAGTGAGAGACATAAGTCTCGTGGACCACCGTAGACATTCCTTGTTCTCCTTGAAAGCGACCGTCTGAGGAAAGTGAGAAATAAACCACTTATACAATAGAGGCAAACAACACACAATGGCGCCACCACCCTTTGCATTCCTCATATGCAAAGAGAAGTAGGTATCGTCCAACAGAGTCGGAACGGGATTAAGAGTAGAGAAGATCCTAATACCGTTCGCATCCACAAACTTGTCGATGTTGGGGAACAATATGAATCCATAGATGAGAAGTACAAATATGACTTCAAAGGCATCCTCACTCATGGCCTTCCCATATATAGTAGCTTGAGCAACGAGGAACTCAGAAGGGAGACCTTGAATTCCACCTTTGGTAGTCATATGAGCACCAACCAGAGATTCATCTATGTGTAACATGTAAGCTATCTCTTGAGAAGTAGGAATACTCTCCAAGCCACTGAACGGAAACTGGTCTAGAATAGGTATACCCACAAGGTAAGCATACTCCTCAAGGGTAGGCAAAAGCTGGAAATCCGAAAACGTGAAGCAACGGTACTAGGGATCATAAAACTGTACACTCATCAATCCTTCATTCACCTGAGTAGTCAGAAGAGGAAGAAGCTTCCCAAAACGAGCCTTGAAACCCAAGGGATCTAGTACATAGTGTGTCAGATTCCTTAACTCTTTCAAATCTGGTTTCCTGAAGCTGTACTTCTTTGTATTCCTTCTTTGTCTTTCCATGTCTGAAAATTTTGCAAATAAACCCCTTAAGTTCCTTGAAAATTTTCTTATTTATTGATGATATGGATGCAAATGGGTGCATGAATGCATGAATGCAACAATCACACTCAAGGGTCAAGCAAAGCACACCAAACAAAGGTCATGGGATGGATCATGTTATCCTTAATATCAACCATCCATTTTGGTGGATTATGGTTTGCACCTTATCAATGTTATTCAATATATACAAATGTGCTTGAAGAACTAATATTAGTACATTGTCTTAACATGTAAACCTTGAGTATATCTACCTCCATATCTTCCATCATGATGAGACTTGTGAATTCCTATAGAGTCTACTTCTGAAAAATAGTGTGTACAAAACTCAATAGCTTCTTTTGTGATATAGTGTTCAACAATCGAAGCTTCTGAACGGTGATTATTCTTTGTATACCCTTTAAATATCTTCATGTATTGCTTCACCGGATACATCCACCTTAAATAAACTGGACTAAACATCTAATCTACCATACTAGATGAACAAATAAGTGAATCATAATGTCAAAATTCGATGGAGGGAATTTATATGAGTTGGGACATGAGGTTGAAGTTATCTTATGTCAATTAAAGATGTATTTTCCTCCATTGACATTATGGTGAAGGATTCAATATATGCACATATGGTTTTCGTCTTACCCTGTGTGACTCTTCAAAGAATGACCATGGTGGTTGGTTGTCTCTTTTCGGCAGTGAAAGCCTATTACAAAATAGACCAAGAGTATATGCTTTCATTCGAAAGGGACTTGTACTAGGCTAGAACTGATTCAGTTAGGTTTAGTGCAAAGAGATTTCCCTTCACGTCTCTGTGAGCTTGATAGTAGTCTAGTTGGTCATCTACATTCTCAACATGTTCATCTGGGTCCATAGTCCAATTACAAATCTTGAGACTCAAAAGCTTCTACTGATCTCGAGATTCCTCTATCCAAGACACAAGCGGATATGGGTTTCTTCTTCCGCTGCTAAATAAAGCATATTCTTCATACCTTTCTCTCCTACTAGGGTGGTGAAACTCACGGGAGTATGGCTACTCTAAGACCCCAATTTTGACCTTAAGATCCCTCATGCAAATTTCATCATATGCATTAGCATTGGGATCACACCTTGGCATTCTCCTTACCCCTCTTTCATTGGGTTTGTTTTGGGAGAGATTACCAAGCACTATGTGATTGTATCATACTTGTATATTATCATTTTACTAACTAAAATACCAAAAATATGTCTTTGCATTTGCCTAACTCTTTTGTAGGTAGGCGTGATCATCATTGATCTATCAAATTCATATCTAGGGTTTAAGATCCTCATGGCTAAAAAACACAACCACGGATTGACCCACAATGTCTAAAAGCATCATATATGAGTCCCAAAGATATTTACATGTTATTTTGATCAATATTTCTTCAAAATTTTGGAGTTGGTTTGCCTTGGAAACCCTTGTTTGTCTGGGTATCTTGAGTAACTTCTCCAACAAGCTATCTCACCAATTGATCAAAATTTTCAAGGGAAAATTCAAAATTCATAATATTATGCATATATGATCTACCATGAGCCTATAAGGTCAAGAGAATTGAAGGTTAGCAAGTTGGTTGATGGTGGTTGGCCAGATGAGTTCATCTTATCAAAACTGGGTCTCCCTAGACCCTATCGCCTACAATTTTCACCATATGAAAATAATTTCAAGAGAAAAGTTACTCTAAATGACATTCCAAATAACTTTCATGTTGATACCTAGAGCTAGTTTTGCTTTTAAAATCATTTTCTATGTTGAAACATTATAGGTCATTTTGACTAAACCATAATTTGAAAGCCAACTTACCAAGGCCATAAGCTGCTCAATTTTTATGAGATGAAATATTTCCAAGTTGCAAAATCATATTCGATATGTATAATTCAACTTTTATGTTTGGAGGAAGTGCAAATTCAACTTTTAAATGCATGTGATATGAGGAGACATTATAGGTCATTTTGGACCAATGCCATTGAACAAGTGATTTTCCCCAACTTCACAAATGCATAACTCTATCATTTTAAATCCAAATGACATTAAATTGGTGACCATTTTGAAGGTATTTGAAAGAGATACAACTTTGATGAAGACGCGTTTCTCATTTGAAGCTCACATAAAACGTTAAGCAAAGTGGAATATTGAGATATATGGTGTAGCGGGGTATTCGTTACCATTAGAGATATTGACTAAATCCAAGGTAAATCATACAAGTCGAGTCGCCACCGCACTTCTATTTATCCAAAGGAATGGTTAGAAAGCGAACAAAAACCTAAAAGTTTTATCGAATCAAAAACTAGTAAAAATGTCAGAGATCTGGGTAAGGGGGTTGGTTATGCAATGGGAAGGTGTTAGGCACCCAAAGCATCCTAGGTACTCCTAGGGAGCCCTTTTCACATTTGTTGCAAAGGTTGTTGTTTTTTGTGAAAATTTATTTGTGCAAACCTGACTGAAGGGATGAGAAAAGCGTGTATGTTTATCTAATGTACTACTTACTAAAGGAAGGGTCAAAAGAAAATGACTCGCACGGACGTCGCATCCACTGCATACGTATCTCATCTGAATCTGAGAATCATAGTCTTCGTAGCTCGGGTACCTATGGGTTAAAGAGGAGTGTGCTCGCTAAGACATCGCGTCTTATGCCTACGTATCTCATCTGGGATGAAAATCAGAGCAAAACGTGGTTCGACCACCTATGGGGTAAGGGTTGTGTTTTGGGGTGAACGACGTTACTACGCAATCTACCGGATGCTCGACCTTTGGAGACTTACTCGCCTGTAGTAGAAGGAGATAACGTGTTCTTAGGAGAAGAAAAATCAATGAGTTTGGGGTGTTTAGGGATGCTCATGCAAAAAGGCAATCCTAGATGAAGGAACCGCGCTACCTTAAATGACATGCCACGAGAGCCTATACGAAACCTAAGAAATCGGTAACATGCGGGAAAATTAAAGGGATCGAGAGATCTACAGTACGGATAAAGATCCGAAGTAACAACAATTAGATAAATAAGAAACCCAAAGACTCTTCCAAGCTAAACACCATCAAAGAAAGCGAGTCAGTACAGGTAATCGGAATAGACCTCCAGGTGGTACCCCACAAATAAAGTGGAACACCAAGCAAGCTATCCCTGCAAGAGTATGTGAGCCCTCACAAAAACTCAACAAACAGGTTAGAGAAACAAGATAGGGTAATCAAGAGTTGCCCCCAATCAAAATGTAACCACATGAATCATGCCATTAAAATTCACAAAAAGCTCACAAAAAGCAACCAAGGGTAGGAGGCCTAAACCTCTTGTCAAACACATGCATCAAAAGGGTATCAAATTCACCCATAATACCTCATACATTCACAACATTCAAATTAAAAGCATAAAGTAATGGGAATAAGGCAAACCTGACTGGAGAGATCAAATAAAATTGAATTGCCCGGTTGGGTTTGCAAAGCAATCTGAGGGTTTATATGAGAGGGAATTGGTTCTTTGCCGATGAGTTCCCTTCAGTCTCTGGAGGTTGCTCTGAACTCTGTTAGCTCTTCTCTCACTATCTTTTTCCCTGCCAGGGTAATAGGAATAGAATGGCCTTTTGTTTCACTGAAACTCTGAATTTATAACTGATTTTTGTGGACCTGTGGGCTTAAATGAGAGAGGCCCAAGTCCAAAATTTTTCTGTTATATTTTATTTATTTATTTATTTATTTTTCGTTTTTTTTAAACACGTGGGCTTCGCCTAGCAAGCATGACAGTTCAAGAAATTCCTCTGAGCGTAGGTGATTCTGGTGGCTTTTCTTGGGACTCGCTAGGCGACCCATTCTGCTCGCCTAGCGAGCATGACAGCTCATGAACAAACTTTGGCTCCTTCACGATTAACGTTTTAACTGACGAATAGACCCCATTTGAACCTGTTGGAAGTATCTCAAGCCATTCCCTTGTGTTGACTGATCATCTAAATAGAACCCACAAAGTGTCTTGGATGATACTCAAGCTTCAAACAAAGGATGTTAGTGACACATTTTTGTGTTTTTGGTTAGTAAACAAAAGTAAGAGAAACAATGATGTATAATTCAAGCATGCTTGGTGATCTCAAACCAATCACAAGAAGTTCCACCCAAAGGCAAAGGGAACCAAGATGCTAAAGGTCCTTGAGGCAATGCAAATGCAATGTTATGATGCCATGAGGGATCTTAGGGTCAAAATTGGGGTCTTACAGATGCCCCTATTTAAGGTCATTCTAGCCGGAGAAGTGAAGGTTAAAATATTCGTCTTGACGGGGTAGAATGGGCTTAAATAATAACAAAGAGACGAATTTTGGTCCCTAAGAGACCTCATGATGCAAATGTAGGTATGAAAAATGGTAGCACTCTGTGGAGATATGTGTCCACAAAAGCGAAGAAATCAGAAGCCACTGATAATCCATATGAGCAATTCACTCCATGGGACCAAGACCCTGGGGACTCTCTTGGGGATAGAAAAGGGATAAAAATGAGCGAGCAGGTCACGACTCAAAGCGTGGGGAACAAAATTCCAAAGGGAAAAGATCCAATGGAAAGACTCGAGCTGACTCGAAGATGCATGTATTAGGGAATATGCCAATACAGCAAAAACTATCCACAGCGGATACTTCGGATAAAATCCGGATGAAAACAATCCACTAAGGGACTTCGCTGGGGATGTCCACAAGGACACTCCTGGGGAAGCAGCAGGACGAGGTATTACAGGTTACTGGGTAATAAGCTCAAGGAGACATGTGATATGAATGCCAGGTATGAGGGTGAGAGATACAACATGCTCAGGAAGAGATGAATATCCAAGACCGGCATAAGGGTGAGAGATATCAAAACTTCAAAACGTCTGAGGAAAACCTAAAAGGTATACTTTAACTCAGGGATTCTGACTCCACAGGGGACAAAAAGTCATAATAGGGAGCAGAGAGGAAGGAACACCAGGGATACCGGTTACTGGGCATATAATAGGTGACCAACCAAGGCGTGAATTGGGGAATATTCCCAAAACACTCATCACCCAAAAGAGGGCTAAAAGAAAACTCGATTACAGGATGGATATTCGACTCCACAAAGGGGATACGAATCTTACTCAACTGGGGAAGAACAAAAGGCTTCAGACCCGAGAGTGCATGAGATATACTATCTATTACCGTCAGAACGTAGATAATATACTCGCATGGACGATTATCCACAACCGGTTACTGGGTTAATAAAGGATAAATCGACCGAAAAGAAAAGGCATCGGGATACCGAAACTAGGTATATAATGATGACCAATTCAGGGGAGAAACAATCGTTACCAACAACAACAAGGTAGACGAGAGATGACCCGCTGGGGATAAATTGTGTAATTAGGGCAATTATCCAAGCAGATGAGGGGATATCATCACCGAATACTGGATGAAGATAACTGTCACCAATTAAAGATGAGCAAAAATAGTTACTCTGCAAAAAGGGAAGAAATAGGGTTTACAACTACCGGTATGAGGGTAGAGAAACAAAGACTCCGTCGGGGATAATAATTACTAACTATTGAGCAATTATTCATTTACCACGGGGAAACAGGAAAAGAGTCTCAAGAGACTGATCTAGGATTAAACTAGATAGGCACACCAAATCAAGACTTGTCCCGGTGAGGATATAACTCAATGGGGAAAACCATCCCAGTATATGTGTTGGGAAGGAACAAAAACAATCGACATCCACGAGGATATAACCCGGTGGGGAATATGGAAGAAAGGACAGACGCTTTCTGCTTATGGAGCTGACTCTATATGGAGAGATCAGACACACACATCTGCTTGGGGAAATATATCACCAAATAGCAGGAGACAGCAAACAACGATATATGGCAAAGAATGCAACATGAATATCTGAATGTTATAATTATGCATGAATATGCGTGGTTTATGTATGATGTATGCTGACAGATAGACATATCTAACACAACCAGGTCCAGGAATCAACCACCCGGTACTACATCTCAAGAGATAAAGCCAAGTTCACCGGAGAGTATCCAATCTGCTGGGGATCAGAGATACCAGGAAGCAAAGAACTCTGCAGGGGATGAATCATCAATCATTCCAGTTGGGGATGAGAGTTATCACTGACAAGGTCCACTACACCAACAACTCTACTGGGGAATCTATCCGAGGAGATAAAGGATTTATCGGGATCAACCACCAAATACCGCTCTTGCCCAAAAAGATCCAAGCTGCTGAGGAAGAAAGATTGCTACTCTGCTGAAGGGAAGAGAGGTGACTCTCAACAAGAAATCCACTTGGTAGGATAAACCACAAAAGGTTCCGGAGGGAGGAGATACAGTCATGCCAGGAATATGGACAAAAATCTTACCCTGTTGAGGATCGTACCACCCTTGGGAGAGCACCGAGGATCTCCTAAGTATCCTTTCGTCATTGTGAATGTTCACTTTGTTTAAAAACAAATTATAAAAAATTTGATTGTTTGAAACAATGATATTTTCTTAATCAAAACATGCAAAACATTTGTTGAATAGAAACAGATAAGAGTGCCAATAATTGGATAAAAGGCTCAAATTTATTTGATAGAATGGTAGTCTGCGAATGGCTAGACTCCATAGATCTTTACAAATTTGAAATTGGTGATATATATTGGAAAAGGGCTACATTGAACATAATGACCATTTCTCCACCAATTCTGAATCCGATGTATTTGAAGCTTTGGCTGATAATGAGCAAGGATCTCTGACGGACGACAGTTGTAGAACAAAGTCTTGTCAGGATGTAGTTACTTGCCAAATCCCTAATTTTTGCCTAGATTGCCCCAGGATGAGGTACCTAATCTAGCGGGATACATATATCATTATTATATATCTTTTGTGTCTCTAACTTTTATCTGGATCGCCCTTTCAAGTTTTCAATCCACCGAGACACTCATTTTTGCCTAAGCTGCCCTTTCGGGTTTTCAACTTAGCGAGTTATTCAGTTTTTTTTAGGCGAAGTATTTCTTGACTGCATCTGAATTCACAGGACGAGTGAAATCCTCCCCATCCATAGTTGTAAGTATCAAAGCACCGCCTGAAAAGGCTCTCTTAACAACATATGGACCCTCATAGTTTGGAGTCCACTTGCCCCTGGAATTGGGCGCGAAAGACAAGACTTTCTTGAGCACGAGGTCACCTTCTCGGAACACACGAGGCTTGACCTTCTTATCAAAAGCTTTCTTCATTCTTTGTTGATATAACTGACCATGGCACATAGCCGTCAATCTCTTCTCTTCAATCAAATTAAGCTGGTCATAACGACTCTGAACGCATTCAGCATCAGTCAACTTGGCTTCCATCAAGACTCTCATTGATGGGATCTCCACCTCTACAGGGAGTACAGCCTCCGATCGTGACTTAGCGATCATATCGTCAACATACACCTCAATCTCCTTATGCATCATGTCATGGAACAAGGTAGTCATAGCTCGTTGATACGTGGCTTCGGCGTTCTTCAAACCGAAGGGCATCACTCGATAACAGAATGTTCCCCAAGGTGTGATGAATGTTGTCTTCTCCATATCCTCGGGTGCCATTTTAATATGATTATATCCGGAAAATCCATCCATAAACGAGAAGACATTCAATTTAGCTGTATTATCTACCAACATATCAATGTGTGGTAGAGGAAAATCATCTTTCGGACTAGCTTTATTCAAGTCTCTATAGTCCACACACATTCAGACTTTTCCATCTTTCTTAGGCACGGGCACAATATTGGCCACCCATTGAGGATATGTAGAAGTCACCAGAAACCCCGCATCAATTTGCTTCTGAACTTCCTGTTTGATCTTCACTGCCATATCAGGATGAGTTCTTCTGAGTTTCTGCTTCACATGTATGCACTCAGGCTTTAAAGGTAGGAAATGTTGCACATTATCAGTATCTAGACCAGGCATGTCTTCATATGACCAGGCAAAGACGTCAACATATTCTCGTAGCAACTTAATCAACCCCTTCTTAACAGATTCTTCCAGGAGTGCCCCAATCTTTACCTCTTGCACACAATCTTCAGACCCCAAGTTGACTGTTTCCAGATTCTCAAGATGCGGTTGAATGATCTTTTCTTCATGCTCAAGTAGACGGGTAATCTCGTCAGGAATCTCTTCAACATCATCTTCCTCTACCTCAAATACAGGGAATTCAAAATTGGGAGATGGTGTTGGGTCATTATGTTCAATGGGTTTAGAAATCAACCTGCATAATGATTTTGGATATAAAAGAGATTTTAGAATTCAAACAAAGCAAATCATTATGCAGATGAAAAGATTGATTTTATTCTTATTTTTAGGGTTTTATGTGATCACCAATTTCATGCAAAAATTAAAAAGGGAAAATAATTGGAAAAACAAACATTTAACATGAATTTATTGAATGAAAATATCATTGTACTTATGCGCCAACAATGTCATCACTCCTCCTTTTGGCATGGGAGAAGGGTTTTTAAACAAAGTGATCATTATGTTGACTTATGAACAACTGTTGGAATATCCACAGCGACCCAATTGTTGCAGACCCCACCAGGGATGATGAAGTTGCCAGAATCCTTTGTATCTTCTTCTAAAACGGCAGCAGCCTCCTCATCTAGACCAATGTGGATGAAACCTCCACTCTTGAATAACCCTTTCTTGTTGAAAGTAGCAGAAGAAAAACCTATGCCAGCCCGGGACTCGTTGTCTTCTAACTCAATCATTTTTCCTAAACCAGTGGTTGCACCACGCTCAATGGCCAACTTTGCATATTTGTAGGAAGCAAATGAAGGAGCTCTTTTCTCAATAGGCTCAGCAATAGATAACGCTTGGAAATGGGTTCCAACTTCAACCTCAGCATCTATATAAGAGAAGGAAGACAAATGGCTAACCAGGAGATCCCTTTCTCCCCCTACCACTACCAGTTTCTTGTTCTTCACAAATTTCAGCTTCTGGTGTAGGGTGGATGTCACGGCGCCTACCTCGTGAATCCATGGTCTGTCTAAGAGACAACTATACGATGGGTGAATGTCCATAACCTGGAAGGTAATCTGAAAATCACTTGGGCCAATCTTGATTGGGAGATCAACTTCCCCAATCACAGTTTTGCGAGACCCATCGAAAGCCTTCACAACTACCCCACTCTGCCTCATGGGAGGCCCTTGATATGATAGCTTTGAGAGAGTGGACTTTGGAAATACGTTCAATGATGACCTGGTGTCCACCAGTACATTGGACATGGCGTCGTCTCTACAACCCATAGATATATGTAATGCCAGGTTGTGATCTCTTCCCTCCTCAAGGAGATCAGAGTCACAAAAACTCAGGTTGTTACAAGCAGTAATGTTTGCAACAATGTTATCGAATTTCTCCAAAGTGACATCGTGATCCACATATGCCACATCCAAAACTTTCTGCAGAGCCTCTCGGTGTGGTTCTGAATTTAAGAGCAATGATAACACCGATATTTTGGATGGCGTTTGTAGAAGTTGGTCTACAACATTGTACTCGCTTTTTTTGGTGAGTCTCAGCATCTCATCACAGTCTTCTTTCACATTGCCACTCGGGCCAACAGAAGTAGGAGTTTTTAGTACGGAGGAGGGCTTAACAGCAAGTGTCGGATTCAGAGAACTCACAACGTTCCCAATCGGGCATTCAACAAAATCAGCATTAAATTGAGGCTTTGGTGGCGCAGAAAACACGCGACCGCTACGGGTCAAACCACTTACATCGGCAATATTCACAACAGAAGAAGAGGGCAAGGACACCTCTTTCCCATTCTCTACTGCTACGGCATTATAGCGATAGGGAACTGCCTTTTCAGAGGAGTAAGGCACAGGACCAGCAGGCTTAACGGTCAGAGCGGGAGAAGCCTTCTGCTTGCTACCATTGTACTTGATGATAACAGGCTCGGGTATCCGGAACACTCGGGAAATCACGTTGACCTCAGGATCATTTTCATCAACCTTCCTGTTTTGAAGGATCTCAATGACTCCTTCGTCCAGCATTTCCTGAACATCCTTGCGCACCTGGCAACAACCCAATCGGTTAACAGAGCAGACTCGGCATCTATCATGGTCATGCTCATAATGACTGTAGTCACACAACAAACGATGCATCTGGACCAGAGACTGTTGAATATGACTGACATATTTGACCTTGTATTTTCCAGGGCAACCCTGGACCATGTTGACAGATTTCCCATGTTCGGGCAATGGGTTCTTCTTCACATTAGGGCCTACGTCCTCAAAACATAAAATACCACACCTCACAAGGTCTTGAACCTTGGTCTTCAAAGGGTAACAATTCTCCACGTCGTGGCCGGGAGCACCAAAATGGTAAACACAATGTAACTCAGGCTTATACCACCACTGGGGGTTAGCAGGTATAGCCGGTGGGTCTCTCGGAGTAATCAACTTCCTTTCTATCAAAGAGGGATATAACTCTGCGTACGTCATAGGAATAGGATCGAAGGTGACCCTTTTCCTCTCGTAACTCGTGCTGGTTTGATTACTGTTTCGAGGCTGGTAGGCCTGCTGCTGCGGTCGGTGCTGTTGTTGCTGATATTAAGGATGTGGTTGTTGATTGTTACTATGTTGTTGATACTGTTGATTGTCTCTGAAAACAGGTGCTATATGAGCCACCTGGTGCTGGTTACTGGCGGGACGCACAGTCTTCCTCCTCATAGAGGGTCTTCTTGGTTTCTTATGGGAGATCACATCATGTGCCTCTCCATCTTTCTTCTTCGCAAACGCCCCATATCGTTTGGCAGAAGAGCCTTCTTCTCTAGTTAACCGTCCTTCACCTTATTCTAGACGCATCCCCATATTCACCATCTCGGTGAAGTCAGAAGGAGTGCTAGAAATAATTCGCTCATAATAAAAAGAACTTAAAGTCTTCAAAAAGATCTTAGTCATCTCTTTCTCTTCTAGCGGAGGCACGATCTGTGCTGCCACCTCTCGCCACCTTTGGGCGTACTCCTTAAATGTTTCTTTATCCTTCTGGGACATGGCTCTCAATTGATCTCTATCGGGAGCCATATCCACGTTATACTTGTACTGCTTAACGAAGGCTTCGCCGAGATCATTGAAGGATCAGATGTTCGCGTTGTCTAAACCCATGTACCAACGCAAAGCGGCACCGGACAGACTGTCCTGAAAGTAGTGGATGAGTAGTTGGTCATTATCGGTTTGAGTCGACATCTTCCTGGCATACATGACCAGGTGGCTGAGAGGACAAGTATTTCCTTTGTACTTTTCAAAATTAGGGACCTTGAATTTCACAGGGATCTTCACATTTGGAACCAAGCAGAGTTCGGCAGCAGACTTGCCGAAAAGATCCTTCCCTCTGAGAGTTTTCAATTCCTTGCGAAGCTCAAGAAATTGATCGTTCATAGCATCCATCTTCTCATAAACATCTGGACCCTCAGACGGCTTAGAATGATAGATGGTGTCATCTACCCTGGGCAAAGTATGCACGACAGGAGGAGGAACGGCAAGGACCGGGCTAGATGCCGGCAGAGAAGCAAAGGTAGGAACAGGACCATCAGGCATGAAATTGGGAGGCATCCCCCATGGGAATCCGGTTGGCATGGCTGTTGGAACAAAGTGTGCACTGGCAGCGGGCACAATAGAGGAGATAATCTCGGAGATAACTGTCCTCTGGGGAGGAGTTGAAGGTGTCGGAGAAGACTGGCTCTGGGCAGCCATGAGTGACTCCATTAGGGCAGTCAATCTGGTCACTTCCTCTTTCAGCCCACGGTTCTCTTGCTCTAAGTGATCCATCAGTCTTGAAATGTTGGCTCTAGTGTAGTACCGGTGAGTCAGCTTGTCTTCAAAGTAAATGAAGGACACAGAGCTAGACCACAGGGCAAGGGACCGGAAACAAAACCTGCTTATGCATATGATGCATGCAATGTTTGTGCATATGATTTGTTTTTTATTTCAAAGGAACTTTAGAGTTTTATTTGCAAATTCTGGAAATATTAAGCATTTTATCACATATGGAAATATCTCATCAAATAATATCAGGGAAAAGAAGTGCAGCATCGTCAATCATATACAAGAGAAAAGGAAAATAATTGTCTTATGGATCCCTAGAAACAATCATCTAAAGCTCGGGACACAGGAAGATAAGATGCGCGAAGCCTCTTCACCTCCCTCTCGTAGGCTGCCTCCATATCGGCCTTCTCTTTGGCGAGTCAATCATACCTCCTCTTCCAGAACTTAGAAGACTGAGGAAGTAGAGAAGTCCATACATCATCAGGGTCATCAATAACCTGATGCTCAAGAAACTCAATCAACGTATCCTTCTCCTTAATCTGCTGAAGCAACTCTTCACGTTCACGGATCCAGGCACGTGAACGGTCTTCGTCTCTCAACTCCTCTACTCCTTGATTAGGGAGGGTTGAAGGCCCAGCCATAATCATAGGTGTAGGTCTCGGATACTCGTAAGGCATGAGATACTCAGACGCCCTCTTCCTAACCCAAACAGTGTAAGGCTCCAAAGCGATGCAATTCTTAGGACCCAACTCTTTCCTTCCTTTCCTATGAATCTTGCGCCAAGAGCGGACCATCCTAGCTTTCAAGCCTTGGGGATCTTTACCATCCTGAAAGAATACACCCTCTAACAGAATGTTATTGGGTTTATCCTTTAAGGGGAACCCAAGTTGCCGACGTGCCAAAACAGGATTGTAGTTAATCCCACCACATGTACAAGGAAGAGGTACATTGGAGAATTTGCCACAAGAGTCAATAATCTGCACACCATCATACACATGGTTATACTAAGAGATATCATCATTAGTGAGAGACATAAGTCTCGTGGACCACCGTAGACATTCCTTGTTCTCCTTGAAAGCGACCGTCTGAGGTAAGTGAGAAATAAACCACTTATACAACAGAGGCAAACAACACACAATGGCGCCACCACCCTTTGCATTCCTCATATGAAAAGAGAAGTAGGTATCGCCCAACAGAGTCGGAACGGGATTAAGAGTAGAGAAGATCCTAATACCGTTCGCATCCACAAACTTGTCGATGTTGGGGAACAATACCAATCCATAGATGAGAAGTACAAATATGGCTTCAAAGGCATCCTCACTCATGGCCTTCCCATATATAGTAGCTTGAGCAACGAGGAACTCAGAAGGGAGACCTTGAATTCCACCTTTGGTAGTCATATGAGCACCAACCAGAGATTCATCTATGTGTAACATGTCAGCTATCTCTTGAGAAGTAGGAATACTCTCCAAGCCACTGAACGACAACTGGTCTAGAATAGGTATACCCACAAGGTAAGCATACTCCTCAAGGGTAGGCAAAAGTTGGAAATCCGGAAACGTGAAGCAACGGTACAAGGGATCATAAAACTGTACACTCATCAATCCTTCATTCACCTGAGTAGTCAGAAGAGGAAGAAGCTTCCCAAAACGAGCCTTGAAACCCAAGGGATCTAGTACATAGTGTGTCAGATTCCTTAACTCTTTCAAATCTGGTTTCTTGAAGCTGTACTTCTTTGTATTCCTTCTTTGTCTTTCCATGTCTGAAAATTTTGCAAATAAACCCCTTAAGTTCCTTGAAAATTTTCTTATTTATTGATGATATGGATGCAAATGGGTGCATGAATGCATGAATGCAACAATCACACTCAAGGGTCAAGCAAAGCACACCAAACAAAGGTCATGGGATGGATCATGTTATCCTTAATATCAACCATCCATTTTGGTGGATTATGGTTTGCACCATATCAATGTTATTCAATATATACAAATGTGCTTGAAGAACTAATATTAGTACATTGTCTTAACATGTAAACCTTGAGTATATCTACCTCCATATCTTCCATCATGATGAGACTTGTGAATTCCTATAGAGTCTACTTCTGAAAAATAGTGTGTACAAAACTCAATAGCTTCTTTTGTGATATAGTGTTCAACAATCGAAGCTTCTGAACGGTGATTATTCTTTGTATACCCTTTAAATATCTTCATGTATTGCTTCACCGGATACATCCACCTTAAATAAACTGGACTAAACATCTAATCTACCATACTAGATGAACAAATAAGTGAATCATAATGTCAAAATTTGAAGGAGGGAATTTATATGAGTTGGGACATGAGGTTGAAGTTATCTTATGTCAGTTAAAGATGTATTTTCCTCCATTGACATTATGGTGAAGGATTCAATATATGCACATATGGTTTTCGTCTTACCATGTGTGACTCTTCAAAGAATGACCATGGTGGTTGGTTGTCTCTTTTTGGCGGTGAAAGCCTATTACAAATTAGACCAAGAGTATATGCTTTCATTCGAAAGGGACTTGTACTAGGCTAGAACTGATTCAGTTAGGTTTAGTGCAAAGAGCTTTCCCTTCACGTCTCTGTGAGCTTGATAGTAGTCTAGTTGGTCATCTACATTCTCAACATGTTCATCTGGGTCCATAGTCCAATTACAAATCTTGAGACTCAAAAGCTTCTACTGATCTCGAGATTCCTTTATCCAAGACACAAGCGGATATGGGTTTCTTCTTCCGCTGCTAAATAAAGCATATTCTTCATACCTTTCTCTCCTACTAGGGTGGTGAAACTCACGGGAGTATGGCTACTGTAAGACCCCAATTTTGACCTTAAGATCCCTCATGCAAATTTCATCATATGCATTAGCATTGGGATCACACCTTGGCATTCTCCTTACCCCTCTTTCATTGGGTTTGTTTTGGGAGAGATTACCAAGCACTATGTGATTGTATCATACTTGTATATTATCATTTTACTAACTAAAAAACCAAAAATATGTCTTTGCATTTTCCTAACTCTTTTGTAGGTAGGGCGTGATCATCATTGATCTATCAAATTCATATCTAGGGTTTAAGATCCTCATGGCTAAGAAACACAACCACGGATTGACCCACAATGTCTAAAAGCATCATATATGAGTCCCAATGATATTTACATGTTATTTTGATCAATATTTCTTCAAAAGTTTGGAGTTGGTTTGCCTTGGAAACCCTTGTTTGTCTGGGTATCTTGAGTAACTTCTCCAACAAGCTATCTCATCAATTGATCAAATTTTTCAAGGGAAACTTCAAAATTCATAATATTATGCATATATGATCTACCATGAGCCTATAAGGTCAAGAGAATTGAAGGTTAGCAAGTTGGTTGATGGTGGTTGGCCAGATGAGTTCATCTTATCAAAACTGGGTCTCCCTAGACCCTATCGCCTACAATTTTCACCATATGAAAATGATTTCAAGAGACAAGTTACTCTAAATGAAATTCCAAACAACTTTCATGTTGATACCTAGAGCTAGTTTTGTTTTTAAAATCCTTTTCTATGTTGAAACATTATAGGTCATTTTGTTTAAACCATAATTTGAAAGCCAACTTACCAAGGCCATAAGTTGCTCAATTTTTATGAGATGAAATATTTCCAAGTTGAAAAATCATATTCAATATGTATAATTCAACTTTTATGTTTGGAGGAAGTGCAAATTCAACTTTTAAATGCATGTGATATGAGGAGACATTATAGGTCATTTTGGACCAATGCCATTGAACAAGTGATTTTCCTCAACTTCACAAATGCATAACTCTATCATTTTAAATCCAAATGACATTAAATTGGTGACAATTTTGAATGTATTTGAAAGAGATACAACTTTGATGAAGACGCATTTCTCATTTGAAGCTCACATAAAACGTTAAGCAAAGTGGAATATTGAGATATATGGTGTAGCGGGGTATTCGTTACCATTAGAGATATTGACTAAATCCAAGGTAAATCATACAAGTCGAGTCGCCACCGCACTTCTATTTATCCAAAGGAATGGTTAGAAAGCGAACAAAAAGCTAAAAGTTTTATCGAATCAAAAACTAGTAAAAATGTCAGAGATCTGGGTAAGGGGGTTGGTTATGCAATGGGAAGGTGTTAGGCACCCAAAGCATCCTAGGTACTCCTAGGGAGCCCTTTTCATATTTGTTGCAAAGGTTGTTGTTTTTTGTGAAAATTTATTTGTGCAAACATGATTGAAGGGATGAGAAAAGCGTGTATGTTTATCTAATGTACTACTTACTAAAAGAAGGGTCAAAAGAAAATGACTCGCACGGACGTCGCATCCACTACATACGTATCTCATCTGAATCTGAGAATCAGAGTCTTCGTAGCTCGGCTACCTATGGGTTAAAGAGGAGTGTGCTCGCTAAGACATCGCGTCTTATGCCTACGTATCTCATCTGGGATGAAAATCAGAGCAAAACGTAGTTCGACCACCTATGGGGTAAGGGTTGTGTTTTGGGGTGAACGACGTTACTATGCAATCTACCGGATGCTCGACCTTTGGAGACTTACTCGCCTGTAGTAGAAGGAGATAACGTGTTCTTAGGAGAAGAAAAATCAATGAGTTTGGGGTGTTTAGGGATGCTCATGCAAAAAGGCAGTCCTAGATGAAGGAATCGCGCTACCTTAAATGACATGCCACGAGAGGCTATACGAAACCTAAGAAATTGGTAACATGCGGGAAAATTAAAGGGATCGAGAGATCTACCGTACGGATAAAGATCCGAAGTAACAACAATTAGATAAATAAGAAACCTAAAGATCTCTCAAGCTATCACCATCAAAGGAAGTGAGTCAGTACAGGTAATCGGAATGAACCTCCAGGTGGTATCCCACAAATAAAGTGGAACACCAGGCAAGCCATCTCTGCAAGAGTCATATGAGCCCTCACAAAACAAAACTCAACAAACAGGTTAGAGAAACAAGATAGGGTAATCAAGAGTTGCCCCTAAATCAAAATGTAACCACATGAATCATGCCATTAAAATTCACAAAAAGCAACCAAGGGTAGGAGGCCTAAACCTCTTGTCAAACAAATGCATCAAAAGGGTATCGAATTCACCCATAATACCTCATACATTCAGAGCATTCAAATTAAAAGCATAAAGTAATGGGAATAAGGCAAACCTGACTAGAGAGATCGAATGAAATTGAATTGCCCGGTTGGGTTTGCAAAGCAATCTGAGGGTTTATATGAGAGGGAATTGGTTCTTTGCCCATGAGTTCCCTTCAGTCTCTGGAGGTTGCTCTGAACTTTGTTAGCTCTTCTCTCACTATCTTTTTCCCTGCCAGGGTAATAGGAATAGAATGGCCTTTTATTTCACTGAAACTCTAAATTTATAACCTGATTTTTGTGGACCTGTGGGCTCAAATGAGAGAGGCCCAAGTCCAAAATTTTTCTGTTATATTTTATTTATTTTTTCGTTTTTTTTTTCTTTCGTTTTTTTTAAACACGTGGGCTTCGCCTAGAGAGCATGACAGTTCAAGAAATTCCTCTGAGCATAGGTGATTCTGGTGGCTTTCTTGGGACTCGCTAGGCGACCCATTCTACTCGCCTAGCGAGCATGACAGCTCATGAACAAACTTTTGCTCCTTCACGATTAACGTTTTGACCGACGAATAGACCCCATTTGAACCTGTTGGAAGTATCTCAAGCCATTCCCTTGTGTTGACTGATCATCTAAATAGAACCCACAAAGTGTCTTGGATGATACTCAAGCTTCAAACAAAAGATGTTAGTGACACATTTTTGTGCTTTTGGTTAGTAAACAAAAGTAAGAGAAACAATGATGTATAATTCAAGCATGCTTGGTGATCTCAAACCAATCACAAGGAGTTCCACCCAAAGGCAAAGGGAACCAAGATGCTAAAGGTCCTTGAGGCAATGCAAATGCAATGTTATGATGCCATGAGGGATCTTAGGGTCAAAATTGGGGTCTTACATATGGCTTAACACTTAGAAAGTTTTTCAACATGTTGAAATTTCCAAACTTCCACACAAAAATTCACCATGATCCTAGCTCCAAATTGTAAGACCCCAATTTTGACCCTAAGATCCCTCATGTAATTCCATCATAAGCATAAGCATTGGGATCATACCTTGGCATCCTCCTACCCCTCCTTCATTGGGTTTGTTTTAGGGAGAGATCACCAAGCACTTTGTGGTTATATCATACTTGTATTTTATCATTTTTACTAACCAAAATACCAAAAATATGTCTTTGTATTTGCCTAACTCTTTTGTAGGAAGGACATGATCTTATTGATTCATCAAGTTCACATCTAGGGTTTGAGACCCTCATGAACAAAGAGCACAACCAAGAATTGATCCAAGAATGGTTACAAACATCATATATGAGTCCCAATATTCTCTACATGTTATATTGATCAAGTTTCTTCAAGAGTTTGAGGGTGATTTGCCTTGGAAACCTACTTTGAGTACGTATCTTGAGTAACTTCTCCAACAAGCTATCTCACCAATTGATCAAATTTCTCAAGGGAAACTTCAAATTTCATAATATTATACATATATGATCTACCGTGAGCCAAGAAAGTTAAGAGAATTGGAAGTTAACAAGTTGGTTGATGGTGGTTGGCCAGATGGATTCATCTTATCAAAATTGGGTCTCCCTAGACCTTATCTCCTACAATTTTCACCATATGAAAATGATTCCAAGATCAAACATACTCTAAACGACATTCCGAACAACTTTAATGTCGAGACCTAGAGCTGGTTTTTCTTGGAAAATCATTTTTTATGTTGAAACATTATAGGTCATTTTGTTTAAACCCTAATTCGAAAGTCAACTTCCCAAGGCCATAACTTGCTAAATTTTTATGAGATGAAAGATTTACAAGATTCAAAATCAAATTCAATGTGTCTACTTCAACGTTTATGTTTGGAGTGGGAGCTAATTCAACTTTTTTAAGCATGTGATATGAGGCTACATTATAGGTCACTTTTGACCTATACCATCGATCAAGTGATTTTTCCAAACTTCAAAAATGCATAACTCTATCATTTCAAATCCAAATGACTTGGAATTAGTGACCATTTTTAAGGTCTTTGAGAGAGATACAACTTTTATGAAGACACTTTTCTCATTTCAAGCTCTCATAAAAAGTTAAGCAAGGTGGAATATTGAGACATATGGCTTGACACTTAGAAAAAAAATTATATGTCAAATTTTTCCAAACTTCCACCTCAAATTTCTCCAAGTTCCAAGTTCTAAATGACAAAGTGTTCAACATCAAACTTTTTCAATGAGCCCATATTCATTCATTTTGGATGAGAAATGCATAGGCTGCGCGTTGATTGAACAGGCTGATATCATTTGGCATGGATCAATCTTCAAGCATCAATGTACATGTTCCTTGCAATCTAAGCTAACTTCAAAGCATTTGAACTTCAAATTTGGGCCTTCAGCTATCATTTCATGGGCCTATGCGCGCCCATGTAGCATTACATCATCATTTACCAATTTTGGAAAGTGAAAGTGAGTGTGCAAATATCACATGATTTGGCTATAAATAGAGCTTCAATTGCTCAGGATTAAGGACACCACTGTGCCACCTTTGATCCCCCATTGAAAACCCTTCACTCTTATAGGATAAACCTGATAAATTCATTTGAATTTGAGCTTGAATTTCCACTGTTTTGGAATTCAATTCTCTAGGAATCCATTGCTTCTAAACCTTTCCATTCTCTTCCTGCAAGCAAGTAGAGTGAGTCCAAGTGCAAGCAAGCTCAAGATCCATCAAGTTCAGACCTCCATTAAAGTTAATTTTTAGAAATTTTAAACTCTTCGATTCTCTCAAATTCTTTCTCAATTCCATTGATTCTTTGATTGTCTGAAGTCCTACCAATGTAGGCAAGAAGATTGAGTTGCTTTGAGGTCATATCGAAGCAACTCAGTTCATGAACCTCAGATTTCAATTCCACGTTGTCGCATTACGCGAAAAACCGGCGGGAAAACGAAACAACAGAGCCGCCACCGTGCGTTATTTATCCCAAAGGAGGGAAAGGAAACGCTCGAAGTAAACCTGGTAAAGACATGGTCTCGCGACCAGAGAAAGATGGGATCGGGAGTCGGTTATGCGAAGGGAAGGTATTAGCACCCCTACGCATCCGTCGTACTCGACGGGATCCATACACAAAAGAATAGAAGAAAGGTTGCTAAAGACTGCTCAAACACTGCACACACGCTGGAAACAAACACAGAAAGACGGAAGAAACGGGACTCGGCAGGATATCGCATCCTGGGCCTACGTAGTCTGTCAGGCACAAACATCAGAGTCGACGTAGTTCGGGACAGGGGAAACGTGCTCGCTAGGATATCGCATCCTATGCATACGTATCTTCTCTGACCAGAGAAGAATCAGAGCACTCGTAGCTCGGCTAACGCACGCCAAACAAGACCACACAGGAAACCGACTGCCAATCACTGGACTTACGTCAGACTCCACACAAACAGGCAAATATGGAAACTGAATGCCAATCGCTGGACTTACATCAGACTCCGAACCAAGAAACACACACTAGAAACCAACTGCCAATCGCTGGACTTATGTCAGACTCCAACAAGCAAACAAGACACAGGAAACCGACTGCCAATCGCTGGACTTACGTCAGACTCCAAACACACACAAAAGGTTGAAAAAGACAAAGGGCGCCCAGAGAGATCAGCTCATCTCCTGCCTACGTACCTCATCTGGTATGAGGATCAGGGTGACGTAGTTCCCCTAAACAGGGAAAGAACTTCTATCCTAACCAGAGACAAAGGGAGATAACAGACTACTAGGGAGACTACGACTCGAGCCTAGAAGTTGTCATGCATACGATCCCTATGTTGAGGTTTCTATCCTAACTTGCACAGGAAGCAAGCTAGCCTAAACAGTACAGTCAAACACATACAAGCACAATAAAGCAAGCACACACACCATATGCAAACAATTGGGCTCATACAAGGCTAGGCTGTAAAAACAAGCCAACTGGAATGGGGTGTTTTTAGCTCTTAACCCTAACATTGAGAGTTAGGATGAAGCAGATGAAATGGGAAGTGAGGGTAAGACCTCACAGCTCTTATCCCTGGCCTGGGAGAGCTTGACTCAAATAGAAAGTGTGGGAGTTCAGAATGAGGGAACTCTTCTCCACAGATGACTGACACAACAAGATCTTGGGTTCTTATTCACAATGCATCAACACATGGTGTGTGAGCAAAGTGAATGACACAACTGAATAGCAGGGGATGGATTGCACATCCCTTGTATCTGCCAATTGCCTCTAAAGAGGTCTTTTCCTGCTTGGCACAAAATTAAACATTCACAAGCATTGCCTCTTAAGGAGGGCTTCAGACAGGTGCCTACCAATAACAGTAGGTCTTCCAGACTACATGAAGATCAAGAAATTATACCTCAGTGGTATGCAAACCACAAGCTATCAAAGCAAAGTTCAAATTAACTTAAAGCAACTTAAGCACCTGTGAAAACAACTAAACCAATCAGTTCAACTGTACAGACAAACAATCAACAGTTAATATCACATAGACAAACACATCCAATCAGGCAACAATGGTGCAAGGCATTAGGCAAACACAAATGAATTGTCCTCAAAGCCTACAAAACACACAATGTTAGCAAATAACAACAAATGACCAAGCTCAAATGAAGGAGCCACTCCAATCATGGAAATGTACACTTGAACCTGAAATTCACAACTCAAATGGTAAGTCCAAACCACTAGGTCAAAGCCTAGGGTCAAAAGAGGATCAAAAATCCAAAACAGAACCTCAAACTCAACACAAAGCATGTTTAATCATTCAAGAACAAGTCCTAAAAAGGACCAAATCATATTCAATAAGCAAGCCCATGTAACAAGCAAGTGAAGTCAAAGACCAATTCAAGGCATCCAAATGATCAATCATGAATGAAAATTCTCAATCAAAACAGAAATGATTCAAATAATTCTAGAAAAATTCATGAGCAATCAAGACATCCACAACATCCATCACACAAAAAATCAGAAACATTGGAGATCATTTGGCATGGAAATCACATTGTACAAGTCAGACAACCAAATGTGTGACACAAATTGTCACACCATACTAATACAAGCACAAAACAGAAATGGAGCATGGGAAAAATGTCAAACCAAAGCCAAAATGTCCATCAATGTGTCTAGAATTAGCATGCAAAATTTCAGGTTTATTGGATAAGAAACAAGCATTTCACAATAAGATAAGTAAGGCAAGGTCAAAAATGGATACATGCTCATATAACCTAGCACCAAGTAAAATCCAGCCATGCACAATTTTCCAATTTATGATCATAAAAAGCTAGACAGAATAAGGAGCATTTTGCAAAAAATTGGAATTAAATTGGATGAGTTTTCAATTTGATATGATTTTTCTAAAGTGAGAAGAAAATTGAAATAAAAATGAACCAAGCATGGCAAATAAGGGAGGGTATGTGAAAAAATGCAAGGCAATTGAAAGAATGCACTCGCTCAGTATCGAACCCTTGCCAGATTCAAATTTGCGCGCCCAACCTAAAACGACATCGTTTCAACTAAAGCCCTAGCGCTGGCAACACGTTCCCAGAATTTCGTAGCAAATGAAGATTTCGTAGCTAATCCATGAAGAACTCGTAGCAAATCCGTAGAAAATTCTGGAAACGGCGTGATCTTCATAGGTTGAAGATGAAGATTGCATGATGTTCATAAGCAAATTCCAGAAAATCCAAAAACGTTCCAGAAATCAATAAAAATTATACCAAACGAATCCTTGTTCCATGCACATGCAAGATCAAGCAACAAATCATGCCAAAACATCATACATCATCCAAATCGAAGAAAAGAAAAATTGACATCAAAACTTCAAATGCATGTATCTTCATGAATAATGCGCCATTTCACTCAAATTTTATACCAGAATGATCACCAATCAAAGATCTATACAAATATCATAATGAATTGGAGAATAGATGAGATCGAAAATCAACCTCTTGAAGAGCAGCACCTTTGAATCGCGCTATCCAAGGCTTGTAATGGTCCAAAGCTCCTCTATGATGCTTGTGGAGATGATTGATGGAAAAAATAAAGCTCAAACGCACGTGAATCCAGTAGATTTTGCAAACTCCATTGAACCTTCAAGCTTCGAGTATGGTCCAAACTGGCACGATTTGATCCAAGTCCACGTTCAATTTGCCTCAAAAACACTTCCTGATCATGAATCCATCAATAGAAATGGATTTTGTGTGAAGAATTTGGAAATATTTTTGAGAGAAAAATTTGGTTCATTTTGGAATCTAGATCTGAAAACTGTGGTTAATGGCCAATGCAGTTAAGATTAACCTTATATATCACTTGTTAATCATCCTGAAAACAAGTTTAAGCCAAAACCAATTAAGATTAACAAGTTGTAAGGTGTATGCATCAATTGGTATTTTCACCTTATGCCCTTCATGCATGCGTGAACAGTACCAAAATAAAGCCCAAAACCACTTAAACAAGGTCCATGCACACTTTGGAAATGATTTTTTAAACATATGATCAACCAAATTGATTTTAGAAATTTTTCTTCCAAAAACTTCATGAGTGAGCACATGATCATACAAGTGAAATTCATGCTATGTAATGAGATGTTTGGAAAGTGCATGTCATGATGAATAAAATGCAAAAAGAACCACCCAAATTGGAGCCTTGGTTCAAAAGTTATGCCCATTTGAATTCTCAAGCACACTTTGCCATGATTGGATCACATCTCCTCAACCACACATCATAAATCCATGATCTTGGACTTTTTGGAAATGGGAGAGAAAGATCTTCAACTTTCGGGTTGGACAAAATTTCATTTGAAGCTTTCTTGATGATGTAAAATTGAGTTGAAGTTGGTCCAAAACCTTTCCATTTTTGGAAATTTCAAATTATGGGTCACTTTCTATTTTGGGAAATTTTTGACTTGACTTCAAATTCTTCAATGTGAGTGTTTGAAATGTCAAATGAGACTTGTTTGAACATGAATGAAGTATCTCTAATCACTTCCCACCTCCAAATCCACAGTTGACTTTGCAGTTGACCTGCAGTTGACTTTTATGGGCCTCAGATGACTTGCACATGCACTGATGAGTTTCGAGCCTTCAACACTTGGCCAAGTTGCTTCAAAATGAACCTTGGGTCATGTAAGCTCTCTAGAACAACCATAGGGCCTTTGTCTCATGGGAATGCTTTTGCTTTCTTGCACAGATGGATTCTCCTGATCAGTTTTTGCCTGATGAGATGTATCATGCTATGCAATGCTAATGCAATCCTAATGACCTAAAAAATGAAATGAATACAAATGGGAGGTGCAAATTTGAGGTGCTACACACGTATCTCTTAATATATTTGGAATTGGAATAATTGGATGTCAGATTCGAGCTCAGTGCCATTTTCTCTTTAAGATCATGTCCTTGTTTCTTTTTTTGGTGATGATTTATGTTGACCAGTCCGGTGAGTTTCATCGGAGAAGATTACCAGAGCTCTGGCTCCGCCGTTGACTTGGCCAACCTCTGAGCCATAAGATCCATGTCTCATGTTCTAATCTTGATCGTCCCTTGTGATTACCTCATTTGCCACACGGTTGACTAGAGAACATGTGGAGCACGCGTTTTGGATCATCAAATATGCCACCTCAATTAGTGAGGGAGATCTGATGGTCCACGTAATTTAGAATTTCTGAAATTTTATTTTAATTGCATTTTCTTCAATAATTCATATTAAATTTAATATTGATTCAAAAAATAAGGGACTTTCACCAAAAAATTTCAAAAATTTTTCTCTTCCATATTCTGAATTAAAATTATTTTTTGGATCATTATTAATATTTTTCATGAATTAATTGATTTTTCATTTATTTTTAATTGCTTAAAAATATTTTTAAATGTCCAAAAATTATGAAATTTTTTCTCTAAGGTCCTTTGACCTTGTTTGACCAATGATAAATCTCATGGCTATTTCTTTGGTGTTTTGATGAGATTTTAGGACTTGGACAAAACATATTTGATTAAATGCACTATTTTATTATTTTTTTAATTGAATAAATGTCATTTAAATTGTGTTTACCATTTGTATTGACTTAATTGAGTTTGCTTGTTTGTTGTTGGGCCTTGGTCAAGGTTGATTCGACTTTGTCAAATTAATATCATTGGATTTAGAGGAGTGATGGAATGTACATTCCATCTCCCAAAATGAATGAATGATATTAATTTGGTAAAAGTCCTGCTTTGACCAATTTGTGATCTCATTCATCCCCTTTCCTCTTCATCTTATTCCCCTTCTTCATACATTCATTTCCATTTGGCTTATGACATCTTAAAGTCCTAATACTAGTTTATTGAAAAATTGACATGAGTATGGATGAGATTAGGCAACACCTTTTGCATATTTTTTGTGTGTGGTATGTTTCATGAGCATATTCCATAATACTATGTCTCCAACATGCATTAACACCAAAAGTCTATTGCCCGACCTCAAATAGTTGTGACTTCTATATAAGTCCAATTACGATTGCTTAACATAGAGCTAAATTTGTGACATAAAAGGCATAAGCATTCTAGTTAGTGAGATTGTAAGTCTCCCCTCTTTCATGGTATTGTGTCGAAACTTGGCCTTCTTTCCTTTCTTTGGAAGATGTTTTGGTTCAAGGATCCATGCTTGTGATAAGTGGGTTGAGTGTTCTCCAAAGAATGTCTTGAAATCAAAAGCAAAACAAAACTAACTTCTAACCTACAAACTAATAACTTTTAACTTTAAGTCTTTACTTTAATGCAATTTACTTTTAGCACTTTATATCATTTGCCATTATACATATCATTCTAATTGTTTATGTTAATGTAATTCTCACTTTGTCCATTTGGAGCATATTGTGTGATATATTTTGTTTGTGTATACTTTTTTTGTTTGTGTGGTATTTGACCATTAATGTACATAATAAAAACAAAAACCCTAAAAAACTTTTGAGTGGACTATTGATTTGATCTTGAGCAACTGGACTTAGAATTTAGGCAACCTTTCTTTGCTAATGGACTTGGCCAATGCCAACTTGTTGAAGAACCAAGTACTTGCAATTTGAAATTCATCTGATACATCTTTGAAGACCTCTCTGGATTCATCTGCAACATGATCATGATGAAGCTGTTATTTTGAACCTGTGACTTGTGGAATTCATCTGTTGCATGGGCTAGTTTTGAAGAAGATCATGGAATGGATAAGCTTGGATGAGGCCATCTTTGTTTGATGCCTTACTCTTTAAGATAATATTATTGTGCATTTGTATGTTGTTTGATTCTAAAAGTCCAAGGGAATTCTGGGTTTCTGTTGACATACTTGTCTATTGGATTGCTACCCATTTGGTCAGATCTTTTCAACTCTAAACTTTTAATTTTTGTGCATAGGATAGTCTCTTCATCTTCTCCCCATTTATTTAATTTCAAAATCTCTCCCTCCATTTTCAAAATCTTCTTTGTGTGAACTATTTTTGTTCTAACTTTGACCATTTTTACAAAATGATAGAAACTTTGGCCTTATGCCATTGCAATTTCAAACTTATTTTCTTAAATCAAACTTGTAAATAAACTTAACTATATTTGACCTAAACTTTCAAAAAAAGGCAAAAAAATAACTAACTCATTCAAACCATTTTAGGCCCTTGTGCCTTTCAAACTTAAATTTTGTTAAAATCAACACACTCATTTTGAAATTTGTAGCACGAACTACGAGGTTTTGATCCCTCATTTTTACGTTGGTACCTAGGCACAAGACCGAAGGTCTTGCCAAACACAAAAATATAATTAATGAATTCTTTTCTCATCCCCCATTCTATTTGTTTGTAAACATCACTTTGTACCAAATACATATGCACACAAAAAGGGCTCCCTAGGAGTATCTTTGACACTTTGGGTGCTAACATCTTCCCTCTGTGTAACTAACCCCCTACCTGTGATCTCTGACTTTTTATTAGTTTTTACTCTAAAACTTCTTACTTATTGGGTTTTGTTCGTACTTTTTCCCTTTTCCTGTGGAAACAATAAAAGCGCGGTGGCGAATCATGTTAATTGATCTCTAGCTTGTCAATAGCTTGATAATCATGAATTTCCCGCTACAAAAATTAAGTGGCGACTCTACTGGGGAGTGGTCTCTAGTGGGTTTAGCCTACTTTTTTTATGAATATATTTGTATATATGTGATGTTTGTATATATGTATGTGTGATATAATCTGCTTGTTATGCTTGGTGATCTCTTAGTGGTGAGATAAGTTCTAACTCGAACTTGAGTGCAATTAAGATAGGAGGATGGTATAGTCATGTTCGACTTGTGTGGAGTAGTCCTTAACAAGTTGGCTTGAGATCCATCTGCTCAGTGGAGACTCCTTTGGATTTGGAAATTTCACACAAGTATTTGTGGTTAGGCACTACTATTTCTAATTGGGTCTGAGAAGCTGGGGACCTTAGAACATTTAACCCATCTTGGCCTATTTAGGACGTAGTGCGGAAACTGTTCAAGTGTAGACTTGATAACAGTTGTTACACGATACTACACTCAGACGAGTTTATCTTGAGAATATTATGGGTCGATGAGTTAGTCATCTTAACCTGTAATATCTAATAGATGGAATTAAGACTCTGGGAACTTTTTAGAACATGATCTACAGGTTTTTATCCTTAGTTCACTCCTTTGGGATGGTTCTTACGCAGACTCCATGCTCGTGACTTGCAACAAGCCCTTGATTCTTGGTTGATCCAATCAAGTCTTGTCAATATCAATGGAACTTGGATGTTGATAAGGTGTAAACCATAATCCACCAAAATGGATGATTGATCTTGACAATGACTTGATTTATCCCTTGACCTTTTTTTGCCTTGTGTGTGATCCCTTATTTGTGATTGTTGCATTCATGCATTCATGCGCATTATAACATTCATCACACAAAATTTCAAGGAACTAAGGTATCATTTGCAAATATTTTCAGACCATGGATTGTAGACGAAGGAACACTAAGAAGTACAGTTTCAGATGTCCCAACTTGAAAGAGTTAAGGAAGCTAGCATCTTTTGTATTAGATCCCTTGGACTTCAAACAACGTCATGGGAAGCTTCTGTCCATTTTGTCTGCTGATGTAGTTGAAGGACTCTTGAGTGTATTGGTGCAGTTCTATGATCCTCTCTACCATTATTTCACTTTCCCGGATTTTCAGCTTGTGCCTACCTTGGAGGAGTATTCTCATCTTTTGGGAATTCCTGTTTCTAGTATAGTGCCTTTTAGTGGATTGGAGGAGTTTCCCCGATCTAGTATTATTGTTGAAGCTCTTCACTTGAAGAAGTCTAAGATACAGACTCATTGGGTGAAGAAAGAAGGGTTATTTGGGTTGCCATCTGTTTTCCTCATCAAGGAAGCTACCACTTTTGCTCAAGCTGGTAGTGTGAACGCTTTTGAAGCTATCTTTGTGTTGCTCATCTATGGATTAGCTTTGTTCCCTAACATTGACAGTTTTGTTGATGTTAACACCATTAGACTTTTCTTGATTGGGAATCCTGTGCCTACTTTGTTGGGTGATATGTATTTCTCTTTGCATTTAAGGAATTCTAAGGGTGGTGGAAATATTGTCTGTTGCATTCCTCTTCTGTACAAGTGGTTTATTTCGCACTTGCCTCAGACGCCTGGTTTTGTGGAGAACAAACAATGTCTAAGGTGGTCTCAGAGACTTATGTCTCTCACTAATGATGATATAGTTTGGTATGATTCGTCTTTAAGTAGTTTGGAGATTATTGATAGTTATGGTGAATTCTCTAATATGCCTCTCATTGGTACACAAGGAGGAATTAACTACAACCCTGCTTTGGCCCGTCGTCAACTTGGGTTCCCCTTAGGAGACAAGCCTAATAACATGTTGTTATAAGGTCTTTTCTATCAAGAGGGTAAAGATCCCTAACATTTGAAGCAGAAGATTGTGCATGCTTGGCATAATGTGCATAGGAAAGGAAGGTCCGAGCTTGGCCCGCACAATTGTGTAGCTTTGGAAGCTTACACTCTTTGGGTGAAGAAGAAAGCTATGGAGTTGAAGATGCCTTATCCCCTATGAAAGACCTATGTCTATGGTTGTGGTTGAGCCATTAACTCTCCCTAACCATAATCCAGAGGAGTTGGAAGAAGCGCTCACCAAGATGAAACAAGAGAAGGATATGTGGGAAGAGCATTTCCATGATTTGAGTAAGAAGCATGAAGAGTTGCAGTCGGAGTCTAAAGACAAAGACGCACTTATTGAGCTACTTGAAGATCGAGTGACAAAGAGACAGAGAGAGCCAGAGGTTTCATCTTCTAGCATGCCTCAGCCTTTCGTTGCTTGGAAGAAGATTGTTGACTAGCTTGTCCTCGAGAAGACTCAAATGAAGGCTTCTTTTGAGATTGAGATCCTTCGCATTCAAAGGAAGTACGCGCCTTCATCCAGATCTTCTGACATTGTTGTTAGGGATCCTTAGGATGACTAGTCTCCTTTTCTCTTGTATCTTTTTATTTTGGTTTCTGAAATTATACTCAGTGTAATCCTTCCAGTTTATATAAATAAAAAGAGATTTTTTGGTCATATAAAATTATTGCAATTGCCATTTAATATATATATATATATATATATATATATATATATATATATATATATATATATATATATATATATATTTGCAAATGATATAGTAAGTTCCTTGGAAATGAAAAAATAATCAAGCATTGCATTTCATGCATCATTTGCATAAGCAGGTTTTTGCCAGGTGTCTGATTGATGTTCTTCTGTGCTTTAGCAAAGCTGACTCATCGGTACAACACCAGAGCCAATCATCAGAGAATTATGGAGCACCTTGAGCAAGAGAACAGAGAGCTCTAAGACGAGATTGCCCGAATGACTACCATGATGGAGTCAGTTCTTGCTGCTCAAAGCCAAGCTCCTCCAACACCTGCAACTCCTCCCGTGAGGACAGTTATCTCAGAAGTGGTTACCTCTACCGTGTCTGCTGCCACCGCCCACTTCACACTAAACTTGCCTGCCGGATTCTCGTGGAGAATGCCTTCCAACTTTGTGCCAGAAGGCTTTGCACCTACTTTTGCTTCCATGCCGGCATCTAGCCCGAACATCTTTGCGCCACCTCCAGTTGTGCATACTTTGCCTCGCGTAGAGGATACCATCTATCATTCCGAGCCATCTGAAGGCCCGGAAGTCTATGAGAAGATGGATGAAATGAAAGACCAATTTCTTGAGTTGCGCAAGGAATTGAAGACGCTGAGAGGTAAAGATCTATTTGGGAAGAGTGCTGCTGAATTGTGCTTGGTACCCAATGTTAAAATCCCGGTGAAATTCAAAGTGCCTGACTTTGAAAGGTATAAGGGGAATTCTTGTCCGCTCAGTCATCTTGTGATGTATGCTCGCAAGATGTTAACTCAGACAGATAATGACCAATTGCTTATTCACTACTTCCAGGATAGCTTGACTGGTGCTGCACTCTATTGGTATATGGGGTTGGATAGTGCAGGAATCCGTACTTTCAATGACATGGGAGAGGCTTTTGTGAAGCAATACAAGTACAATATGGATATGGCACCGGATAGAGACCAGCTAAGGTCTATGTCTCAGAAAGATAAAGAGACATTCAAGGAGTATGCGCAGCGATGGAGGGAGTTGGCTGCCCAGATCACTCCTCCTTTGGAGGAGAAGGAGATGACAAAAATATTTCTAAAAACCCTGAGTTCATTTTATTATGAACGCATGATCGCCAGTGCCCCCATTGATTTTACCGAAATGGTAAAGATGGGGATGAGACTTGTAGAAGGGGTCCGCGAAGGACCATTGTCAAAAGATGAGGCGTCAACGAGCAAGAAGTATGGCAGTAGTTTCAGCAAGAGGAAGGACAGTGAGACTAATGCAATTTCTAGTGGGAGGCAGAGGAGGCCTCAGATCAGAAGAAATCCGCCACCCCGTCAACATCATCATCATCAAGTGTCATCAGTAATTCCAGTATTCTCTAATCAACAAACAATACCAATTCAACAACAACAACATCAACGTCAACAACAATAACAACCGCAACAGAGAACAAACACCTACAACAGCAACAATCATCAACATCAGAATTTCGAGAGGAATAAGGTGTCTTTTGACCCAATTCCTATGTCATATGCAGAACTGTATCCGTCTCTGGTCCTCAAAATCTTGATTCAACTGAGGAACCCACCGCAGATCCTAGAACCACTTCCTTGGTGGTATAAACCTGAGCTTCGTTGTGCTTTTCACCAGGGTGCACCTAGGCATGATATTGAGAACTACTATGCATTGAAGTATGAGGTGCAAAAGCTTATGAAGAGGTGGTATGGTGTCCTTTGAGGACCGCGCGTCTAATGTGAAAGCTAACCATTTGCCTGCTCATGGGAACTCTTCGGTGAGTATGGTGGACGGTTGTCCTGGTGAGTTCAAAGTTTTTGATGTCCAGTTTATCCGAAGATCTTTGGTGCAGATGCATAAAGATATTTGTTTGGTGAGTGACTCTGAACATGACCATGATGGTTGTGTTGTCTGTAGCGTGAACCCAAGGGGGTGTGATGTGGTGAAAAGGGACATCCAGCGTCTGATGGATGAATGCATGATCCAGATTGTTCAATCCCGTCATGTAGATGACGATGTCAATGTCATAGTGCCTGTTTTCAAGCAGCAGGAGTGGATAGTAATCCAGTGTGATAGCAGCAGTAACAAGAACGTCAGTCATAAATCAGTATCGTCATTGGTAATACGGTTAGCGGGCCCAATCCTGTATGCATCTGATAAGGTTGTACCATACCAGTACAATGCTATGATGATAGAGAATGGTCAAGGGGTCTCGTTACCTACGACCAGTTCAGTGGTGAGCATTGTCGATGTAACGAAGGTGACCCGCAGTGGTCGAGTGTTTGGGCCGGTTGTCCCAGAAAGTAAACAAGAGTTGATTGTTGGTAAGAAGGTGGAGGTACCCAATGTAGATCCAATTGGCTGTTCAAAAGACAAGTCTGGTGAATCCAACAATTTTAAATCCAATGATGATGATGAGGTACTCTGATTGATTAAAAGGAGTGAATTTCATGTGGTTGAGCAGCTTCTCCAGACTCCCTCGAAGATTTCAGTGTTGTCTCTACTTTTGAATTCTGAAGCACACAGAGAAGCACTACAAAGAGTTCTTGAATAGGCGTACGTGGAACATGATGTTACTGTGGATCAGTTTAATCATATTGTGGCTAACATCACTTCATGCAATAATTTAAGCTTTTGCGACGAAGAACTCCCTGAGGAGGGAAGAAATCATAATCTGGCTTTGCATATTTCGATGAATTGTAAGGAAGATGCTTTGTCAAACGTGCTAGTTGACACCGGTTCGTCAATCAATGTGCTTCCGAAGTCAACTTTGTCAAAGTTATCTTACCAAGGAGCGCCCATGAGGTATAATGGGGTAATTGTCAAAGCCTTCGATAGCTCGCGCAAAATGGTTATTGGTGAAGTGGACCTTCCAGTCAAGATAGGTCCGAGTGTTTTTCAAATTACTTTTCAAGTATTTGATATCCATCCTACCTACAGTTGCTTATTGGGAAGACCATGGATCCATGAGGCAGAAGCTGTTACTTTCACGTTACACCAGAAGCTAAAATTTGTGAAGAATGGCAAGCTAGTGATTGTGGGAGGAGAGAAAGTGATGTTTGTTAGCCATCTGCCATCTTTCTCATATGTAGAAGTTGAGGTTGAGGTTGGAACTCCGTTCCAAGCCTTATCTATTGCTGCTAAGAAGAGAGTTGGAGCACCTATGTCCTTGCTGAAAGATGCTCAGAAGATTGTCGAAGAGGGTGTTATTGATCAATGGGGGCGCGTGGTAGAGGTCTCCGACAACAAAGGAAGAACTGGTTTGGGGTTCCAGAAAGGCTCATCAACTGTTAGATCTGAAGAGATGCAACTTAGCTTTCGTAACGGAGGGTTCATTCATGGCAATGAACATTACTTAGCTGCTGTGCTAGAGGATAGCAAAGAGGAAGACTGCACCACCTTTGTAACGCATGGAAAGACATGCAACAATTGGACTGTTGTTGATATTCCTATTATTTTGCATCGATCTAAGTAATTGCTTTTATATTTTAAAATCCTTCTCATATGCTTAAGGGAGAAGTGAACATTGTTTGAGCATTTTAAATTGATCATTAATAAAATTAATTATATTCATCCACATCTTTGATGAATTAAGTTATGAATTGTCTCGTCTTCTTGAGCAATATGAAAAGATTATTCAGTCGTTTGAAGAGCAGATTGAGCTAGTCAACTTGGGTTCCGAGGATGATGTGAAGGAAGTCAAGATTGGGTCTCGATTGTGTCCAGATGCTAAGAAGGGGTTGATTGATCTTCTTCGAGAGTATTCAGATGTGTTTGCTTGGTCTTATCAAGACATGCCGGGGTTGGATTCTGATATTGTGGAGCATAGATTATCGTTGAATCCAGAATGCCCGCCATTCAAGCAGAAGTTGAGAAAAACGCATCCTGATATGGCTGTGAAGATTAAAGAGGAAGTACAGAAGCAGATTGATGCTCGTTTCCTTGTGACTGCTGAGTATCCACAATGGGTGGCCAATATTGTGCTTGTGCCAAAGAAAGATGGAAAAGTCCGCATGTGTGTTGACTATAGAGATTTGAATAAGGCCAGTCCGAAAGATGATTTCCCTCTGCCACACATTGATATGTTGGTAGACTATACTGCTAAACTCAAAGTCTTTTCGTTTATGGATGATTTTCCGGATATAATCAGATCAAGATGGCACCCGAAGATATGGAGAAAACCACATTCATTACACCCTAGGGAACATTCTGTTATAAAGTGATGCCTTTTGGTTTAAAGAATGCTAGTGCAACTTACCAAAGAGCAATGACTACTCTTTTTCATGATATGATGCATAAAGAGATTGAGGTTTATGTCGATGACATGATTTCTAAATCAATTGATGAAGAGGAACATGTTGATCATTTGTTGAAGCTATTCCAGCGTTTGAGGAAGTATAAACTCCGCTTGAATCCCAATAAGTGTACTTTTGGTGTTCGTTCTGGTAAGTTGTTGGGCTTCATTGTCAGTGAGAAGGGTATTGAAGTTGATCTTGCCAAGGTCAAAGCTATACAGGAGATGCCTGCGCCCAAAACTGAGAAGAAAGTCAGAGGTTTTCTCGGCCGCTTGAATTATATTTCCATATTCATTTCCCACATGACTGCCACATGTGCGCCTATATTCAAGCTTCTTCGGAAATATCAGTCTTGTGATTGGACCGAAGACTTCCAGAAAGCATTCGACTGTATCAAAGAATATCTTCTTGAGCCTCCAATTTTGTCTCCCCCTGTTGAAGGAAAACCGTTGATCATGTATTTGACTGTACTTGAAAACAATATGGGTTGTGTTCTTGGTCAGTAAGATGAGACTGGGAAGAAAGAATTTGCAATTTACTACCTCAGTAAGAAGTTCACTGACTGTGAGACTCGGTATTCAATGCTTGAGAATACTTGTTGCGTATTAGCTTGGGTTGTTAAGCGTCTGCGTCAGTATATGTTGAATCATACCACTTGGTTGATATCCAAAATGGATCCAATCAAGTATATATTTGAGAAGCCTGCTTTAACTTGGAGAATTGCCCGTTGGCAGATGTTGTTATCAGAGTATGATATTGAATACCGATCTCAGAAAGCGATCAAAGGTAGTATCTTGGCAGACCATTTGGCTCACCAACCAATTGAAGATTATCAGTCAGTATAGTATGACTTTCCAGAAGAAGAGATTTTGTACCTGAAAATGAAAGATTGTGATGAACCATTGCTTGAAGAAGGGCCAAAACCTGGTTCCCATTGGGGCATGGTATTTGATGGAGCTGTTAATCAATATGGATATGGCATTGAGGCAGTGATCATTACTCCTCAAGGCACGCATCTACCATTTACAGCTAGATTAACTTTCAAGTGTACAAACAACATGGCAGAATATGAAGCTTGCATTATGGGGCTTGAGGAGGACATGAATCTCAGAATCAAGTATTTGGATGTCTTTGGTGATTCGGCTTTGGTTGTGAATCAGATCAGAGAATGGGAGACGAATCAACCCGGTTTGATACCATATAGAGATTATGCGAGGAGGATTTCAACTTTCTTTACAAAGGTTGAGTTTCATCATATCCCTCGAGATGAGAACCGGATAGCATATGCTCTTGCAACGTTGACATCAATGATTGTAGTGAAATATTGGAATGAAGTTCCCAATTTATCTATGATGCGTCTTGATAGGCCAGCTCATGTGTTTGCTGTTGAAGAGATCAAAGATGAAAAGCCATGGTATTATGACATCAAATGTTTCCTCCAAAGTCAAATTTACCCGCCCGGGGCATCTTTGAAAGATAAGAGGACTTTGAGAAGATTAGCCGGAATTTTTTACTTGAATGGTGATATACTATACAAGAGAAACTTCGACATGGTTTTTCTCAGATGTGTAGATAGACACTAAGCAGACTTGTTGATGACTGAAGTGCATGAGGGTTCCTTTGGTACTCATTCCAATGGATATGCAATGGCGAAGAAGATGTTGCGAGCAGGTTACTATTGGCTGACAATGGAATCTGACTGTTGCAAGTTTATGAAGAAATGCCACAAGTGTCAAATTTATGCTGATAAGATTCATGTTCCTCCGACACTATTGAATGTTATCTCTTCCCCATGGCCCTTCTCCGTGTGGGGAATTGATATGATTGGGATGATTGAGCCCAAAGCTTCGAATGGACATCGTTTCATTTTAGTGGCAATTGACTATTTCACAAAATGGGTTGAAGCGGCATCATATGCAAATGTAACCAAACAAGTTGTTGTAAGGTTTATCAAAAATCAGATCATATGCCGTTATGGTGTGCCAAGTAAGATCATTACTGATAATGGGTCGAACTTGAATAACAATATGGTGAAAGCTCTTTGCAAAGACTTCAAGATTGCACATCATAATTCTTCTCCTTACAGACCCAAGATGAATGGGGTTGTTGAAGCTACGAATAAGAACATCAAGAAGATTATTCATAAGATTATTGTGACATATAAGGATTGGCATGAGATGCTCCCGTTTGCCTTGCATGGGTATCGTACATCCCTTCGCACTTCAACAGGGGCAACCCCTTTCTATATTGTGTATGGTATGGAAGTAGTGCTCCACGTAGAGGTTGAGATTCCTTCATTGCGTGTGCTCATGGAAGCCAAGTTGACTGAAGCTGAATGGTGTCAGATCAGGTTTGATCGGTTGAATTTGATTGAAGAGAAGAGATTAACTGCCATGTGTCATGGTCAGTTATATCAGCAGAGAATGAAGAAAGCTTTTGATAAGAAGATCAAACCTCGAGTGTTCAGAGAAGGAGACCTTGTTCTCAAGAAGATTTTATCGTTCAAGCCAAATTCCATAGGAAAATGGACTCCTAATTATGAAGGCCCTTATGTTGTTAAGAGAGCCTTTTCAGGCAGTGCATTGATTCTTACAACTATGAATGGTGAAGAGTTCACTCGTCCTATGAACGCAGATGCAGTCAAGAAATACTTCGCCTAAAAAATAAAAGAATAGCTTGCTAAGTTGAAAACCTGAAAGGGCGGCTTAGGCAAAAATGAGCGTCTCGGTGGATTGAAAACCCGAAAGGGCGATCCAAGCAAAAATTAGAGACTTAAAAACAGAAGAATTTCCCGATAAGTTGAGTACCTCACCTTGGGGCAACTTATGCAAAAATTAGGGATTATGGCAAGTAACGGCATTTTGCTGATCTTCAGTGATTTTGAAGGTTTGTTTGAGCACAAGGGTTGACATTAATTCATCTTCAGCAGCGGTCAAAAGCACAGTGGATATCAAGATTTGGTAGAGGGATTAAGATTCAATTGTATTCAATGTATCCCTTTTCCATGAAAATTACCATTTTCAACTTTGTAAAATCTATGGAGTCTTGTCATTTACAGACTACCATTCTATTAAATAAAATTGAGCTTTTATCCAATTGTTTCTACTCTTATTTACTTCAGCCAATAGTTTTAAATTTTATTATGATTATTTTGAAATTGAATTTTTAAATCAAAATCAAGTTTTCTTTAAAATATAAAAGCAAGAATTTTTCCAAAGCAAGTAAAAGGAATATCAATCGCATTTCAATAAAAAGAAAGTCCTTAAATGTGAAGCATCAGTGGTTCCCCAAGCAGTTAACTCTTCGGGTATCCCTAGACATCAGTATTGATTCGGCTCCTCGGCGGAGTGTTCGATCCCCAGTGGAACTTCTTCCTTTATCCCCAACTGAGTTGGTTAATTCAGATACCCTACGACGTGTCCTTGTCTCCAACAGAGTTTCGACCTTCCCCAGTGGAGTTCGTATTTCCTCAGCAAGTGGATCTTCATCAGGATGTTTGATCTTCCCCAGTAGATCGCTTTGGTGTCCCCAACAATCGCCATCTATCTTTGCTCCCAGTCAGAGTTTCCTCCTGTTTCTGAGCAACTTTTGTTGTTTTCTCTGTAGGGTTGTCTCCCATTTTTACGGTTTTGACCTAAATTCCCCATAAATTGGATGTCCTATCGTCAACAGATCTCCTCCGTCCTCAGCTAGGTTTGAGCCCTTCAGGGTGGTGATCTTCATTTTCTCCAGCAGTGATCTTCAATTTCTTTGCGACACCTTTGTATCCTTTGTGATCGTTTTGTCAGCATAATCATCATACATACATATATATTCATATAATTTCATAATTTGCATATTCTGCATCATCATATTTGATTTGTTTGAGATTCTCATTCTCTATTATGGCGGTATTTTATCCTCATACCAAATCTGGTGTCTGTCCTCCTTCAATGGTAGAGGGTCAGCCCCGTAAGCAGAAAGACTTTAACCTTTCTCCGTTTCCCCATTGAGTTTATCTCCTCGTGGATGATTTCTATTTCATTTTCCTCTACAGTAAATTTTCTTAGTGGAATTACTCCCCTTGAGTTATGTCCTCATTGGGTTGAGTCTTGATTGACCGCTTTCTTTCTAGCTCTTACCTATATAGATATTTTGGTCCCCTAAGAGTCTATTACCCAATAACTGGTAATATTTTTCTTATTTTGTAGTTTGTTACTTCTTGCCCAATACCCGGCAAAAGTACCATTTTTCTCCTCAGTGGATCTATTCCCCAGAAAGTATATCCTTGATGTAGCGGGGTATTCATTACCTTTATATTTATTGACTAAATCAAAAGTAAACATACAATTCGAGTCGCCACCACACTTTTATTTATCCAAAGCAAAGGTTAAAAAGCGAACAAAAACCAAGTAAGGAGTTTTATCAAATCAAAAACTAATAAAAATGTCAGAGATCTAGGTAAGGGGGTTGGTTATGAAATGGGAAGGTTTTAAGCACCCAAAACATCCTTAGTACTCTAAGGGATCCCTTTTTGCAAATGTGTATGGTAGGTTGGTATTTGTGAAAATTTGTGCAAACAGATTGGGGAGATGAGAAAAGAATATACATTATATTTACAATTTTGTTGTTTGAATGGATGAACCCATTGCCTACGTACTATCACAAAGGTAGGATCAAAACCTCGTAGTTCGGGGTAAAAATCTCCAAGATTGGTGAATTGATTTGATCAAAAGCCTTAAGATCTTTTGTTATCAAAGGGAGAAAACTCAACCTAAACCAACAATCCACCATGTGAGGAGAGCTTCAACATACTAGTGAGGGGTTAACCCTATAATAAGTATGGAAGACTTATAGTCCAATCCCTAAGGATAAGGTGAGGTTTACATCGACCACTATGATAAATGAAACCTATGACTAATGTTTATGAAAAGTTTTAACAAAGGTGGCCATTGGAACCACAAAATTAACTTGAAGTGAGTGGTATTTACAAGTTAAGTGTATTTACAAAATGAGGTCAAAGTTGAATTAATGTTTATTCACAATGAGTATTAAGGAAAAGAGTTTGAAAAATCAAAGGCATAAGGCCTAGGTTTCTAATTTGAAAACAATGTCAAAGTTTGCACAAAATGAGTTTGGCTTGGGTTAGAGTGAAGAGAAGAAGAGAAGGGCTAGTCCTAAACATGCAAAGATAAGAGAAGAGATAAAACCCTTGGAGTTCCTTTTCTTGAGATCATAAAGATGATTCAAGATGCTCCTTTTCTTTAGACTTAGCAATCACTCAAGCAATCAAACAAATATCATACAAGAACAAACATCAAAAAGTTCACAACACAATAAGAGGAATGGACAAAGAATGAGTTTAGATTAGGGGTCGTTTGAAGTTAACTTTAAGATTTAGCATTCTAAAGGCATGAGGCCTAGTTGCTCTTGAACTCCTTTAAGCATAGGTAATGTCCTAATTCTAAGTCCTTTCTCCTCCTGCATTGGGTTCACACAAACAAAGACAAAACAATCACAAAGCAACAAAATATTTATATACAATAATGAGCTCAAATGAGCAAAAGGAAAATGACATAAACATAAAATATGTGCTCAAGTGAGCAAAAGGAAGAGCAATATGAATAAATGAGCAAGAAAGTAAATTGCATTAAAGTAAATTGCAAGAAATTAAATGCTCAAATTAAAGTCAGTAATTAGTAGTTAATCTTAGTGTGTCATAAGACAATTTAGCGCTATGTTAAGCAATCGTAAGTGGACTAATGTAGTAGTCACACCTATCTGAGGTCGGTCAATAAAACTATAGGCAAATAAACACAAGTTAGAGATCATGACTAGTAAGCCAAGCTCCTATAACTTTCCATGCCAAAAGAAAAGAAGAAAGGCCTTGTATGGGCTTTAGGTTTTTTGCTTGACCAAGAAGCAACCTATCTTGGACACAAAGCAACTCACTTGATCTTTGATTAAGTTGAGTTTGATTTGGATCAAAGAAGGTTAAGCCTCTCATATGTCAAGACCAACCACAAATCATTAACTCATTGGCCAAAATAAAAAGAAGAAATGAGATGGAGATGAAATGGAATAAAGGGAGAATTCAAATGAAATAATCAAAACACAATGATCAAATGTGAATCAAATCATCATCAACCAATGTAAAATAGAAGAGAAATGAAAATTAGAAGTCAACAAGTCAAACATATTTTTTTTGGTATTTTTGGAATTAAAATAGACAAAATATGGTCAAACCTCAAATTCAATTCAAATTAACTTGAACAAGTCCAATTGAATTCTCACAGGTCTAATATGGTCAAACAAGGTTTGACAAATTTTCTCAACATTTTTTGAAAACATAAACTATTTAAAATCAATTAAAAACAATAAAAAAATAACACAAATGAATTAAAATCTCAAATAAATCTCAAATCAATTAAGAAATTGATGAGACTATTTTCCATTGACTTATCATGATCCATATGTGTTAAGGAAATATTTTGGGATTTTTCAGATATCAAAAGGTATTTAAAATGAATTAAAAACTATTAAAAAATAAAATAATTCACAAAAATATTAAATGAAGTCACCAAAATAACTAAAAATCAGATTATGAAACTAGATTTTTCAAGATTTTTTTTGCCATTGGTCTCATATTTTTGTGACTTCAAATAAAATAGTTATGAATTTTTGAAATTAAAAGGAATTAAAAGAAATTAAAACAGAAAATAGAAAATAGGAAAAATCAGGAGCGCTTGGACTGATTTCATTAATTGACGTGGCATCATCCAGCGGCTCAGAGGCACGGTCTCTCCATGGTCTCAAGTCAAACGTGCCACAAATGGAATTAAAATAAGTCAATAGAACGCATGTCCAGGATTAGAATGTTTCAAACAAATCCAAGGGCGCAGGTGGATCCACGTGGGGATGGTGGTGGAAACCACCATCTTCTCCGGCCAGAGAACAAACTCCGGCCACCACGCGCAGGTTTTTTGCACCTCAATTAAAATGAAAAACTATGGTACCAAAATGAAGTTGGGGTGATGTACATCACCCCTGTAACCTTGGATTGTCCTCAATGTTTCTATTAAGTGAGAAATCTGAGCTTGAAAATCAAGGTATGCAAACTGAAATGGTTCAAATCATGAAATCAAGACCACCATTGGCTTGCCTCTTGCTCGAGGACTTTAGAAAACAGTTGCAATCAAAGAAATTCATATTGTATGATAAGATTCAGATCAAAATAGTTGAGTGGTATACCTTTGAAGAGAATCTTTGAACAACATGATTCCTTCAAGCTTTTGATTCCAATTTGATCTTGAGGTAATGAGGATGCAAGGCTAAGGAATTAAGACTTGAAGATCAACTGATTGTGTTGAAATTCAAGCTTGAGTTTGAAAAATAAAAATGGAAATTCCTTTGAGTAAGGTTGGGTTTTCACTTCAGCAGACTTTCAGATCACCTTAAGGTTGATTTTTGAATGGAGAAGCACATGTATTTATAGCTGAAGATGAAGCAATGAGATGCAATACTCATGTGCATGAGAATTGGGTCCTCCATTCATGGGCCTGTACAAGCGCATGTGAGGTCCAAAATTGAATGGAATTGCAAGATGAGATCATTTTCAGATGGTTTGGACGTGCACAAGGCCTGACATTAGCTTGCATTTGAAGTTTCAATGTGAATTGCATTATTGGTCACAAACATTCATCTCTTCGAAAGTCCCACATGGAAAATCCAAACATGGTAGTGTAAGTAATGGTTACAAAGCTCTTGACATAAGGAACAAAACCTATGTTGGGCAAAAATCCATTTGGAGTTTGGAAAATTATGAAAACTGGCCTTGAAGTTTCAGGTACAAAACATGTATAGATTTCCTTTGAATTTTTTTACCAAAAGTGATCAACTTCAATCCCTTATATTTCAATGATGCAAGCCTCAAATGGAAAAACCTGCAACATCAAAGTTGTATATATCTTTTGGACTTAAATTTTGCATCATTTGGAATTTTAATGAGAAAGTTATGGGCACTTGAAGTTGGACATTTCTCAAATTAAATGGTTTTTGTCCAAAGTGACCTATAATATTTTGTATTACCACATGTGTTTCTTTTAGGATTATGAAATTTTGTCCAACATAACAATTTAAGTATAAATCTTAATATTTCCAATGCAATTTATCTCACCTCAAAATCATGAAAAATAAGGAAGTTAGGTCCTTGGGAAATTGACCCAAAATTAGGGTTTCAGTCAAAATGACCTATAATGTTTTGAAATGAATGATCACCTTAAAATTTTCAAATAGATTTTTTATGAACATTAAAGTTGTTAATATGGTTCTTAAGAACATGTTTTCTCTTGGGGTCATCTTCATTTGACAAACGCATCAAAAGTTAGGTCTCAAGGATCCTCAGTTTAGTCAGATGACTTAACTGGTCAACTTCTCAAGGCCAAACTTCAAATATTGATGAATGAATGATTGAGGATACTCAAATAGGCTCATATATGCATAAAATAATGAATTAAATAATTACCTTGATTAAATTTAATCATAGGTTGAGGTTTCTTCATGAGCAAAGCACAATCAATGCATAGTTGAATTAGGGTTTCCTGGGGAAATAATCCTCAAGCCCTTTGGGTTATCTTGATCAAATTGGAAAATTGAGATACTTGGGAGACATATATGATGATTTATAGCCTTGGGAACCATTTTCATGCTTGCTTTCATCTTCATTGAGCCACTTCATTGAGCTTAGGAGCCCCCTATGAGCATTGGCACACATGATCACTTGAGCTTCAAAACAAAAGAGGTTAGTGACATATTTTTGTGCTTTTGGTTAGTAAACAATATAAGAAATGCAATAATATACAATTCAAGCATGCTTGGTGGTCTCAAATCACTCACACAAGTCCCAACCCAAGGGTTAAGGAGCCAGACATGCTATGATCCTTGAGGCAATGCAGTCAGCAAATGATATGATGCCATGAGGGATCTTAGGGTCAAAATTAGGGTCTTACACTTGATATGTTCATCCTAACCGATGATGGATATCTTTATTTCCCCCGCAAGAGTCTATCCTTGATATGTTCACTTTAACGAGTGAAAGATATTCTCACTTTTGGTATTCTACCCAGTAAAAAGGTAGTTGTAATCCCTATTTTGTTCCTCAGAGAGTTAATCCTTGATATGTTCATCTTAGCCGGGTTTTCTTCTCTTGTTGGTTTTCTACCCAGTAATCGGTAGTTGTAAATCCTGCTTTTTCCCCTGTGTAGAGTCAATCCTTGATATGTTCACTTTAACCGGTGACAGATTTTCTCTTCTTTGGTATTCTATCCAGTAACTGATAGATGCAATTCCTATTTTTTCTCCCCTTTTCAGAGTCTATCCTTGATATGTTCACTTTAACCGGTGACGAATTTTCTCTTTGATTAGTCTTCTGCCCAGTAACCGATAGTTGTAAATCCTGCTTTGTCCCCTCGCAGAGTTTATCCTTGATATGTTCATCCTAACCGATGACGGATTGTCTCTTCAACGGTTTTCTATCCAGTGTTTGATAGATGTAATTACCCTTTTTGCTCAGTTGGTATATCCTTTATATGTTCATCCTAACCGATGACAAGTATCCTCCTTAACATCCCCAGGAAAGTCTATCCTTGATATGTTCACTTTAACCGGTGACGGATTTTCTTCCCTGTCGAGTTTATCCTTGATATGTTCATCATAACCGATGGCGGATACTCTCACCCTTGGTCTTCTGCCCAATAACCGGTAGTTGTAAATCCTATTCTCTTTTGCAGTTTTCCCCAGCAAGGCTATTCTTACCCAGTAACCGGTAATGAATATTCCCTCCTAGCTTTTCCTCAGTAAGTCATCCTTGATATGTTCATCCTAACCGATGACGGATGTCCTCTCTGTCAAATCTCTATTATCTTCTTACCTAGTAACCGATAGTAGATAATAGATGTCTGCTCCTTCTGTGTTGAAGTGTATTTCTCCCCAGTTGAGTTGAGTGTGCATTTTCTTAGTGAAATCGTTTTTTCTCCAGCGTGAGTCGAGTACTTTAGTTTTACCCTGACTTATTCGTATCCCCTGCAGATGTTGTTATTTTCCTGGCTGAGTCTTTCCATTTTGTATGGCATTCCTCGAGTCCCCCAATAGTTTTAAGTCGCAGCTTGGCCTACGCATAACTCTTTTTTACCCCCTCAGAGTCTCTATCTCCCCGGCGAGTTTTCCTTATGGAATGCATTATACTCCTGCGGACTTTCGGTCTCCCTGATTTCTTTTCCTTTGTGGCAATATTTCCCCACAGAGAATTAACTTTTGCATTCATATCATTTGCATCATGAGGTCTCTTAGGGACCAAAATTTGTTTCTCTATATTGTTATTTAAGCCCATTCTACTGATTCAACATGAAGATTTTAACCTTCGCCTCCTCAGTTAGAATGTCCTTAAATAGGGACAGCTGTAATACCCCAATTTTGACCCTAATATCCCTCATGTAATTCCATCATAATCATAAGCATTTGGATCATACCTTGGCATCCTCCTTACCCCTCCTTCATTGTGTTTGTTTTGGGGAGAGATCACCAAGCCCTTTGTGGTTATATCATACTTGTATTTTGTCATTTTTACTAACCAAAATACCAAAAATATGTCTTTGTATTTGCCTAACTCTTTTGTAGGAAGGGCATGATCTTATTGATTCATCAAGTTCACATATAGGGTTTGAGACTCTTATGAACAAAGAGCACAACCAAGAATTGATTCAAGGATGGTTATGAAAATCATATATGAGTTCCATTGTTCTCTACATGTTATATTGATCAAGTTTTCTTCAAGAGTTTGAGGGTGATTTGCCTTGGAAACCCTAGTTTGATTGGGTATCTTGAGTAACTTCTCCAACAAGCTACTTCACCAATTAATCAAATTTCTCAAGGGAAACTTCAAAATTCATCATCACCTTATGCATATATGATCTACCATGACCCAATAAAGTCAAGAGAATTGGAAATTAGTAAGTTGGTTGATGGTGGTTGGCCAGATGAATTCATTTGATCAAAACTGGGTCTCCCTAGACCCTATCTCATACAATTTTCACCATATGAAAATGATTATAATATAAAACCTACTCTAAATGACATTCCAAACAACTTTCATTTTGAAACCTAGATCTAGTTTTGCTTGGAAAATCATTTTCTATGTTAAAACATTATAGGTCATTTTGTCTAAACCCTAACTTGAAAGCAACTTCCCAAGGCCATAACTTGCTCAATTTTTATGAGATGAAAGATTTACAAGTTGCATAATCAAATTCAATGTGTATAATTCAACTTTGATGTTTTTAGTGGGAGCTAATTCAACTTTTTTGAGCATGTGATGTGAGGCTACATTATAGGTCACTTTTGACCTATACCATTGATCAAGTGATTTTTCCAAACTTCAAAAATGCATAACTCTATCATTTCAAATCCAAATGACATGAAATTGGTGACCACTTTGAAGGTATTTGAGTGAGATACAACTTTGATGAATACACTTTTCTCATTTGAAGCTCCCATAAAAAGTTAAGCAAGGTGGAATATTGAGACATATGGCTTGACACTTAGAAAATTTTTGATATGTCAAATTTTTCCAAACTTCCACCTCAAATTTCTCCAAGTTCCAAGTTCCAAATGAAAAAGTGTTCAACATCAAACTTGTTCCTCTTGATCTCACCTTTCCAAAGAGCCCAAATTCATTTGTTTTGGATGAGAAATGCATAGGCTGCACATGGCTTAAACAGGATGATATCATTTGTCATGGATCAATCTTCAAGCATCAATGTACATGTGCCTTGCAATCTAAGCTAACTTCAAAGCATCTGAACTTCAAATTTGGACCTTCAGCTATCATTTCATGGGCCTATGCGCGCCCATGCAGCATTGCATCATCATTTGCCAATTTTGGAAACTGAAAGTGAGTGTGCAAATATCACATGATTTAGCTATAAATAGAGCTTCAATTGCTCAGAATTAAGGACACCACTGCGCCAGCTTTGATCCCCCATTGAAAACCGTTCACTCTCATAGGATAAACCTGATAAATTCATTTGAATTTGAGCTTGAATCTCCACTGTTTTGGAATTCAATTCTTCAGGAATCCATTGCTTCTAAACATTTCCATTCTCTTCCTGCAAGCAAGTAGAGTGAGTCCAAGTGCAAGCAAACTCAAGATCCATCAAGTTCAGACCTCCATTAGAGGTAATTTTCAGAAATTTTAATCTCTTCGATTCTCTCAAATTCTTGCTCAATTCCATTGATTCTTTGGTTGTCTGAAGTCCAACCAATGTAGGCAAGAAGATTGAGTTGCTTTGAGGACAAATCGAAGCAACTCAATTCATGAACCTCAGATTTCAATTCCACATATCTCTTAATATATTTGGAATTGGAATAATTGGAGGTCAGATTCGAGCTCAGTGTCATTTTCTCTTTAAGATCATGTCCTTGTTTCTTCTTTTGGTGATGGTTTAGGTTGACCAGTCCGGTGAGGTTCACCGGAGAAGATGATCGGAACTCTGGCTCCAGCGATGACTCGGCCAACCTTTGAGCCATAGGATCCATGTCTCATGTTCTAATCTTGATCTCCCTTGTGATTACCTCATTTGCCACGCGGTTGACTAGAGAACATGTGGAGCGTGCGTTTTGGATCATCAGATCTGCCACCTCAATTAATGAGGGAGATCTGATGGTCCACGTAATTTAGAATTTCTGAAATTTTATTTTAATTGCATTTTCTTCAATAATTCATATTAAATTTAATATTGATCCAAAAAATTATGGGACTTTCACCAAAAAAATTCAAATATTTTTCTCTTCCATATTCTGAATTAAAAAAAAAATTTGGATCATTATTAATATTTTTCATGAATTAATTGATTTTGCATTTGTTTTTAATTGCTTAAAAATATTTTTAAATGTCCAAAAATTATGAATTTTTTTCTCCAAGGTCCTTTGACCTTCTTTGACCTATGATAAATCTCATGGCCATTTCTTTGGTGTTTTGATGAGATTTTAGGATTTGGACAAAACATATTTGATTAAATGCACTATTTTATTATTTTTTTAATTGAATAAATGTTATTTAAATTGTGTTGACCATTTGTATTGACTTAATTGAGTTTGCTTGTTTGTTGTTGGGCCTTGGTCAAGGTTGATTTGACTTTGTCAAATTAATATAATTGGATTTAGGGGATTGATGGAATGTACATTCCATCTCCCAAAATGAATGAATGATATTAATTTGGTAAAAGTCCTCATTTGATCAATTTGTGATCTCATTCACCCCCTTTCCTCTTCATCTTATTCCACTTATTCATACATTCATTTCCATTTGGCTTATGACATCTCAAAGTCCTAATGCTAGTTGATTGAAAAATTGACATGAGTATGGATGAGATTAGGCCACACCTTTTGGATATTTTTTGTGTGTGGTATGTTTCATGAGCATAGTCCATAATACTATGTCTCCAAGATGCATTAACACCAAAAGGCTATTGCCCGGCCTCAAATAGTTATGACTTCTCTATAAGTCCAATTACGATTGCTTAACAAAGCGCTAAATTTGTGACATAAAAGGCATAAGTATTCTAGTTAGTGAGATTGTAAGTCTCCCCTCTTTCATGGTATTGTGTGGAAAGTTGGCCTTCCTTCCTTCCTTTGGAAGATGTTTTGGTTCAAGGATCCATGCTTGTGACAAGTGGGTTGAGTGTTCTCCAAAGAATGTCTTGAAATCAAAAGCAAAACAAAACTAACTTCTAACCTACTAACTACTAACTTTTAACTTTAAGTCTTTACTTTAATGCAATTTACTTTAAGCACTTTATATCATTTTCCATTATACATATCATTCTAATTGTTTATGTTAATGTAATTCTCACTTTGTCCATTTGGACCATATTGTGTGATATATTTTGTTTGTGTATACTTTTTTTGTTTGTGTGGTCTTTGACCATTGATGTACATAATAAAAACAAAAACCCTAAAAAACTTTTGAGTGGACTGTTGGTTTGATCTTGAGCAAATGGACTTATAATTTAGGCAACCTTCCTTTGCTAATGGACTTGGCCAATGCCAACTTGTTGAAGAACCAAGTACTTCCAATTTGAAATTCATCTGATACATCTTTGAAGACCTCTCTGGATTCATCTGCAACATGATCATGGTGAAAGTGTTATTTTGAACCTGTGACTTGTGGAATTCACCTGTTGCATGAGCTATTTTTGAAGAAGATCATGGAATGGATAAGCTTGGATGAGGCCATCTTTATTTGATGCCTTGCTCTTCAAGATAATATAATTGTGCATTTGTATGTTGTTTGATTCTAAAAGTCCAAGGGAATTCTGGGTTTCTATTGACATACTTGTCTATTGGATTGCTACCCATTTGGTTAGATCTTTTCAACTCTAAACTTTTAATTTTTGTGCATAGGATAGTCTCTTCATCTTCTCCCCATTTATTTAATTTCAAAATCTCTCACTCCATTTTCAAAATCTTCTTTGTGTGAACTATTTTTGTTCTAAACTTTGACTATTTTTACAAAAAGATAGAAACTTTGGCCTTATGCCATTGCATTTTCAAACTTATTTTCTTAAATCAAACTTGTAAATAAACTTAACTATATTTGACCTAAACTTTCAAAAAAAGCCAAAAAAAGAACTAACTCATTCAAACCATTTTAGGCCCTTGTGCCTTTCAAACTTAATTTTTGTTAAAATCAACACACTCATTTTGAAATTTGTAGCACGAACTACGAGGTTTTGATCCCTCATTTTTATGTTGGTACGTAGGAACAAGACTGAAGGTCTTGCCAAACACAAAAATATAATTAATGAATTCTTTTCTCATCCCCCATTCTATTTGTTTGTAAACATCACTTTGTACCAAATACATATGCACACAAAAAGGGCTCCCTAGGAGTACCTAGGACACTTTGGGTACTAACACCTTCCCTCTGTGTAACCAACCCCCTTACCTGTGATCTCTGACTTTCTATTAATTTTTATTTGAAAACTTTTTACTTATTGAGTTTTGTTCGTACTTTTTCCCTTTTCCCTTGGAAACAATAAAAGCGCGGTGGCGACTCTTGTTAATTGATCTCTAGCTTGTCAATAACTTGATGATCATGAATTTCCCGCTACACAAATGAAAAAGTGTCCAACATCAAAGTTGTTCCCCTCGATCTAAGCTTTCTAAAGAACCCAATTTTATGCACTTTGGATGAGATTTGCTAGGGCTGTGCATGGTGTTAACAAGGCTGCATCATTGGGGAAAATCAAATATCAAAAACTCCACATATCATTGCCTTGCCATTCAAGCATCATTTGAACTTCAGTACAGATGTAATTGGATCAAATTGGATTACTTCATGGGCCTGTACACGCCCATTTGACACAAAATCCATAAAATGATGTCCCACTTCCACTAAGGAATACTCAACGGTTGCATTAATCCTAATGCCTTCTAATGCTCAATCTTTGACTTTCGACAAGTCAAACAAGAATAAAAAACTCAGCAATATCATTCTTCATACCTGACCACTAAAAATATTCTTAAGATCTTGGTACATCTTAGTAGCACCGAGATGATTAGTTAAACCACTCCTATGACCTTCCTCAAGAATACCCTTCTTAAACTTCGACATATCTGGCACACAAACTCTATCGCGGAACCTCATAACCCCATTCTCATCAATTTTCAAATCCACCTCTTTAAATTAATTGATCAACATCAACCATTCAATCAATCCCAAGTAGACTTTCTGACCTTCTTTGACCTCTTCAAGAATACCACTAGTCAGTTTCAACATACCTAACTTTACACTGTTAGGAGCCATCTCACACACCAAACTAAGATCTCAAAATTGTTCAATCAAATTCGATTCTCAAACCATCAATGCCGACAAACACAAGGACTTCCTACTCAAAGCATATGCTATAACATTGATTTTACCAGGATGGTAACTTAAACCAAAATCATAATCCTTCAGAAATTCAAGTCATCTCATATGCCTCATATTTATTTCCTTCTGACATAACAAATACCACAAACTCTTATGATCGCTGAACACTTCGAATATAGAGCCAAATAGATAATGTCTCCAAACTTTAAGCATAAACACCAAAGCTGCCAACTCTAAATCATGGGTAGGGTAATTCCTCTCGTGAACCTTGAGTTCTATCGAAGCATAAGCCACAACATGACCATTCTGCATAAGCACACCACCTAAATCCATCTTCGAAGAATCACAATAAATCATAAATGATTCACTAGGACTCGGTAAAATCAAAATTGATGTCGATGCTAACTTCCTCTGGAATTCTTGAAAACTCTCTTCACAATGAAAATCCCACACATAAGCCCGACCTTTCCGAGTCAGCGGAGTCAAAGGAAAAGGTAATTTCGGAAAGCCTTTTAATAAACCTTATATAATAACCATCCAAAACCAAAAAACTTTTAATTTCTATAACTAAGTTCTGAGTCTCGCACTGCAACACATTATCAACCTTTGATGAATCAACTAACATACCACCACTAGAAATCAAATGACCAATGAAACTCACTAACCAGAATTCAAAATTGGATGACTTCACATGAAATTTATTCTCTTATAAAGTCTATAACACGACTCACATATGTTTTGCACGCTCTTTATCTATCTTAGAATACACCAAAGTATCGTCGATGAACACAACCATGAACTGATCTAAGTACGGATGGAAGGTCTTATTCATATACTACTTGAATACACCTTGCACATTGGACACATTGAACGGAATCATCGAATACTCGTAGTGACCATATAGAGTTCTAAACGCAGTGTTCAGAATATCTTCTGGTTTCATATTAACCTGATGATACCTTGGTCGCAAATCAATTTTACTGAACACACAAGCACCAACTAATTGATCCATCAAATAATCAATTATCAAAAGAGGATACTTACTCTTGATAGTAAACTTATTTAGGTGGAAATAATTAGCACACAACATCAATCCTTCTTCTTTACCAATAACACTGGCGCTACCCACGACGAAACACTAGGTCGAACAAATTTTTTTCAAGCAGATCCTATAGTTGTTTCTTTAACTCACTTAGCTCTAATACTGACATTCTATAAAGTGCCATCAACATTGGACTAGTACCAGGTACTAACTCTATGGTGAACTCAACCTCGCGCTTTGGCGGAAAACCACTAATATCATCTGAGAACACCTCTAGAAAATCACACACCACCGTTAGATAACCAATCTCAGCTTTGAATTTAGATTTCAACAAAGTGAACATCATAAACACTCGAGTGTCATCCTTCAAGGACTCATCCACTTGCTTAGCTGACATAAATATCATGTTTTCACCTTCTTCGAACTCTGGAAACATCACAGACATGTCGAAATGGTTGATATAAACGTGGTTGAACTCCAACCAGTTCATTCCTAGGATAATGTCAATTTGACTTAATGCTAAGAGATTGTTGACATGCTTCATGTAGATGTATCTGACATTGTTGCTAATATGACTACCAAAGGTGGAATTCAAGGTCTCCCGTCTGATTTCCTGATTGCCAAAGCTATTTTGTTTGGGAAATCCATGAGTAAGGAAGATTTTGAAGCCATATTTGTACTCCTCATCTATGGGCTAGTGTTGTTTCCCAACATCGACAACTTCGTGGATGTAAACGCTATTCGAATTTTCTCTTCTCTTAATCCCGTTCCGACTCTATTGGGTGACATTTATTTCTCTTTGCATATGAGGAATGCAAAGGGTGGTGGTTCCATTGTGTGATGTCTGCCTCTATTATACAAGTGGTTTATTTCGCACTTGCCTCAGACGTTTGCCTTCAAGGAGAACAAGGGATGTCTACGGTGGTCCACGAGACTTATGTCTCTCACTAATGATGATATCTCTTGGTACAACCGTGTCTATGATGGCGTTCAGATTATTGACTCTTGTGGTGAATTCTCCAATGTACCTCTTCTTGGTACATGTGGTGGAATTAACTACAACCCTGCTTTGGCTCGCTGTCATCTTGGGTTCCCCTTAAAGGATAAACCTAACAACATTTTGTTGGAAGGCTTGTTCTTTCAAGAGGGTAAATATCCCTAGAACTTGAAAGATAGGATGGTTCGCACCTAGCGCAAAGTTCATAGGAAAGGGAGGAATGAGCTTGGTCCGAAGAATTGTGTCGCTTTGGAACCTTACACCGCTTGGGTGAGGAAGAGAGCTTTTGAGTACCGCATTCCGTACGAGTATCCGAGACCTACCCCTATGGTTATGGTTGGGCCTTCAACCCTCCTTAATCAAGGAGTAGAGGAGTTGAGAGACAACGACCGGTCGCGTGCTTGGATTCGTGAGCGTGAGGAGCTTCTCCAGCAGCTCAAAGATAAGGATGCAGTGATAGAGTTCATAGAGCATCAGGTTATCGATGAGCCTGATGATGTGGTTACTTCTCTTCTTCCTCACTCATCTAGGTTTTGGAAGAGGAAGTATGATCAGCTCGCCAAGGAGAAGGCCGATATGGAAGCAGCTTATGAGAGAGAGGTGAAGAGGCTCCGTGCTACTTATCTTCCGCTCTCGAAGGCTTTGGAAGATTGTTTATAGGGCTCCATAGGATGTTCATTATCCTTTCTTTCTTGTATTGTATTTGGTTACCAAAATTGTATTACTTCCTTGGTGTAAAAAGTTTCCAAATATTATTGCTATGAGTATTCCATATATGTCTTAAAAGTTAAATATTATCAAATATTTTCAAATAGATCTCTCAAAAGTTTCTCTGATTAAAAACGAATCATATGCACAAACATTGCATGCATCATATGCATACACAGGTTTTGTTCCAAGCTCCTGATCAGTGGTCTAACTCTTGATCAGTGGTCTAACTCTTTGCTCTTCATTTCTTTGCTCTTCCGAAGATAATGGAACATCTCGAGCAAGAGAACAGGGACCTGAAGGAAGAAATCGCTAGACTGACTGCCATGATGGAGTCAGGTATGGCCGCACAAAGTCAAGCTTCGCCAACTCCTGCAACTCCTCCCGTGAGTAAGGTCATGCCTGAGGTAGCTACTTCAACTGTGCATGCCGCGACAACCCACTTCGCTCCAACTATGCCAGTCGGGTTCCCTTGGAGAATGCCTTCTAATTTCATGCCAGAGGGTTTTGCTCCTACTCTCGCTTCTATATCGACATCTAGCCCGGTCTTGTCTATGCCACCTCCCGTTGTGCACACCCTTCCCCGCGTTGAAGACACCATTTATCATTCCGATCCGTATGAGGGCCCGAACGTATATGAAAAAAAGGATGAAATGAAAGATCAATTCCTTGAGCTGTGCAAGGAACTAAAGACTTTGAGGGGTAAGGACCTCTTTGGGAAAAGTGCTGATGAGTTGTGCCTGGTGCCCAACGTTAAAATCCCAATTAAATTTAAAGTGCCTGACTTTGAGAAGTATAAGAGAAATACATGCCCGCTCAGCCATCTTGTGATGTATGCTCGCAAGATGTCAACACAGACTGACAACGACCAACTGCTGACACACTACTTTCAGGATAGCCTGACAGGTGCTGCGCTCCGGTGGTATATGGGGCTGTAGAGTGCAAGCATCCACACTTTCAATGATCTAGGCGAGGACTTTGTGAAGCAGTGCAAATATAATATGGATATGGCTCCAGAAAGGGACCAGTTGAGGGCAATGTCCTAGAAGGATAAGGAGACCTTCAAGGAATACGCCCAGAGATGGCGAGAACTGGCAGCTAAGATAATGCCACCCCTGGAAGAGAAGGAGATGACAAAGATATTCTTGAAGACTTTGAGCTCTTTCTATTACGAGAGAATGATTGCTAGTGCTATCTCGGAATTCACCGAAATGATGAATATGGGGATGAGATTAGAAGAAGGGGTCCGTGAAGGACGTTTATCTCGAGATGACGGTTCCTCAGTTAAGAAGTATGGAGGCTTTGCTAGGAAGAAGGAGGGAGAGAATCATGATGTGTCCTCTCATGTTAAAAGAAGGCCCTCTATAAAGAGGAAGGATGTACGTCCAACTATCAACCAACACCAGGTGGCTCATATAACACCTGCTTTCAGAGAAGTCCAACAACAACCACAACAACAACAACACCGTCAACAACAACAGTCTTACAAGCCTCGTAACAACAATAACACCAGCACCAGTAACTACGAGAGGAAAAGGGTAACTTTTGACCTGATTCCGATGACCTATGCTGAGCTTTATCCTTCCTTGATCGATAGGAAGCTAATAACTCCACGAGATCCTCCCGCTGTACCAACCAATCCTCAGTGGTGGTACAAGCCCGAACTCTATTGTGTGTATCATTCCGGCGCTCCCGGACATGATGTGGAGAATAACTATCCATTGAAGACCAAGGTGCAAGACCTTGTGAGAAGTGGGATACTGTTTTTTGAGAAGGTAGGTCCAAATGTGAAGAAGAACCCATTGCCCGAGCATGGGATGGCAGTTGTTAACATGGTTCAGGGATGCCCTGGCAAGTATAAAGTCCTTTATATGAACGACATAAGGCAATCCTTAGTTGAGATGGATAAGTTGTTGTGTGAACACAACCATTATGAGCATGATCATGATAGGTGCCAGGTGTGCACTATCAATGAGAGAGGATGTCGTCAAGTGAGAAGGGACATCCAAGAAATGTTGGAGCAATGAATGATTGAAATACTTCAGAATCGTAATAAGGACGAAGTCGATGTTATCACTCCCGTGTTTAAAATTCCTAAGCCTGTTGTTATCAGATATGATGGCAGCAAGAAGAAAGTATCTCTAGCTCTTGTGATTAAGCCAGCGGGCCCTGTCCATATGTATCAGACAAAGTTGTTCCTTACCGATATAACGCAGTCATGATGGAGGATGGAAAGGAGGTGTCATTGCCCTTAACTTTTGTGGTGAGTATTTCAGATGTCAGTGGAGTGACCCGTAGTGGTCGTGTTTTCTCGGCTCAGCCGAAATCCCATGAAGACGTCGTAAAGAGGATTGTTGTTAATCTTGTCGGTCCCGTGGGGATTTCTTCTTCAAATAATTTTGTTCTTGTTGTTAAGGGTGTTGACCCTGTTGCTGTTAAAAATAATACTATTCCTATCCTAGTTGGCCAGTCTGGCATGATGAAAGAGGATGGTGATGAGATGCCGAGGCTCATCAAAAGTAGTGAATATAATGTTGTTGATCAGTTGCTTCAAACTCCATCAAAGATATCTGTCTTATCTTTGTTGATGAATTCTGAGCCACACCGCGAAGCTTTGTAGAGGGTGTTGGACGTGACATACGTAGACCACGATGTCACAATTGAGCAGTTTGATAGCATTGTTGCAAATATAACTGCCTACAACAATTTGAGCTTCTGTGATGTTGATCTTCCTGAGGAGGGAAAAGACCCCCAATTTGGCTTTACATATATCTATGAACTGTAAAGATGATGCATTGTCCAATGTGTTGGTGGACACAAGATCATCACTCAATGTATTGCCAAAATCCACTATGGCTAAACTTTCATATAAGGGGCCTCCCATGAGGCAGAGTGGAGTGGTAGTGAAGGCTTTTGATGGATCGCGTAAAACTATGATCGGTGAATTAGAACTCCCGATCAAGATTGGACCTAGTGATTTCCAGATCACTTTCCAGGTCATGGATATTCATCCATCTTATAGCTATTTGCTGGGTAGACCATGGATTCACGAGGCAGGCGCCGTGACATCCACCATGCACCAAAAGTTAAAGTTCGTGAAGAACAAGAAGTTGGTGGTGGTATGGGGAGAGAAGGCTCTCTTGGTCAGCCATTTATATTCCTTTTCCTATATTGATGCTAAGGATGAGGTTATGACTCCATTCCAAGCCTTGTTTGTTGCTGAGCCTTCGAGGAAAGGAATTTCTTCATTTGTCTCCTATAATGATGCGAAGTTGGCCATTGAGCATGGTGCAACTACTGGTTTGGGGAAAATGATCAAGTTGGAAGATAATAAATCCCGATCTGGCATAAGGTATTCTTCTGGTGTTTCCAATGATCGTGGGCTATTCCAGAGTGGAGGTTTCATCCACACCGTTGAAGATCAGGAAGATGCTGCCATTGTTGAAAATGATGAAGAGGAAGACCTTGGCAACTTTGTCATACCTGGAGGAATCTGCAACAATTGGGTCGCTGTTGATGTTCCAACAATTATCCATAAGTCAGCGTAATGTGTTCATTTTGTTTAAAAAAACCCTTCTCTCATCCTAAAAGGAGAATTGAAGACATTGTTGGCATAATTTGATTAATACAATGATATTCATTCAATAATCGCATGTTAAATGTTTGTTTTCTCAAATTATTTTTGCTTTTTGCTTTTTTACATGAAATTGGTGATCACCATAAAACCCTAAAAAGAGAACAAAATCAATTTTTTATCTGCATCATGATTTACCCTGTTTGAATTATGAAATCTCTCTTATACTCAAAATCATTATGCAGGTTAATCAAACCCATTGAACATAATGATCCAACACCATCTCCTAACTTTGAGTTCCCTGTATTTGAGGCAGAAGAAGATGATGTTGAAGAGATTCCTGATGAGATTACCCGTTTGGTTGAGCACGAGGAGAAGATCATTCAGCCACATCTTGAGAATCTGGAAATAGTCAACTTAGGGTTTGAAGACTGCATTCGTGAAGTGAAGATTGAGGCACTCCTGGAAGAGTCTGTTAAGAAGGGGTTTATTGAGTTTCTACGAGAATATGTCGACGTCTTTGCTTGGTCGTACGAAGACATGCCTGGTCTAGATACTGATATCGTGCAACATTTCTTGCCATTGAAGCCTGAGTGTGTGCCTGTGAAGCAGAAGCTCAGAAGAACTCATCCTTATATGGTAGTTAAGATTAAAGAAGAAGTTCAGAAGCAAATTGATGTGGGGTTTCTGGTGACTTCTGCATATCCTTAATGGGTGGCCAATATTGTGCCTGTACCTAAGAAAGATAGAAAAGTTCAAATGTGTGTGGATTACCGTGACTTGAATAAAGCTAGTCCAAAAGATGATTTTCCTCTACCACACATTGATATGTTGGTAGACAACACAGCTAAATTCAATGTCTTTTCATTTATGGACGGATTTTTCAGTTATAATTAGATTAAAATGGCACCCAAGGATATGGAGAAGACAACATTCATCACACCTGAGGGAACATTCTGTTATCGAGTGATGCCCTTCGGTTTGAAGAACGTCGGAGCCACGTATCAACGTGCTATGACTACCTTGTTTCATGATACGATGCATAAGGATATTGAGGTGTATGTTAATGATATGATTGCAAAGTCGAAAACGAAAGTTGAACATGTAGAACACTTGTTGAAGCTTTTCCAGCATTTGAGGAAGTACAAACTCCGCCTGAATCCGAACAAGTGTATATTTGGAGTCCGTTCCGGCAAGTTATTGGGCTTTATTGTCAGCAAGAGAGGTATTGAAGTTGATCCTACCAAGGTCAAAGCAATACAAGAGATGCCTGCTGTCGCATTATGCGAAAAACCGGCGGGAAAAGACATAGAGCCGCCACCGTGCGTTATTTATCCCAAAAGGAGGGAAAGGAAACGCTCGAAGTAAACCTGGAAAGGAAATGGTCTTACGACCAGAGATTGCAAGGATCGGGAGTCAGTTATGCGAAGGGAAGGTATTAGCATCCCTACGCATTCGTCGTACTCGACGGGATCCACGCTCGAAAGAATAGAAGAAAGGTTGCTAAATAACTGCTCAGAAACTGCACAAAACTGGAATAAAACACAGATGGAAGAAAACGGGAGAAGGGGTACGGGGAATGTGCTCACTAGGATATCTCATCCTATGCATACGTATCTTCCCTAACTAGAGAAGAATCAGAGCACTTGTAGCTCAGCTAACACACGCTGAAATAAAACACTGAAACAGGGACGCTGAGACAGCAAACGAAACACACAACTGGAATTGGAACGCCAATCGCTGGTCTTACATCCAACTCCAAACAAACAACAAACAAACGGGAAACCGAATGCCAATCACTGGACTTACATCAGACTCCGAACATACAAACGCAAAAAGGAAACCGACTGCCAATCGCTGGACTTATGTTAGACTCCAAGCACACACACAAAAAGGAGGGTCTCGATTGCAACTAGGGCAAGAGAAAGGGAAGGTCTCAATCGCAACGAGGGCGAGAGAAAAGGATCAAAGTTAGTTGTTAGTCAAACTCGACAAGACATCGCATCTCGTGCCTACGTATCTCATCTGGACATGAGAATCAGAGTTGTCGTAGTTCGGCTAAACTATTTCTGTTGGTTTGTGTTTTTTAAGTGGACAACGTCACTACGCAATCTACCAGATGCTCGACCTTTGGAGACTTACTCACCTGTAGTAGAAGGAGTTAACGTGTCCTTAAGAGGGGATAATGTTTGTTTGTGTTTTAGGATCAACATGTTAAGAGTCAACACACAAAATTTCATGGCCATTGGATTATTTTTGAGCATTTCATGATAGAAAGAATGAAGCAATGTCACATATGCACACATGATCAGTCCATCCAACACAAATCAAATTCCAGAAGAGATAAAATCATGAAATCCACACCAAATAATAAAGGACATTCCAAGGATCATTTAGCAAAAAGAATGGAATTATTTGGATGATTTTTCAATTTTATATTATTTGAATTAATATGGCAATGCATATGAAATTTGGAGGGAAAGGTAAAATGCTGAATCAATTTGAAAACATGTGGCCATCAGGAATCGAAGCGAGGGAGTGCTCGCTGGCCAAAACGCAGTCGTTTTGGCCTATGAGGAAAATGAAAGCAAAATTCAGAAACGACGTAGGGAGGGATCGAACCGCAGACGGCGGCGCTAGGGGCTGAAACAACCGTCTTCCTCGCGAAGACGGCGATGAATAGTAGCATTCACAAAAAAAAATTCCAGAAATTGCTCATGAGTACATCATTCGAACCGTTATGCAATGAGGAACATGAATCCATCATCAAATCATACTAATCCATCATAACAAATGCAAATCGAATCAAAACAGTTTGACATACAAAACTTCTAATCATCATATCTCAGCCAATAATACACCATTTCACACGAAATTTTTATCAGCATGATCAGCAAGTAAGGACCTACACTATCATGGCAAAATAATGGAGAAAAAAGAAAGTCGAAACTCACCTTGTTTGAAGAGCAGTTGGCTAAAACCGTGTATCCAAGGCTTGGCAATGTCCAGTTTCACTTGCTTTGAGCTCCAAGGAAGTTTGATGCAAGAAATGGCTTATGAGAAGACTTGAATCACGCTCAATTTTGAGTTTCCATTAACACCTTCAAGCTTGTGGTATGCACGAATTTGAGGTAAAATCCACCAAACACACGTTGAATCTTGCTCAACAACACTCCATGTTCATGATTATGCAAGAAAATTAGGGTGTTGTGTGTGGAATTTTGGAAAATCAATGAAGAGAAAATTGAGAGTGAAGAGGGATTTCTAGATCTGAAACTTTGTGTAATGTGCAATACAGTTACCATTAAGCCTTTATACCATATATTAATTAATCTGAAAACATGATTAGGCCAAGGCTAATGGAGATTAGGAAGAAAAGAGATGTATGCACAAATTACCATTTCACCTCATGCATGGAAATCCTACGTGAACAGTGCACAATGAGGGCCCAAATTCGCTCAAAATCAGCCCATGCACACATTGGAATTGGAATTATATTCATGTGATCAACCAATTTTGATTTTGGCAATTTCCCTTAAAAAATAACATGCCTGAGCAAATGGTTATGTGAATGAATTTCATGCCATGTAATGAATGATTTGGAAAATATATGTCATGAGGAGCACAATGCAAAAAGAGGCACTCAAATTGGAGTCTTGGTTCAAAAGATATGGCATTTTGAAGTTTCAAGCACACTTGGCAATGATTTGATCATAACTCCTTAACCATTCATCATAAATTCATGATCTTGGATTTTTTGGAAATGAGAGAGAAAGATCTTCAACGTACATTTTGGACAAAATTTCATTTGAAGCTTCTTTGATGTTGGAAAGTTGAGTTGAAGTTGGTCCAAAAACTTGCCATTTTTGGAAACTTGAAATTACAGGTCATTTTCCATTTTTGGAAACTTGATATGGCTTCAAATCCTTCAAGATAAGTGTTTGACATGATGAATAAACCTCTTTTGGACATGAATGAAGTGTCTCAAACCATTTCTCCACCTCCTAGCCCTCAGTTGACTTTTATGGGCCTTAGATGACTTGGCAATGCACAGGTGACCTTGAGCCTCTAACACTTGGTCAAGTTGCTTCAAAAGATCCTTGGTTCATACAAGCTCTCTAGAATACTCATGTGGCCTCCATCTCAATGAAATGCTTGGTCTCTTGCCCAGATGAATCCTTTTGATGCCAGCCTTGACTGATAAGATACAATGCAATATGCAATGTTAACGTAATGTCAATGACCTAAAAATGAAATGAGTGAATGAATGGGGGGTGCAAATTTGAGGTGCTACAGCTGCTCCTATTCAATCAACTGGGAACCTAAACGGATGAGAGCAACGGCTGTCAGACCTTCAAGGTAAACAGGGATTAAATACCAAAGAACCGTAGAATTTGCACTCTGCGGGAAATGAATCAAAGGAACGCGAGGCCATTTACCGAAGGCGGTTGCACAATAAAAATACCTCAGGAAAGCGAGGCCATTTACTGATGGAGGCTTTACTGGAAACTTGATATTTATCGATATCAACGTCAGCGAGGCCATTTATCGATGGCGGCTGGGAAACAACATCCAAAGGAAGCGGGACCATTTACCGATGGTGGCTTCAACTGGGAATTTGACATTAAAAGGAAGCAAGACCATTTACCGATGGTGGCTTCAAAACAAATTTTAATATTTACCGATATCAGCGTCAACGAGACCATTTACCGATGGCTGCTAGGGAATAGGTGTCACAGAAGGCGAGGCCATTCACCGATGGCGATTAAACTGGGCATTTGATATTTACCGATATCGAAAAAAACGAGGCCATTTACCGATTGCGGCTTGGAATAGTCGACTTGATATACACTGATGCCAAGGAAGTGGGGCCATCTACCGATGGCAGCTCCAACTGGGGAGGAAAAAGATATTTACAACTGGAACCAGACAAGACGTTTACCGACGACTCTACTGGGGGATTTTGATTTTTATCGACGAATAGATACATGACCAGACATTTACCGATGACTGGAAAAAACTCGATGTTTACCGACATCGAAAGATGATGTTTACCGATATAAAAAAAGGACGACCAGACATTTACCGATGATTGGGAAAAAGACTCGATGTTTACCGACATCGAAAGATGATGTTTACTGACATCAAAAAAGGACGACCAGACATTTACCGATGACTGGGATGAGACTCGATGTTTACCGACATCGAAGGATGATGTTTACCGACATCAAAAAAAGGACGACCAAACATTTACCGATGACTGGGAAAAACAAACACAACCAGACATTTACCGATGACTGGGAAAAAAAAGATACACAAACAGACATTTATCAATGACTGGGAAAAACTCGATGCTTACCGACATCGAAAGATGATGTTTACCGACACCAAAGAAAGAACACACACGGGTGTTGACATGACACTTACCGGTATCACAAGGATGACATCTACATGTGTCAAGACAAGGCCAAACACTTGCCGGGGACCTCACTGGGGAGAATCAAACTCTTTTCTTTCACGGAAGGGTGAGGAAATAAACCTCTCTGGGGATTATCAGTCTTGACTGCTGTCAGAAGCAACTGCCCAAATGTGCCATGCAGATGTTGAAATATGATCCGTCTCTGCTGGGGATAAGATCCAATCTGGTGTAACACATGTATGCATATGTTTGAGTTTTTTCATGGCGTAATGCTCCATATCGAATGGAAATGCTACGCGGTTTCAGGATGCAAATGCAAATGATGATTGCCAAATGAAGGAGAACTCCTGCCGGGAAAGCACACGTCTCTGATTCGATCTTCCAATTCTGTGGGGACAGCATAACAATTTTGCTGTGGATACTCGCTGATCTGGCACTCTGGGAACGACAGAGAAACCAACTCAACCGGGGAGTCATATGTTGGGCAAACACCAATCTCTCAATCATGCTGGGGAATAGCACTGCTACTGGGGAACAAAGGATCCTCATTGGGGATGACCTCTACTGAACCCGATCCGCTTGGGGATTCCGCTGGGGAAATAAACAAACAATTCCCACCTCCGCTGGGGAAACGAACACTACAAACCTTCGCTGGGGAAACCGCCACCTTCAGATTTGCTAGGGAAAAACACTCTCAACCCTGCTGGGGAACAAACTATCCACAGACACCTCCGCTGGGGAAAAAACAATCTTCCGGCCCACTGGGGATATAACAGTCCTCAGACCTGCTGGGGAAAGGGCAACCTTCAAAATTAGTCGGGAAAAAACATCCTCAACCTTACTAGGGACTGCAATCAACTTCAGGCCTGACTGCTGAGGCAACACTGATCTCGGCTTCGCTGGGGAGACAAACCCTGAACTTGCCTTGGACAACCCAACCTTCTCACACTGCTGGACAGTGTTAAACACTTTGAACAAACGGTGGCTTATCTACTCTAGCCAGCAATCAAAAGATAGTAATCTGCAAAACAGCAAGACATACATGCCCCAGGAGTTTGTACGGACAAAATACACCCAAGTGTACTCAACATTCAAAATGATTTTCAAATGTTTATCTTTCTGCACATTATTGTCTAGCCTTCATGTTTTTATATGCAATGTTTATCAAAAATTCGGACGTTTTTGCAAACAAAATAGTAAAATAAAAACAAGAGAGCAATTTGACTGAATAACGACTTTTATTGACTGAAAATGGGCCTATAAAGGCAAATACATCAGGAAGCAATTCCTAGGAAGAGGTAATTGCGCCAAAACAGGAAATAAACTATCCTATTGGCAATGTGAACACGACACCCACTATTTTCCAATTTTGTTATGACTCGTATATCTCAATTTCCCCCAAATTCCTTGCTTTCTGAGAAGAATGATTGGACCGGTCGTATCCTTCGAGATGGTAGACACTGAAGCGCGATGAAGTACAGATAACTCAGACTGTAGTCTTCGCTCTAATCCCTCTTTTGCCTAGATCGCCTTTTTAGGTTTTCAATCCACCGGGATACCCATTTTTGCCTAAGCCGCCCTTGCGGGTTTTCGACTTACCGGGTGTACATATTCTTTTCATTCTTTATCCCTAACTTTTGCCCGAACCTTTTCTCTTTTTTCTTTTGGTTCGCCGGGATGCCCCTTTTTTGCCTGGACTATTTTATTTTTTTCGTCCAACGGGTCAATTTATGCGAAGTATTTTTTGACTACATCTGAGTTCACAGGGGACGGAAAATCTTCACCATCCATAGTTGTAAGCATCAAGGCTCCACCAGAGAAAACTGTAAGACCCCAATTTTGTCCCTAAGATCCCTCATGGCATCATATCATATCATTCATTGCCTCAAGGATCATTGTACACCTTGCCTCCTTCCCTATGGGTGGGTTAGCTTTTGAGAGTGAGTCTTGATCACCAAGCATGTTTTGCATTTGTATATCATTGCATTTCTTTTTATCATTAACCAAAAGTACAAAAATATGTCATCTAACCTTTGTCTTGCAGATGAAGCAATCAACAGTCAAAGCAGCCAAAGGCAGTCATTGAGCCACAAGTGGTGGCCATTCTTGAGAATTTGGACCCACAATCACTCACAAGAGTTCATATGAGCTATGATGTTATTTTGAATCAAAATCCCAAGTGGTAGAGGCTTGAATTTCATCTGAACATAGTCAGGTCAACTGAAGGCCTAGAAAGTCAACTGCCTAGTCAACTGTAAGATTTGGAGATGGGAAGTGATTAGAAATACTTCATTCATGTTCAAACAAGTCTCATTTGACATTTCAAACATCAACATTGAAGAAAATAAAGTCAGGTCAAAACTTTCCAAAAATAGAAAGTGACCTGTAATTTGAAATTGCCAAAAATGGAAAGGTTTACTACTCAAGATTACATCATCAAAAAGTCTTCAAATGAAATTTTGTTGAACATGAAAGTTGTAGATCTTTCTCTCCCATTTCCAAAAAGTCCAAGATCATCCATTTCTCATGTGTGGTTAAGGAGATATGATCAAAACATGGCCAAGTGTACATGGAGGTTCAAATGTGCATAACTTCTCAACCAAAACTCCAAATCATGTGGCTCTTTTTGCTAAATTCTTGTTTTGACCTATAATTTCATAATCTTGCATTGCATTGCATCAATTCTCATCACATAATCATTTGCAACATTTTGGATTTTTGGAGGGAAATTTCATCATTTGAATTTGGTAAATCATTTGAACATTTTGCCATTTCCATTGATTTTAAAATTTTATTTTAAGTGAAATACAAGGGATTTCGTGCACTGTTCACTCACCATTTCCATGCATAAGGGTGAAATCCCAATTTGTCAAAACACCTCCAAACTTCCCTAATTTTCATTAGCAATTGGTTTAGCATAATTAAACATGTTTAGCATAGCATATATAAAGCAAACCCTAACAGAATTTCAGGGGGAACACCTCATAATTTTCAGATCTACAAAATTTTATCAAACTTTTCTCTCAATTTCTTCAAATCAATGGGCATTTTCTTGCTTAATTCATCATCTAGTATCATTACTGATCAAGATTCAAGCAAGATCCAAGCCAATTCGTGCAAACTGAAGCAGCTTGAAGCAAGAACACAACAATGGTGAATTTCAAATTCTATGGAATCGTGAGCAATTGAACTTCAATCTTCATTCCAAACACTTGTACAAGCTTGCTAGAGGAAGATTAAAGCATTGCAAGGCCTTGAAATCACACGAATCCAAAGCTGCTCTTCAAGAGGTTCCAAATCGACCTCTCTTATTCTCAATTTTATTATGCTAGACTTGTAGATCTTGTTTGTGTGAGCATGCTGAGCTTTGATTCACTAAAAACCATGCCATATCCACTGAGTTTCGATAGATTAAAGTTTCATGTTGAAGTTTTGTTTGCTTCGATCCACATGATTCACGATGCTATATGCTTAGCCAATACTTGATTTGTGCTCTCCATTGTATGTGCTACATGAATATATGCTTGTTTTCAAAATCTGGAAATATTGTTCTTGAGGTGTTCTTGAGTTCACTGTTCATGGCGCGCATTTGGAGAAGATGAAGTACAATACATTAGGCCACGCTTTGATCCGTGTAATTCCGTTGCCTTTGGTTTCCTAGGGTTTGACGCCATTGGCTGCATGAGCCTCACATGCGTGGATTCTAATTGGCTCTGGCCAATTTAAGTGAAACGCTGCGTTTGCAGCTGGCGCCAAAATCAGCCAAATTCAAATTAAATATGATATTTCCATTATTTCATTTAATTGCTTCAATTTTTATTTCAATTTTATTTCAACCTTCAAAAATTCATAACAAATCCAAAAATGATCCAAAAAATATGAGGATTTTTGCATTGGTTTTCTTTTTCTCTCTAGTTTTTTATCATCATGATAACTCAAGTTGTGCCTGGTTGATTAAATATTTTGTCTAGGGTTCTTGTATATGTGTGCATTTTGGACATTGCCTTGCTTTTGCATTTGTGAAATTCTGGTTGTTGATCCAATGAATCTGAATTTTCGCATGATGAAACTAGACTCCTTGCTTGACATTTTGGTGTTGAGTTTGCATTTTTATCATTTATCATTTCTGGTTTGTGATTTTTCTAAGTAGGCGTGACAATTTGTGTCACACCTTGTGATGTTCATCTTGTGCTATGTGTTTACCGTATCAAATGATGATCAATTGTTCTGATTTTTTGCATGCTAATCATATGAGATGTCTTGAATATGCATGAATTTTTCCAGATTTTTGTGAATCTTTTCTGATTTAATTGAGATTTTTCATTCTGTTTGGTCACATTCGAGCTTTAAAATAGTCTTGAATTTCAATCGATCATGAAATACTTTTGGTATATGATATTGATGTGAGACCTTTTGGATTGTTTCAAGATGTGTTTGAAGTTGATTCATGTTAATTTTCAGCTTCTGTTTTGAATTTTTTCTCCATCTTTGACCTAGTGGTTTGCCTCTCATGTTTGAGCTTTGATTTCAGGTTGAACATCCAACTTATATGGTTCATGATGATCCATCATTTGAGCATTTGATGTTTGCCTTTGGATACTAACATTGTGTGTTTTGTAGGTTGATGTTGACTCATTTGAGCTTGACTTGTGGCTTATGCCTTTGCTTATTGGGTTTGATTGTTGATATTAACTGTTGGTTGTTTGTCTGTATAGTTGTACTGATTTGTTTGATGTTTCCACAGGTACATAGTTGCTTAAGTTCATTTTGAACTTGCTTTTGCTTGGTTGCTTAACCAATTAGGTATAACCTCTCTTCTTCATGTAGTCTGGAAGACCTGGCCTATTATGTGGTCAGGCACCTGTCTGAAGCCCTCCTTAAGAGGCAATGTCTTTGTGTGTTTAATTTTGTGCTAAGCAGGAAAAGTCCTTTGATAAGGCAATTGGCAGATAAAAGAGATGTGTAATCCATCTCCTGCTATTCAGTGTGTCATCCCTTTGCTCACATTACATGTTGATGCATTGTGGATATTAACCCAAGATCTATAGAGTCATTCACTTGTGGAGAGAGTTCCAACTTTCTGAACTCCCACACTTTCTATTATTTGAAGCTCTCCCTGACCAGGGATAAGAGCTATGAGGCACACCCCTCATCTCCATTTCATCTGCTTCACCTTAACTCTCAATGTTAAGGTTAAGAGCACAACATACCCCATTCCAGTTGACTGTCAAGTCTAACCTTGTTTGAGCCTAATTGCTTGTATATAGTGTGTGCTAATTGACTTGTTTGTCTGATTGCTTGATTCATCTGTGCATAGTTGCCTTTGTGTGCCTTTGTGCCTTTATCATCATTAATTGTACATCATTGCATGATCATTGTTCATTGCTTTGTGATATCTTTGTCTTGTATTTAAGGAGTCAACTGTAAGTCCATTTATTGGCAGTTGTTTCCTATGACCATTGAGGAGTCAATTATAAGTCCAGTTATTGGCATTTGTTTCCTGTGATATGGTAGAAGATTGGTGTAAATCCATTGATTGGTATCCGGTATCCTTGTTTCTTTGCTTTAGGAGATTGGTATAAGTCCAGTGATTGGCATCCGGTATCCGGTATCCGGTTTTCTTATTTCTTGTTGTGAGACTAGTATAAGTCCAGTGATTGGCATCTGGTATCATTGTTTTGTTTTAGGAGATTGGTGTAAGTCCAGTTGATTGGCATCCGGTATCCGGTTTTCTTGTTTTCTCTGCTTCAGTGAGATTGGTATAAGTCCATTGATTGGCATCCGGTATCTATTTGTTTTGCTTATTTGTTATTGCATTGTTGCCTATTCCTGAGGAATCACTTGAATCATCTTCCATATGATTTCAAGAGGTGAACATCTAAGAAGTTTTACACTCCCTCACCCTCCCATCCTTTTGTTTCTTTGAACCTCCATTTGCATGTTATACCCAACTTGAAAACTATTGTGCAAACATTCTCATTTCTTTTCAAATTAGAAACCTAGGCCTTAAGCCTTTGACTTTTCAAACTTCATTTTCATAACACTTCTTTGAATTGAATTCTAATCATACTTTGACCATCTTTTGTGAATAAATCCTAATTGGTTAATTTCACCCATTCAATTGTTTTGTGGCTTTGTCCATTCTTGATAAGTTTTCATACATTAGCCATAGGTTTGATTTATCCTAGTTGGTTGATGTTAATCTCACCTTTTTGTCCTTAGTGATTGAATTGTAAGACTTCCTTGCTTATTATAGGGTTAATCCCTCACTAGCAAGTTGAAGCTTTTCTCACATGGTGGATTTGTTGTTTGTATAAGGTTGAGTTTTCTCCCGTGGATAACGAAAGACCTTAGGGCTTTTGTTTTAAAATGAACCCATCCATATTTTGGAAATCTTTTAGCCGAACTACGGCGTTTTGATCCTTACCTTCCATGGAAAAGTACGTAGGCAACGGGTTCATCCGTTCAAACACAAAAATAATAACTTGTATATTCTTTTCTCATCCCTTCATTCATGTTTGCACAATAAATATTTTCATAACAAATAACATTTCATTCAACAAGTGTGAAAAGGGCTCCCTAGGATTACCTAGGACATTTTGGGTGCCTAACACCTTCCCATTACGTAATTTACCCCTTACCCAGATCTCTGATCTTTTCATTAGTTTTCTATGTGTAAAACTTCTTAGGCTTTTGTTCGCTTTTTAGCCAATCCTTTGGATAAATAAAAGTGCGGTGGCGACTCGATTCTTTGTATGCTTTGCTTTTGATTTAATCAATAAATCATAAAGTGACGAATACACCACTACAAAAAAGTGGCGACTCTGCTGGGGACACTCTCCTTGGTGGTATTGCCTACTTTTCACCCTTGTTGTATGATATTGTTTATTTGTTATATGACATATTTTTGTACAATTTGGGATAACTGTATTGATTGTAATGTTTGAATTGCTTGATATACAATTGCTGTTTGCTTTGGTGATCTCTGTGAGATGAGTTCTATACCCGAACTCGAGTGCACCTTAGGATAAGAGAATGGCATAGTCTTGTTGACTGGTGTGGAGTATTCCTTAGCCAGTTGACTTACGAGTCCATTCACTTGGTGGAGGTCATGTTGGATTAATAATGTCACACAAGTCATTTGTGGTTAGGCATTATTCTTTCAATCACGTGCCTTAGAAGCCAAGGACCTTAGTTTACCAAGCCCATCTTGGCCTATTTTTAGGACGTAGTGCGGAGGTCGCTCAGATGTCAGTTCTGATGCGATTGTTACGCGATACTACACTCATAAGAGTCTCTCTTGAGAATATTTTTGGAATACGAGTATTCGTTCCTCCGATAATATCCGAAAGATGGGACGATGATTATGGGAACCTCTGGTAGAACATGTTTGGCAGGTTTAAACCCTAGTACACTCCCTTTGGGTGGTTCTTAACCGAGACTCCATGCTCGTGGCTCTCAGCAAACCCGTGATTCATGGTTGAGTCGTTCAGACATCCCTAATATCAATGGAACCTGGGTGTTGATAAGGTGTAAAACCTAAATCCACCAAAACGGATGGTTGATATTAAGGATGATTGAGCCGGTTCATGTACTGTTAATATCAATGGAACTTGGGTGTTGATAAGGTGAAAACCATAATCCACCAAAATGGATGATTGATATTAGGGATACAATGAGCTTTCCCATGACCTTTGTCTGGTGTGACTTGCTTGATCCTTGAGTGTGATTGATGCATTCATGCATTCATCTGCATTCATGTCATCAGAAAAAGGAAAATTTTCAAGGAACTTAAAGGGTTTATTTGCAAAATTTTCAGACATGGAAAGGCCAAAAAGGCATACAAAGAAGTACAGCTTTAGACAGCCTGATGTGAAAGAGTTAAGGAATCTGACATCTTATGTACTAGATCCCTTGGGTTTCAAAGCTCGTTATGGGAAGCTTCTGCCTCTGTTGACTACTCAGGTTGATGAGGGATTGATGAGTACTTTGGCCCAGTTCTATGATCCTCTGTATCACTGCTTCTCTTTTCCGGACTTCCAGTTGTTGCCTACCTTGGAGGAATATGCTCATCTTGTGGGTATCCCTATTCTGGATCAAGTGTCGTTCAGTGGCTTAGAGAGTATTCCGACTGCTCGAGAGATCGCAGACTTGTTGCACATAGATGAATCTTTGATTAAAGCTCATCTGACTACCAAAGGTGGAATTCAGGGTCTTCCTTCTGATTTCCTCATCGCTCAAGCTACCGTTTATGGGAAGGCCATGAGTGAGGATGCCTTTGAGGCTTTATTTGTGCTGCTCATCTATAGTTTGGTATTGTTCCCCAACATCGTCAAATTTGTGGATGTGAACGCCATTAGGATCTTCTCTGTTCTTAATCCCGTTCCGACTCTGTTGGGTGATGCCTGTGTCTCTTTGCATCTGAGGAATGCGAAGGGTGGAGGAGTTATTGTGTGTTGTTTGCCTCTGCTGTATAAGTGGTTTATTTCTCACTTACCGCAGACGGTCGCTTTCAAGGAGAACAAGCGATGTCTACGGTGGTCTCAGAGACTTATGTCTCTCACTAATGATGATATCTCTTGGTATGATCACGTGTATGATACTGTGCAGATTATTGATTATTGTGGTGAATTCCCTAATGTGCCTCTTCTCGGTACATGTGGTGGGATCATCTACAATCCTATCTTAGCACGTCGTCAGCTTGGGTTCCCCCTAAAGGATAAACCTCATAACATTCTGTTAGAAGGTGTATTCTTCCAGGAGGGTAAAGATCTCCAAGGCCTGAAAGCCAGATTTGTCCGCGCTTGGCGCAATATTCATAAGAAGGGTAGAAACGAATTGGGTCCGAAGAACTGCATTGCTTTGGAGCCATATACTTCTTGGGTCAGACAGAGAGCTTCTGAGTATCTTATGCCGTATGACTATCCGAGACCTACACCATTGGATGTGGCTGGGCCTTCAACCCTCCCTAACCAAGGCGTAGAGGAGTTGAGAGAAGAAGATCTTTCACGTGCCTGGATCCGTGAAAGAGAGGAGTTGCTTCATCAGCTTAAGGAGAAGGACACTCTGATTGAGTTTCTCGAGCATCAGGTGATTGATGATCCGAATGATACTTGGACTTCTCTGCCTCCTCAGTCTTCCAAGTTCTGGAAGAGGAAGTATGATCGACTTGCAAAGGTGAAAGCGGATATGGAAGCAACCTATGAGAGGGAGATCAAGAAGCTTTGTGCATCTCGTCTTCCAGCATCCCGAGCATCTAGGGATCCATAGGATGTTTATTTTCCTTTTCTCTTTGTAATAATTAAAAATGTTGTACTTCTTTGTTCCAAATATATTTGATGAGATATTTTCCATATGCTATTAAATGCTTTAAATATTCAAAAATTTGCAAATAAATGCCCTAAAAGGTTCCTTAAAAATAAAAATAAAGCATATGCACAAGCATTGCATGCATCATTTTGCATAAGCAGGTATTGTTCTGGTCTTCTTGTCTGTGGCCTAACTCTGTGCTCTTCATTTATTTTGAAGACAAGCTGACTCACCGGTACTATACCAGAGCCAATTCTGCTAGAGTGATGGATCAATTGGAACAAGAGAACAGAGAGCTGAAGGAAGAGGTCGCTCGTTTGAGTGCTCTGATGGAGCAGTTTCTGTCTGCTCAAAACCAACCTTCTCCACCTCCTGTAACTCCTCCCCAGAGGACGGTTATATCTGAAGTCGTTGCTCCGACTGTGCCAGTTGCCAGTGCTCATTTCATGCCGAATGCCATGCCAGCCGGGTTTCCGTGGGGTATGCCTCCGGGTTTCATGCCAGATATTCCAGCACCAACTTTTGCTTCCATGCCGGCATCTAGCCCGGTCCTTGCTGCTGCTCCTCCTGTCGTGCATACCGTTCCCAGGGTAGACGACACCATCTATCATTCTGAGCCGTCTGAGGGCCCAGATGTTATTGAGAAGATGGAAGCGATGAATGACAAATTCCTCGAGCTCCGTAAGGAATTGAAGACCCTCCGAGGGAAAGATCTGTTCGGCAAGTCTGCTGCTGAACTTTGCCTTGTTCCCGGTGTGAAGATTCCAATCAAGTTCAAAGTCCCTGACTTTGAAAAATATAAGGGGAACACCTGCCCTCTCGCTCACCTGGTCATGTATGCCAGGAAAATGTCTACTCAGACTGATAATGATCAGCTTCTGATTCATTATTTTCAGGATAGTTTGTCTGGTGCGGCTCTTCATTGGTATATGAGCCTTGATAGTGCAAACATCCGATCCTTCAACGATCTTGGCGAAGCCTTCGTCAAGCAGTACAAGTATAATGTTGATATGGCTCCTGACCGTGATCAACTCAGGGCCATGTCTCAGAAGGATAAAGAGACATTTAAGGAGTACGCCCAGAGGTGGCGAGAATTAGCAGCTCAGATTACTCCTCCGCTGGAAGAGAAGGAGATGACTAAGATCTTTTTGAAGACTCTTAGCTCATTCTATTATGAGCGGATGGTAGCGAGTGCTCCCTCTGATTTCACCGAGATGGTGAACATGGGGATGCGTTTGGAGGAAGGAGTCCGTGAGGGACGTCTGTCAAAGGATGAGAGCTCTTCTAAACGGTATGGGGCGTTTAAGAAGAAAGATGGGGAGGCACATGCTGTGCAATCCCATGCTAAGCCAAGAAGACCCTCTGTTAAGAGGAAGCCTGTACGTCACGCCAACGGTCAGCACCAGGTGGCTCATATAGCACCTGTTTTCAGAGATAATGCTCAGCAATATCAGCAGCCCAATCATCAGCATCAGCAACAACCTCAGTATCAACAGCAACATCGTCCACAGCAACAGGCTTACCAGCCTCGTGGCAGCACCAATAATCAGGCCAATCTGAATTATGATAGGAAAAAGATCAGTTTCGATCCCATTCCTATGTCATATGCTGAGTTATATCCTTCCTTATTGGAGAGGAAACCGGTTACTCCAAGGGATCCTCCAGCTGTGCCTGCGAACCCGCAATGGTGGTATAAGCCAGATCAACACTGTGTTTATCATTCCGGTGCTCCGGGACACAATATTGAGAATTGCTTTCCGTTGAAGACTAAGGTTCAAGACCTTATGCGATGCGGCATTCTGAGCTTTAAGGACTCAGGCCCCAATGTTACGAAGAACCCATTGCCCGAGCATGGGAAATCAGTGAACATGGTCCAGGGGTGCCCTGGGAAATATAAAGTCAAATATGTCAGTCATATTCGACAGTCATTGGTCGAGTTGCATCGTTTGCTGTGGCAGTACAGTCATATGGAGCATGACCATGACAGATGCCGTATTTGCTCCGTCAATAGACTGGGTTGTCGCCAAGTGCGAAGAGAGCTTCAAGAGCTGTTGGATGAAGGTACCATAGAGATCCTTCATAATCGAAATGTTGATAAAGACGAACCAGAGGTGAATGTTATATCTCCTGTGTTCAAATTGCCCGAGCTTGTTGTCATCCGTTATGATGGTAGCAAGCCGAAGGTCTCTCCTTCACTAATAATCAAGCCTGCAGGCCCTGTGCCTTATTCTTCGGATAAAGCTATCCCTTTCAGGTACAATGCCGTTGCTGTGGAAGATGGGAAAGAAGTGTCGTTGCCTTCGACTTCGGTTGTTAATATTGCTGACGTGAGCGGGTTGACCCGTAGTGGTCGTGTGTTTTCTGCACCCCCAAAGCCTCATGCTGCTTCTGATACTGTTGAGCGTCCGGTTGAGACTGTTGTGAATGTTCAGAATCCGGCACTTGCTGTTGCCAAACCCTCCTCTGTACAAAAGACTCCTGTTTCTTCTGTTGGCCCGAGTGGCACTGTGAATGAAGAATGTGATGAGATGTTGAAGCTCATCAAGAAGAGTGAGTACAACGTTGTAGACCAGCTTCTACAAATGCCGTCCAAAATCTCTGTTTTATCTTTGCTGCTGAATTCAGAACCCCATAGGGAGGCTCTGCAGAAAGTTTTGGATTTGGCTTATGTTGATCATGATGTCACTATAGAACAGTTTGATAGTATAGTTGCAAACATTACTGCTTGCAACACTTTGAGTTTCTGTGACGCTGATCTCCCTGAGGAGGGAAGAGACCACAACATGGCTCTACATATTTCTATGAATTGCAAGAATGACGCTATGTCCAATGTGCTGGTGGACACTGGGTCATCTCTGAATGTATTGCCAAAATCCACTCTTTCGAGACTGTCATATCAGGGGCCTCCCATGAGGCAGAGTGGTGTTGTTGTGAAAGCTTTCGATGGGTCGCGTAAGACTGTGATTAGGGAAGTTGATCTCCCAATCAAGATTGGACCAAGTGATTTCCAGGTTACCTTCCAGGTTATGGATATCCACCCATCTTATAGCTGTCTCCTTGGCAGACCATGGATTCACGAGGCTGGTGCCGTGACATCCACCCTACACCAGAAGCTGAAATTCGTCAAGAATAAGAAACTGGTTGTGGTAGGGGGAGAAAAGGCTCTCCTGGTTAGCCACCTGTCTTCTTTCTCATATATTGATGCTGAGGATGAAGTTGGAATGCCTTTCCAAGCTTTATCTATTGCTGAGCCAATTGAGAAGAAGTCTCCTTCATTTGCTTCCTATCGAGATGCGAAACTGGCCATTGAATTTGGTGCAGTTGCTGGTTTAGGAAAAATGATCGAGCTTGAAGACAACAAATCCCGGGTTGGCATTGGCTATTCTTCTGGGGCATTCAACGAGCAAGGTTTGTTCAAGAGTGGAGGTTTCATCCATGCTGATCAAACTGAAGAAGCTGCTGCCATCTTGGAAGAGGATGCAGAGGATTTGAGCAACTTCATCATTCCTGGTGGTGTCTGCCATAATTGGGTCGCTGTAGATGTTCCTACAGTCATTCATAGATCAGAGTAATAGTTCACTTTGTTCGAAACCCTTCTCCCATGCCAAAAGGAGAAGTGATGACATTGTTGACAGCATTTATACAATGATATTTCATTCAATTAATGCATTGTTAAACATTTGTTTTTCCATTTGTTTTCACTTTTCGCTTTTGCATGAAATCAGTGATCACAAAAAACCATAAAAACAAGAATAAAAGCAATCTTTTCATCTGCATAATGGTTTGTTTGTTTAAATTCTGAAGTTTTTATTAACCAAAATCATTATGCAGGTTGATTCTAAAACCCATTGAACATAATGATCCAACGCCATCTCCTAATTTTGAATTCCCTGTATTTGAAGCAAAGGAAGATGATGTTGAAGGGATTCCTGATGAGATTACCCGTCTCCTTGAGCACGAGAAGAAGATCATTCAGCCGCATCTTGAAGATCTGGAAACAGTCAACTTGGGGTCTGAGGATTGTGTTCGTATGGTGAAGATTGGGGCACTTCTTGAAGAATCTGTTAAGAAGGGGTTGATTAGTTTGCTACGAGAGTATTCCGATATCTTTGCTTGGTCATACGGAGACATGCCGGGTTTAGATACAAATATTGTGCAACATTTCCTGCCTTTGAAGCCTGAGTGCGTGCCTGTGAAGCAGAAGCTCAGAAGAACTCATCCAGATATGGCAGTGAAGATCAAAGAGGAAGTTCAGAAGCAAATTGATGCAGGGTTTCTGGTGACTTCTACATATCCTCAATGGGTGGCCAATATTGTGCCTGTGCCTAAGAAGGACGAAAAAGTCCGTATGTGTGTTGATTACAGAGATTTGAACAAAGCTAGTCCGAAAGATGATTTTCCTCTACCACACATTGATATGTTGGTAGACAATACAGCTAAATTCAAAGTCTTTTCGTTTATGGACGGATTTTCCGGATATAATCAAATCAAGATGGCACCCGAAGATATGGAGAAGACAACATTCATCACACCTTGGGGAACATTCTGTTATCGAGTGATGCCCTTCGGTTTGAAGAACGCCGGAGCCACGTATCAACGTGTTATTACTACCTTGTTTCACGATATGATGCACAAGGAGATAGAGGTCTATGTTGATGATATGATTGCCAAGTCCCGAACGGAAGTTGAACATGTTGAGCATTTGTTGAAGCTTTTTCAGCGCTTGAGGAAGTTTAGACTTCGTCTGAATCCGAACAAATGTACATTTGGAGTCCGTTCCGGAAAGTTGTTGGGTTTTGTTGTCAGTGAGAGAGGTATTGTTGATCCTGCAAAGGTCAAGGCAATACAAGAGATGCCTGCACCCAAAACTGAGAAGCAAGTCCGAGGTTTTCTTGGCCGCTTGAACTATATTTCCAGATTTATATCCCACATGACTGCCACATGTGCGCCAATATTCAAGCTACTCCGGAAAGATCAGTCTCATGATTGGACCGAGGATTGCCAGAAAGCTTTCGACAGTATCAAAGAGTATCTGTCTGAACCTCCGATCTTGTCTCCGCCTGTGGAAGGAAGACCTCTGATTATGTATTTGACTGTTCTTGAAGACTCGATGGGTTGTGTACTCGGTCAACAAGATGAATCAGGGAAGAGAGAATCTGCTATCTACTACCTCAGTAAGAAGTTTACTGATTGTGAGTCTCGGTACTCTATGCTTGAGAAGACGTGCTGTGCTTTGGCTTGGGCCGCTAAGCGTTTGCGCCAGTACATGATAAATCATACTACTTGGTTGATATCCAGAATGGATCCAATTAAGTATATCTTCGAGAAGCCTGCTTTAACCGGGAGGATTGCCCGTTGGCAGATGTTGTTGTCTGAGTATGATATCGAGTATCGAGCTCAGAAAGCTATCAAAGGTAGTATCTTGGCTGACCATTTAGCGCACCAGCCAATTGAAGATCATCAGTCTGTTCAGTATGACTTCCCAGACGAGGAAATTCTGTATTTGAAAATGAAAGATTGTGATGAGCCTACACTTGATGAAGGTCCAGAACCTGGTTCCAGATGGACGATGGTGTTTGATGGTGCTGTAAATCAGTATGGAAATGGAATTGGGGCAGTAATCATCACTCCCCACGGTACTCATATTCCGTTTACAGCAAGGCTAACTTTCAAATGCACGAATAATATGGCTGAGTATGAAGTCTGTATTATGGGGTTGGAAGAATGCATTGATTTGAGGATCAAGCATCTTGATGTGTATGGTGATTCGGCCCTGGTTGTCAATCAGATCAAGGGTGAATGGGAGACGAATCAGCCTGGTCTCATTCCGTATAGAGATTATGCGAGGAGGATTTCGACGTTCTTTACGGAAGTGGATTTTCATCATATTCCTCGAGAGGATAATCGGATGGCAGATGCTCTTGCTACGCTTGCTTCAATGATTGTGGTTAAGTATTGGAATGAAGTTCCCAATATTGCCGTGATGCGCTTGGACAGACCAGCTCATGTATTTGCAGTTGAAGAAGTGAATGATGACAAGCCTTGGTATTTTGATATCAAGAATTTCCTTCAGAACCAGGTCTACCCGCCTGGGGCATCTGTGAAAGATAGGAAAACTTTGAGAAGGTTGTCAGGTAGTTTCTACCTCAGTGGTGAAGTGTTGTATAAGAGAAATTTTGACATGGTTTTGCTCAGATGCGTGGATAGACACGAAGCAAACCTGTTGATGACTGAGGTCCATGAGGGTTCATTTGGTACTCATTCCAATGGACATGCCATGGCTAGAAAGATGTTGAGAGCAGGCTACTATTGGCTGACAATGGAGTCTGACTGCTGCAAATATGTGAAGAAATGCCACAAGTGTCAGATTTATGCGGATAAGATTCATATTCCTCCGACACTTCTGAATGTGATTTCGTCACCATGGCCTTTCTCTATGTGGGGAATTGACATGATCGGCATGATTGAGCCGAAAGCGTCCAATGGACACAGGTTTATTCTCGTAGCAATTGATTACTTCACCAAATGGGTTAAGGCCACTTCGTACGCGAATGTGACCAGGCAGGTGGTCGTGAAGTTTATCAAGAACCAGCTGATTTGCCGTTATGGTGTGCCAGATAAGACCATTACTTATAATGGATCTAATCTGAATAATAAGATGATGGAAGAGTTGTGCACTGAATTCAAGATTGCACACCATAATTCCTCTCCCTACAGACCTAAGATGAATGGGGCTGTTGAAGCTGCTAATAAGAATATTAAGAGGATTATCCAGAAGATGACAGTTACGTACAAAGATTGGCATGAGATGCTGCCATTTGCTTTGCATGGTTATCGTACATCTGTCCACACTTCAACAGGGGCAACCCCTTTCTCTCTTGTTTATGGCATGGAGGTTGTTCTCCCAGTAGAGGTGGAGATCCCATCAATGAGAGTCTTGATGGAAGCCAAGTTGACTGATGCTGAATGGATTCAGAGTCGTTACGACCAACTGAATTTGATTGAAGAGAAGAGATTGACTGCCATGTGTCATGGTCAGTTATATCAGCAGAGGATGAAGAAAGCATTCGATAAGAAGGTCAAGCCTCGTGTGTTCTGAGAAGGTGACCTCGTGCTCAAGAAAGTCTTGTCTTTCGCGCCCGATTCCAGGGGCAAGTGGACTCCAAACTACGAGGGTCCATATGTTGTTAAGAGAGCCTTTTCAGGCGGTGCTTTGATGCTTACAACAATGGATGGGGAGGATTTCACTCGTCCTGTGAATTCAGATGCAGTCAAGAAATACTTTGCCTAAAAGAAAAAAGAGTAAAGAAAAACAGAATAGCTCGCTAAGTTGAAAACCCGAAAGGGCGGCTTAGGCAAAAATGAGCGTCTCGGTGGAGAACCCGAAAGGGTAATCCAGGCAAAAGTTAGAGACTTGAAAAAAAAAAGAATATTTGTATCCCGCTAGATTGAGTACCTCACCCTGGGGCAATCTAGGCAAAAATTAGGGATTTGGCAAGTAACTGCATCCTGACAAGACTTTCTGTTCCACGGCCGTCTTTTCTTCAGAGATTCTCGATTCATCGTCAACTGAAGCTTCGAATACATCGAGATTCAAGTTGGTAGAGAAAGGATCATTATGTTCAATGTAGCCCTCTTCCAATATATATCACTGGTTTCAAATTTGTACAGATCTATGGAGTCTTGCCATTTGCAGGCTACCATTCCATCAAATAAATTTGAGCTTTTTATCCAATTATTTGCATTCCTATTTGTTTCAATTCAACAAATGTTTTACATGTTTTAATTGATAAAATGTCATTGTTTAAACAAATAATTTTTTCAAATTTGTTTTAAGCAAAGTGAACATTCACAATGATGAAAGGATACTCAAGAATTTCTCAGTGCTCTCCCAAGGGTGGCATGATTTCCAACAGGTAAGATATTTGTTCATATTCCTGGCTTGGTTGTATCCTCTTTATCCTGCTTCGTTGTTGGGGTTGTTCCCTAAGCAGAGTTGTTGTTGTGGGTTGTTCCCCAAGCAGAGTGCTTGTTGAAGACTTCGTTTCTTCTCCAGCAATTTTATCTCCCCAGCATGGGTGTTTTCCTTTTGGAAGATTCGGTAGTTGTTGGTTTGAGACCCCGGTACCCCGTCTCTCTCCCTAGTGCAGTTGCCGGAGCGGAGTTGTTGTTTCTCTCCCCAGCATGGATGCTTTCCTTCGGAAGATTCAGTGGTTGGTGGATTGACATCCCGGTACTTTACCACTTTCCTCAACGCAGTTGCCAGCGGAGTTGTTGCTATCTCCCCATCAGAGCATTTAGCCCTTCAGCAGAGCAGTGATTATTGCCTCCTCAGCAGTTGTTGGTTTCCTTGTTGGAAGGTGTAGCATTTGGTGGTTGATCCCCAGCTCTCCTCCCTATCCCCAGTGGGTTCCTCAGTGGATTCCCTGGCCGCCAGTAGATTTGTGGTTTGGTGGATTGTATTTATGCAAAATCCCTAAAAGAGTTGGTATCCCCGACAGAGTCAGGATTGCATCTGTGATAATCTCCTCAGAGTCTCCGCCAGAGCTGGTATCCTCGACAGAGATGCTTTTGTGGCAGTTTCTGCTTGTTGAAACCTCTGTTTCCCTAGTAGGGTCGGTTGGTGGTCTAGCATCCAAAGATTTGGTTGATTTCCTGATTGCTTTTGATCCTCAGTAGAGTGGTTTGTTGCAGAATTTACTTGTGTGATCTGTTTTTCCTTCAGTGGGTGTATCCCCAATGGAGTGGCTACTTGTGTTTTCCCAGTAGAGTTGCTTGTGCAGTAGAATCTACATGGATGATCTGTTCTCCCTTTGTGGGTTGTTCCCCCAGTGGAGTTATGTGGAGTGCTCTCGTAGCAGTTCTCGCCTGTGCAGTGAACTTTTGTTTCTCAGTTGATACTGAAGATCTCCCTACGAAAATTTTAGGATTTCTCCCATTCCCCAACAGATTGGTCTTTGTGGCAGTTTCTTGCTTGTTGTGACTTTCCGTGCCCTGGTTGGGTTGATTTGTTGATCCATCACTCAGAGATTTTGTGATATCTTTGGAGTTGTTTTGCCTTCCCGCAGATCTTTGCTTTTTAGCATATGGATCTCCAGCAGGTTGGCTTTCCAGTTGGTCTTTCCCCTGGAATGATAGTACCGGGCGTTTGATTCCTGGACCCTGTTTGTGTTAGAAATGTCTGTTTTGTCAGCATTCATCAAACATAAATTACGCATATTCACGCATACTCCTAAACATTTAGATATTCATGTTGCATTTTTTGCCATATATCTTTTGTTTGTTGTTCCCTGCTATGGTGATATAGATCTCAATAGATCTCCCCAAGCAGATGTCGGGCGTTTAAATCTCTCCATATAGAGTCAGCCCCATAAGCAGAAAGTGTCTGTCTTTCCTTCTGCAGTTCCCCACCGAGATATATCCTCGTGGATGACGGTTGTTTCCGTTTCCTCCCAACACATATATTGGGATGGATTTTCCTATTGAGTTATATCCTCATAGGACGAGTCTTGATTCAGTCTGTCTGTTCGGATTGATCCCGAATTGGCTATTTGTCAACTGTTTCTTGTGCTTCCCTGTGGAATAAATGAATGAATTTCCCAGTAACTGGCAGTAATTCTTTTTATCCCCAGCGGAGTTTGGGCCTCTACCCTTATACCGGTAGTTGTAAGTCCTACGTTCCCTCTTCTTGGCGGAATTTGTGGTTATATACCTTTTATTCCTCAGCAAGAGTTGGTTGGTTTTCTACCGAATATTTGGTAGTCGTAAATCCTAGTTTTTCTGCTCTTCAGCAGTTGGTGGTTTGTTATAAACCCTATTTTTGTTCCCGTGCGGATTTGTGATTCTTTCATTCCCCACGCGGAGTTGTTTGGTTTTCTACCCCGTATTCGGTAGATGTAAACCCTAATTCTTTTTTATCCTCATCAGAGTTGATGGCTACTACCCCGTATTCGGTAGTTGTAAGTCCTATCTCTTTTCCCCTAGCAGAGGTAACCTTTTGTGGTTCATTCTGGTTGATGGTGGATTTTGTGCTGTTGTGGTTTTATCCCCGACGGAGTCTGTGCTTTCTTGTGGATAATTGCCGGATGCTAGCAATTTTGTCCTTAGCCAGAGTTTTGGTATTCTACCCCGTATTCGGTAGATGTAAACCCTAATTTCTCCCCTTTGCAGAGTTAACTTTGTTGTTCATCCTAACCGATGATGGTTACTCTTTGTGGTTATCTTCATCCAGTATTCGATGTTGATATTCCTCCCTTGCTTCTGGATAATTGCCTTTTGCTAGCAATTGTATCCCCAACAGTCTTTTGGATCATTGCCGTATGCTTGCAATGTTATCCCTTTGAAGTCGCCAGCAGGTGCCCGGATAATTGCTGTTTATGCAATTCATCCCCGGTGAGTCTTCTTTCATTTACCCGTTTGCTTGGTAATGATTGTTTCTCCCTTTAATTGGTCATCTTTATATACCTAGCTTTGGTATCCCGATGCCTTTCTTTTCGGTTGATTTATCCGTTGTTAACCCAGTAATCGGTTGTGGATAATCTTCCTTTCGAGTATGTTATCCACGTTCTGACGGTAATGGATAATATATCTCATGCACTCTTTAGTCGAAGCCTGTTGTGTTTCCTCAGTCGAGTAAGATTCGTTATTCCTTTTTGCGGAATTGAATATTCTTTATTTCTTGGATAATTGCTGGATGCTTGCAATCTATCCCTTGTGAGTTGCCTTTCGTTTACCCTGTTGTTGTTGGTATCGATTGTCTCTCTCTCTCTTTTGGTTAGTCACCTATTATATACCCAGTAACCGGTATCTCTGGTGTCTCTTCCTTTCGAGTATATTATTCACGTTCTGACGGTAATGAATAATATGTCTCATGCGCTCTTTGGTTGGAGTCCTTTGTTGATTATCCCCAACTGAGTAAGATTCGTATTCTTTGTAGAATCGAATATCCATCCTTTAACAAGTTTGTGTTTTGGATGACGAGTGTTTTGGCATATATACCAATTCACGTTTTCGGTAGGATACCTATTATATACCCAGTAACTGGTATCCCTGGTGTTTCCTTCCATGCGAGTGTATTATCTACGTTCTGACGGTAATAGATAATATATCTCATGCGAGTATTCTATCCACGTTCTGACGGTAATGGATATTATATCTCATACGCTCTTTGGGTTTGTGTCCCCAGTTGAGTAAGATTCGTTTTCCTGTTGTGGATTCGAATGTCCATCCTGTAAGTTGATTTGCTTTTTCAAGCCCTCCTTTCGGATGATGAGTGTTTTGGCATATATACCAATTCACGCTTTGGTCGGTCACCTATTATATACCCAGTAACCGGTATCCCTGGTGTTCCTTCCTTTTTGCTCCCTATTATGACCTTGGTCCCCTGTGGAGTCAGATTTTCCTGAGTTGATGTACCTTTTTCAGGTCTTTCTCAGATGTTTGGTTGATTGATATCTCTCACCCTTATACCAGTATTAGATATTCATTCTTCCTGAGCCTGTTACCCTTATACCGGTAACATCTTATTCTTGTTGTTTCCCCCAGGAGTCTCTTTGTTAGACTTTCCCCGGTGGAGTTTTCTCGTTGTGATTTTGCCCTTTGGCTGTATTGGCGTTTTCCCCAATATATGCAAGTTTTCCCCGGCAGGGAGGTTCTTTGTGAATCTTTTCCCTAGTCCGAGTCCGGATTTTTATTCGAAGTATCCTTTGGGGATAGTTTGAGTCAGCTTGAGTCTTTCCATCGGATGTGTTTTCCTTTGGAATTCTTCTTTTCCCTAGTTTGAGTCCTTCACTCCCTAGTGATGTCTCCAGTCCAGTCGTGTCTTGTTCACGCTGTGTCAGTTTTCCCCTAATTCAAAGTCGTGTCCTGCTCACGCATTCTTTTCTCTTTTTCCTATCCCCATGAGAGTCCTGTTAGAGTCTCTATTCCTGGTGAGTGTATTACTCCGATGGATCGTCTTTTTTTTTCTTTGTGGATCAGTATTCCCCACAGAGTTTTGTTTCTTCTGCATGCATACATCTGCATCATGAGGTCTCTTAGGGATCAAAATTTGTCTCATTACTGTTATTTAAGCCTATTCTACCGCGTCGAGATGAAGATTTCTAAACTTCACTTCTCCGGCTAGAATGACCTTAAATAGGGGCATCTGTAAGACCCTAATTTTGTCCCTAAGATCCCTCATGGCATCATATCATATCATTCATTGCCTCAAGGATCATTGTACACCTTGCCTCCTTCCCTATGGGTGGGTTAGCTTTTGAGAGTGAGTCTTGATCACCAAGCATGTTTTGCATTTGTATATCATTGCATTTCTTTTTATCATTAACCAAAAGTACAAAAATATGTCATCTAACCTTTGTCTTGCAGATGAAGCAATCAACAGTCAAAGCAGCCAAAGGCAGTCATTGAGCCACAAGTGGTGGCCATTCTTGAGAATTTGGACTCCACAATCACTCACAAGAGTTCATATGAGCTATGATGTTATTTTGAATCAAAATCCCAAGTGGTAGAGGCTTGAATTTCATCTGAACATAGCCAGGTCAACTGAAGGCCTAGAAAGTCAACTGCCTAGTCAACTGTAAGATTTGGAGGTGGGAAGTGATTAGAAATACTTCATTCATGTTCAAACAAGTCTCATTTGACATTTCGAACATCAACATTGAAGAAAATAAAGTCAGGTCAAAACTTTCCAAAAATAGAAAGTGACCTGTAATTTGAAATTGCCAAAAATGGAAAGGTTTTCTACTCAAGATTACATCATCAAAAATGCTTCAAATGAAATTTTGTTGAACATGAAAGTTGTAGATCTTTCTATCCCATTTCCAAAAAATCCAAGATCATCCATTTCTCATGTGTGGTTAAGGAGATATGATCAAAACATGGCCAAGTGTACATGGAGGTTCAAATGTGCATAACTTCTCAACCAAAACTCCAAATCATGTGGCTCTTTTTGCTAAATTCTTGTTTTGACCTATAATTTCATAATCTTGCATTGCATTGCATCAATTCTCATCACATAATCATTTGCAAAATTTTAGATTTTTGGAGGGAAATTTCATCATTTGAATTTGGTAAATCATTTGAACATTTTACCATTTCCATTGATTTTAAAATTTTATTTTAAGTGAAATACAAGGGATTTCGTGCACTGTTCACTCACCATTTCCATGCATAAGGGTGAAATCCCAATTTGTCAAAACACCTCTAAACTTCCCTAATTTTCATTAGCAATTGGTTTAGCATAATTAAACATGTTTAGCATAGCATATATAAAGCAAACCCTAACAGAATTTCAGGGGGAACACCTCATAATTTTCAGATCTACAAAATTTCATCAAACTTTTCTCTCATTTTTTCTCTCAATTTCTTCAAATCAATGGGCATTTTCTTGCTTAATTCATCATCTAGTATCATTACTGATCAAGATTCAAGCAAGATCCAAGCCAATTCGTGCAAACTGAAGCAACTTGAAGCAAGAACACAACAATGGTGAATTTCAAATTCTGTGGAATCGTGAGCAATTGAACTTCAATCTTCATTCCAAACACTTGTACAAGCTTGCTAGAGGAAGATTAAAGCATTGCAAGGCCTTGAAATCACACGAATCCAAAGCTGCTCTTCAAGAGGTTCCAAATCGACCTCTCTTATTCTCAATTTTATTATGCTAGACTTGTAGATCTTGTTTGTGTGAGCATGCTGAGCTTTGATTCACTAAAAACCATGCCATATCCACTGAGTTTCGATAGATTAAAGTTTCATGTTGAAGTTTTGTTTGCTTCGATCCACATGATTCACGATGCTATATGCTTAGCCAATACTTGATTTGTGCTCTCCATTGTATGTGCTACATGAACATATGCTTGTTTTCAAAATCTGGAAATATTGTTCTTGAGGTGTTCTTGAGTTCACTGTTCATGGCGCGCATTTGGAGAAGATGAAGTACAGTACATTAGGCCACGCTTTGATCCGTGTAATTCCATTGCCTTTGGTTTCCTAGGGTTTGACGCCATTGGCTGCATGAGCCTCACATGCGTGGATTCTGATTGGCTCTGGCCAATTTAAGTGAAACGCTGCGTTTGCAGCTGGCGCCAAAATCAGCCAAATTCAAATTAAATATGATATTTCCATTATTTCATTTAATTGCTTCAATTTTTATGTCAATTTTATTTCAACCTTCAAAAATTCATAACAAATCCAAAAATGATCCAAAAAATATGAGGATTTTTGCATTGGTTTTCTTTTTCTCTCTAGTTTTTTATCATCATGATAACTCAAGTTGTGCCTGGCTGATTAAATATTTTGTCTAGGGTTCTTGTATATATGTGCATTTTGGACATTGCCTTGCTTTTGCATTTGTGAAATTCTGGTTGTTGATCCAATGAATATGAATTTTTGCATGATGAAACTAGACTCCTTGCTTGACATTTTGGTGTTGAGTTTGCATTTTTATCATTTATCATTTCTGGTTTGTGATTTTTCTAAGTAGGTGTGACAATTTGTGTCACACCTTGTGATGTTCATCTTGTGCTATGTGTTTACCCTATCAAATGATGCTCAATTGTTCTGATTTTTTGCATGCTAATCATATGAGATGTCTTGAATATGCATGAACTTTTCCAGATTTTTGTGAATCTTTTCTGATTTAATTGAGATTTTTCATTCTGTTTGGTCACATTTGAGCTTTAAAATAGTCTTGAATTTCAATCGATCATGAAATACTTTTGGTATATGATATTGATGTGAGACCTTTTGGATTGTTTCAAGATGTGTTTGAAGTTGATTCATGTTAATTTTCAGCTTCTGTTTTGAAAAGTTTCTCCATCTTTGACCCCAGGCTTTGACCTAGTGGTTTGCCTCTCATGTTTGAGCTTTGATTTCAGGTTGAACATCCAAGTTATATGGTTCATGATGATCCATCATTTGAGCATTTGATGTTTGCCTTTGGATACTAACATTGTGTGTTTTGTAGGTTGATGTTGACCCATTTGAGCTTGACTTGTGGCTTATGCCTTCGCTTATTGGGTTTGACTGTTGATATTAACTGTTGGTTGTTTGTCTGTATAGTTGTACTGATTTGTTTGATGTTTCCACAGGTACATAGTTGCTTAAGTTCATTTTGAACTTGCTTTTGCTTGGTTTCTTAACCAATTAGGTATAACCTCTCTTCTTCATGTAGTCTGGAAGACCTGGCCTGTTATGTGGTCAGGCACCTGTCTGAAGCCCTCCTTAAGAGGCAATGTCTTTGTGTGTTTAATTTTGTGCTAAGCAGGAAAAGTCCTTTGATAAGGCAATTGGCAGATAAAAGAGATGTGTAATCCATCTCCTGCTATTCAGTGTGTCATCCCTTTGCTCACATTACATGTTGATGCATTGTGGATATTAACCCAAGATCTATAGAGTCATTCACTTGTGGAGAGAGTTCCAACTTTCTGAACTCCCACACTTTCTATTATTTGAAGCTCTCCCTGACCAGGGATAAGAGCTATGAGGCACACCCCTCATCTCCATTTCATCTGCTTCACCTTAACTCTCAATGTTAAGGTTAAGAGCACAACATACCCCATTCCAGTTGACTGTCAAGTCTAACCTTGTTTGAGCCTAATTGCTTGTATATAGTGTGTGCTAATTGACTTGTTTGTCTGATTGCTTGATTCATCTGTGCATAGTTGCCTTTGTGTGCCTTTGTGCCTTTATCATCATTAATTGTACATCATTGCATGATCATTGTTCATTGCTTTGTGATATCTTTGTCTTGTATTTAAGGAGTCAACTGTAAGTCCATTTATTGGCAGTTGTTTCCTATGACCATTGAGGAGTCAATTATAAGTCCAGTTATTGGCATTTGTTTCCTGTAATATGGTAGGAGATTGGTGTAAATCCATTGATTGGTATCCGGTATCCTTGTTTCTTTGCTTTAGGAGATTGGTATAAGTCTAGTGATTGGCATCCGGTATCCGGTTTTCTTGTTTTCTGTTGTGAGACTAGTATAAGTCCAGTGATTGGCATCTGGTATCATTGTTTTGTTTTAGGAGATTGGTGTAAGTCCAGTTGATTGGCATCCCGTATCCGGTTTTTTTGTTTTCTCTGCTTCAGTGAGATTGGTATAAGTCCATTGATTGGCATCCGGTATCTATTTGTTTTGCTTATTTGTTATTGCATTGTTGCCTATTCCTGAGGAATCACTTGAATCATCTTCCATATGATTTCAAGAGGTGAACATCTAAGAAGTTTTACACTCCCTCACCCTCCCATCCTTTTGTTTCTTTGAACCTCCATTTGCATGTTATACCCAACTTGAAAACTATTGTGCAAACATTCTCATTTCTTTTCAAATTAGAAACCTAGGCCTTAAGCCTTTGACTTTTCAAACTTCATTTTCATAACACTTCTTTGAATTGAATTCTAATCATACTTTGACCATCTTTTGTGAATAAATCCTAATTGGTTAATTTCACCCATTCAATTGTTTTGTGGCTTTGTCCATTCTTGATAAGTTTTCATACATTAGCCATAGGTTTGATTTATCCTAGTTGGTTGATGTTAATCTCACCTTTTTGTCCTTAGTGATTGAATTGTAAGACTTCCTTGCTTATTATAGGGTTAATCCCTCACTAGCAAGTTGAAGCTTTTCTCACATGGTGGATTTGTTGTTTGTATAAGGTTGAGTTTTCTCCCGTGGATAACGAAAGACCTTAGGGCTTTTGTTTTAAAATGAACCCATCCATATTTTGGAAATCTTTTAGCCGAACTACGGCGTTTTGATCCTTACCTTCCATGGAAAAGTACGTAGGCAACGGGTTCATCCGTTCAAACACAAAAATAATAACTTGTATATTCTTTTCTCATCCCTTCATTCATGTTTACACAATAAATATTTTCATAACAAATAACATTTCTTTCAACAAGTGTGAAAAGGGCTCCCTAGGAGTACCTAAGACGTTTTGGGTGCCTAACACCTTCCCATTACGTAATTTACCCCTTACCCAGATCTCTGATCTTTTCATTAGTTTTCTATGTGTAAAACTTCTTAGGCTTTTGTTCGCTTTTTAGACAATCCTTTGGATAAATAAAAGTGCGGTGGCGACTCGATTCTTTGTATGCTTTGCTTTTGATTTAATCAATAAATCATAAAGTGACGAATACACCGCTACAAAAACCTTCTTAACAACATATGGACCTTCGTAATTCGGAGTCCATTTGCCCCTGTTATCTGTACCGGGAGGAAGGATCCTCTTTAAAACCAAATCACCTGTCTGATAGTTTCGAGGACGCACAGTCTGATCAAAGGCCTTCTTCATCCTTCTCTGATACAGTTGCCCATGGCACACAGCTGCTAACCGCTTCTCCTCAATAAGGCTCAACTCGTTAAACCTTGTCCGAATCCACTCAGCTTCGTCTAGCTTGACGTCCAGCAGGACTCTTAGAGAAGGAATCTCCACTTTAACTGGTAGGACTGCTTCCATACCATACACGAGGGAGTAAGGGGTTGCTCCGGTCGATGTACGTACTGATGTACGGTACCCATGCAAAGCAAAAGGTAGCATCTCATGCCAATCCTTGTACGTCACGACCATCTTCTGCACAATCTTCTTAATGTTCTTGTATGCCGCCTCTACAACACCATTCATCTTTGGTCTGTAAGGAGAAGAATTGTGGTGTTCGATCTTGAAATTTTTGCAAAGTTCTTTCACCATCTTGTTATTGAGATTCAAACCATTATCAGTAATGATTCTCTCCGGAACCCCATAACGACAAATAATTTCCTTCTTAACGAATCGGGCAACCACTTGCTTGGTAACATTGGCATAGGAAGCTGCTTCCACCCACTTGGTGAAGTAATCAATCGCAACCAGGATGAAGCGATGTCCATTAGAAGCAGTAGGTTCAATCTTCCCAATCATATCGATGCCCCACATCGCGAATGGCCAAGGCGAATTCATAACATTCAGAGGGCTTGGTGGCACATGCACTTTATCTGCATAAATCTGACATTTATGGCACTTCCGAGCATACTTGAAACAATCGGATTCCATGGTCATCCAGTAATAACCGGCTCTCAACAACTTCTTGGCCATTGCATGACCACCAGCATGGGTACCGAAAGATCCCTCGTGTACTTCCTGCATCAACATGTCTGCTTCGTGTCTATCCACGCATCTGAGCAGAACCATGTCAAAGTTCCTCTTGTACAACACATCATCCTGATTCAAATAAAAGCTTCCAGCTAGCCTTCTCAGGGTTTTCTTGTCATTCTTTGACGCTCCTTCAGGATACTCCTGACTCTTGAGGAAATTTCTTAATGTCATAGTACCACGGCTTCTCATCCACAACAGACTCGGCTGCAGACACATACGCAGGCCTCTCGAGTCGATTCACCGCAACATGTGGCACATGATTCCACCAATGGACCTTGATCATAGAAAACAAAGTAGCCAAGGCGTCAGCCATCTGATTTTCATCTCGGGGGACATGATACAACTTCATTGTCTTGAAGAAAGTCAGGATCCTTCTTGTGTAATCTCGATAAGGAATCAAATGCGGCTGGTGAGTATTCCAGTCTCCATTGACTTGGTTAATCACTAGAGCGGAGTCTCCATAAATGTCCAGAGTTTTGATTCTTAGATCGGTGGCTTCTTCAATCCCCATGATACAAGCCTCATACTCAGCCTCGTTGTTGGTTACCTCGAACGTCAATCTGGCAGAAAAAGGTATGTGTGCACCTTTAGGATTGATAAGTACTGCCCCAACACCGTTTCCATTCATGTTCACAGCCCCATCAAACATCAGTGTCCACTTGTCATCAGGATCCGGTCCTTCCTCGACAAGAGGCTCTTCACAATCTTTCATCTTTAGATACATGATGTCTTCATCGGGGAATTCAAACATCATCGGCTGATAGTCATCAATCGGTTGCTCGGTAAGGTAATCAGACAGGACACTACCTTTGATGGCCTTTTGCGACGTATACTGGATATCATACTCAGTTAAAATCATCTACCAACGAGCAACACGCCCGGTGAGAGCCGGCTTCTCAAAGATATACTTCACTGGATCCATCTTAGAAATCAACAAGGTAGTATGGTTCAACATATACTGCCTCAGTCGGCGAGCAGCCCATGCCAAAGCACAGCAAGTTTTCTCGAGCAGTGAATATCTTGTTTCACAGTCGGTAAACTTTTTGCTAAGGTAGTATATAGCTTTCTTTTTTCGACCAGACTCGTCATGCTGTCCCAATACATACCCCATCGAATTCTCAGTCACTGATAGGTACATTATCAGAGGCCTCCCAGGAACTGGAGGTATAAGGATTGGAGGTTTCTGCAAATACTCTTTTATCTTATCAAAAGCTTTTTGACAATCACTGTTCCACCTGATTGCTTGATCCTTTCTTAGCAATTTGAATATTGGTTCGCAAGTGGCGGTTAAGTGAGATATGAACCGTGCAATGTAGTTCAGTCTCCCTAAAAACCCACGGACCTGCTTTTCCGTTTTTGGTTCAGGCATTTCTTGAATAGCTTTGACTTTCGCTGGATCAACCTCAATCCCTTTCTCACTGACAATGAAGCCTAACAGCTTACCGGATCTCACCCCAAACGTACACTTGTTTGGATTCAGCCTCAGTTTGAATTTTCTCAGCCTTTCAAACAACTTCTGCAGGTTTACCAAGTGCTCCTCTTCTGTCTGAGACTTTGCAATCATATCATCCACGTACACTTCAATTTCTTTGTGCATCATGTCATGAAAGAGAGTCGTCATAGCCCTCTGATAGGTAGCACCGACATTCTTCAGCCCAAATGGCATCACCTTATAACAGAACGTGCCCCAAGGTGTAATGAATGTCGTCTTTTCCATGTCTTCTAGCGCCATCTTGATCTGCTTATAGCCAGAGAAACCATCCATGAAAGAGAAAACCGAGGATTGAGCAGTATTATCAACCAATACATCAATGTGAGGTAATGGGAAGTCATCTTTCGGACTGGCTCTGTTTAAATCCCGGTAATCGACACACATCCTGACTTTACCATCCTTCTTCGGCAAGGGAACGATATTGGCCACCCACGGGGGATAGTTGGTAACTGCCAGAAAACCCGCATCCAACTGCTTCTGAACTTCCTCTTTAATCTTGACAGCCATATCAGGACTAGTTCTGCGAAGCTTCTGCTTTATCGAAGGACAATCTTCTTTGAGAGGTAGCCTGTGCACCACAATATCCGTATCCAACCCAGGCATATCTTCATACGACCATGCGAATATCTCTACATATTCTCGCAGCATCTCGATCAGCCCTATCTTGACATCTTCCTTCAAAGCAGCCCCGATCTTGATCTCTTTCCTGGCGTCCTCGGTACCAAGGTTAACGATTTCCAACTCTTCCTGATGAGGTTGGATGATCCTTTCCTCCTTTTTCAACAATCTGACCAATTCTTTAGGGAGTTCACAATCTTCTTCACTCTCCTCTTCAGCTTGGTAAATGGGATTATTGAAATCATACTGAGCCATAACAGAACTGTTTTTAGTGGAGTCCGCGAGATCGATTATGCAGGAACGATGTTTAATGTTTTATTTTAGAAAAGAATTCAAGAAAGTCACAAAAACAAAAAACAATGCCATTTTTATTGTTTTGAAAATGAAAAAATAAAAACAGAAAGACAGTGAGCACAAATTTGTTTGTAAAACATCCTTTATTAATGATAATCATTGAAAACATGATGTGGCCCTACAATGAACCACTACGCCCCGGGCAGAGCGTAGGGTTTTTATGCAAAATGAAAAACAAAAGAAAATTACTCTGTCTGAAGAGTAACTTGGACTATTTCTTCGGCTATCCAATTGTTGACCATCTCCCCTGGAGCACACGGGCGCACCCAGTTGTCCACATCATAATCACTGTCACCATCTTCACTACCGGTCGCAAAGACGTCTCCATGATTCATCAATCCTGCGCTGGTGAAGGTACTCGGCCCTTTCTGAACACCCTGCTCTGACTGAAGCGGCTGATAACCAATACCAAATTTGTCTTCTTTGACGGGCATGTCAACCATCTTACCCCAGCCTTCTGCATTACCAGAATTAACAACCTCCACAGCTTGCTTGTAGGATGCAATTGAGACACCTGGTTTCTTCTGCTCCATAAAAGCCACCTTCTCAATAGCAATGGTCTCGAACGCTTGGAACAGAGTTTCATGGATCTCGCCATCCACCTCCACATACTTGAAAGAGGATAAATGACTCACAAGAATGTCCTCCTCGCCGCACACAGTCACAATCTGACCATTCCATACATACTTCAGCTTCTGATGGAGAGTTGACGACACTGCTCCAGCCCCATGTATCCAGGGACGCCCCAATAAACAACTATATGCTGGTTGAATATCCATCACATAGAAGATAATGTTAAATACCTCCGGGCCTATCTTCACTGGCAACGTGACTTCACCGAAGACTGATCGCTTGGATCCGTCAAAAGCACGGACGATGAGATCACTCGGAGTGAGAACAACCCCTTCAACATCAATCTTGCTCAAAATCTTCTTGGGCAGCACATTCAAAGAAGAGCCAGTATCAACCAACACATGCGATAACACTGCGCCTTTACACTCCATGGTAATATGTAGGGCTTTGTTATGATTGCGACCCTCAGGTGTTAGATCCAGATCTGTGAACCCCAAACCATGTCGTGTGCTCACATTAGCAATAACACCCTCGAGCTGGTTGACAGAAATCTCCTGAGGCACGTAAGCCAGATTCAACATTTTCAGCAAGGCGTTACAGTGTGCCTCAGAACACAACAACAGAGAAAGGATAGAGATTTTGGACGGAGTTTGGTTCAGCTGATCCACAATCTTATAGTCACTTTTCTTAATGATCTTCATGAACTCCTCCACATCTTTCTCAAATGAACCCTCAGGCGCCTCCTTCTGCACAGGTCCTTCTTCAACCACAGCTTGCTTACCCTTTGCCTTAGCAAGAGCTTCAGCATTACTATCTCTCAGAATCTGTGGCGCGAACAGACGACCGCTTCTAGTAAACCCTCCAGGTCCTCCCACATTGTCCACAGCCGGACCAACAGTTACAGGAGTTCTATTTGGAACACCAATTGTCACTGGAGCCTGATTCACTGGTCTTGCCTGATTCTCTGACCTTCTGTTGTTGCGGAAAGCATTGTCATATTTCCAAGGAACGGCCCTACTGTTCTCAACAGGTCTTCTATCAGAAGCAACAATAGTAGTAGGAGCACCAACAGTTACGGGTGCAGATATAGTTACCGGAGTACCAACGGTTACGGGTGCACTAACAATTCTCGGAGCACGCCCAAGACCCTCTGACGGTTTGAAATAAATGGTGACAGTTGATACCACCCCACGATCTTTCACAGCCCGACTAAACTGCAGGCAACCTTCATCAATCAGACCCTGGATACCTCTTCTCAATTGCATACAACCATTCTCCTGATCAAATCAATCTGAACAACTTTCATCACATCCCGGGAACACTCCCCCTTTCAACAGACGTTCCTTTACCACCATCATTGACGTCTGAATATCATCAACACTGACTATCAAATCTAAGGCCTCCTCACCTTCCACAATATTCACCCTATGCCCACCATGCTGAGGCATAGGATTATTCACAACATTCGAAACAGGAGAAAAGTTGATTGTCTTGGCATCAATCAAATCCTGGACCTTATGATGGAAAGCCCTACAATTCTTAATATGATGTCCTGGTGCACCGGTGTGAAAGTCACAATAGACATTGGCATCATACCCAGCAGGTATCTTCGTCAACGGAGCCATAGTGCGTAATTCAACAAACCCCAACCTGAGCAGTTCAGGAAGCAATTCATCGTATGTCATCGGCAACGGGTCAAAACGGCGATCTGGCATTCTCTGTCTCGGCTGAAATGGATGTTGCTGTTGTTGTTGTTGTTGTAGTGGTGGTGGTGGTCCTCTTTGTTGTTGTTGTTGTCGTGGTTAGGGTGCTGGGATAGTTACAGCGGCAACCTGACGATACTGTCCTCTGTTCATGCTTCTCCTATGATGCACAGCATTAGTCTCACCCTCCCTTCTTCTGGGTGCCCCAGCAAACGGCTTCTTTGAACTTGACGATGAAGAACCAGAATCCTGAATCTTCCCTGCTTTGATGAGACTTTCAGTCCTCTCTCCACAGATAACCACATCGGAAAAGCTACCGAATAGGCAACTCCCCATACGGTCCATAAACACACCTTGCAACGTCCCGATGAACATGTCAGTCAGCTCTCTCTCCAACATAGGAGGTTGCACCCTTGCAACTAACTCACGCCACCTCTGGGCGTACTCCTTGAAACTTTCACCAGATTTCTGGAACAGACTCTGCAGTTGGGTTCTGCTCGGAGCCATATCCATATTATGCTTATACTGCCTCAAGAAAGCTTCACCCAAATCCCTCCAGCTTCTAACAGATTCTCTCTTCAACTCCATGTACCAGTCCAAGGAAGCTCCAGACAAGCTGTCCTGGAAAAAGTACATCCACATCTTCTCATCGTCAGTATATGCGGAGATCTTTCTAAAATAAGCCTGCACATGAGTGCGAGGGCAAGAAGTGCCATTGTATTTGTCAAAGGATGGCGCCTTGAATTTGTAAGGGATCCTCAGTCCGTCCACCAAACCCATATTCGTAACATCAAACCCCAAAGAGTTCTGACATTCCATAGCACGGATTTTCTCAGCTAGGGCATCGACCTTCCTATCCATTTCTTCAGTCCTTCCAACCTCGTCATCATCACTCAGGAGAGTGAACATATCCTCTTGTCTGTCGACCAACAGAGCAGGCTGGCGAGCTGGAGCACGGGTCACTCTGGCATTAGCAGTCTCTGGAGCAATAGGTTGTCCGTTGATTCTGATACCCCTCAACTCATCACCCACGACATAGTTGTTGATGGGAACAACAGCAGTAACAGTGTCATTGATTGGGCCTCCCTCTGGCAAAGTATGGTTGACAGGTGGAATCGCAGCTTCCTGTCTCTGGACCAGGGCTCGAAGTTCCTTTTGCCCTTACGCAACCCCTTGCATCATATTCATAAACTGGGCCATGTTAGCCCTCATCTCTGCCAACTCAGCTTGAACTTGATCCATACTTCTCTGTTGATTCAGTCTTGTAGCGTAGCGGTGCGGACGACGATCAGCAATCCTGCCTGAAACAGGAACCAGAATGAGAAGTCTTCTTCAAAGATACCTGTAATGCAAGAATGATATGTGTATGATGCTCATGATGCGTATGATGCATATGATATGTTTTATCATTTCTCAAGCATTCAAGAACCTTATTCACTTTTGAAAAATGGCAACCTACAACAAGAACATCAAAGAAACAACCTACACAGGATAAGGAGCAAAAGTGAAACATCAACAAATCTCATCTATAGACATGAGCAAATAAAGACCATACAAACATAATTCAATCACAGATTCAAATCATCAGAGTACAACAAGGAATCCCATCCAACAATCCTGGAGGTGATTCTCAAAACAAACAACAAAACAAACTAAGGAAGTCGTCCTCCAGGAATGAGAGTCTTCAGGTACTGGCACTGATCAATCAAACGGTCACATTCTGAACAATCAGGTAAAGGGGTGATCTTCTCCTTTAATTGCACTTTGAGTTCCACAACTTCTTCTCTGAGCTGACTCTCTGATGCAAGCCTCAGGTCTACTTCCTTCTTCAACTGACTATCCTTGTCTTTAAGCTGCCTTTCCGAGTCTCGTATCTTCTTCTGGTAATTGGCTTCCGCTCTTTGCAACCTCAAACGCTCATGGTGTTCTCCATCCAACATTGCTTCTACCTCTTCATAGGACCTCTTTTTGCTTCCCAATCTACTAGCACTTTCACCTTGCACTCCTTTGAGTTTATGGGCCAAACTCAACTTATCAGCTTTGGCTTTGTAAAGCTCCATCTGGGTATCTTGTTCCTTCTCTTTCAACTGGCGATTCTCCATTAAGGCTCGTTTGTAATACTCAGCAGGCACATTCTCAGAATGTATCAAAGGTGGTTGCTCCTGCAATGGTTCCATCCTATCATAGGGTAACAACAAGGTTCCAACTCTATCCTTGACCCACTCAATGTAGGCAGGCATAGCAACTGCAAACTTCTTCCCCAAAACGGATCCATCCTTGACACCAATATTCTCCCAAGCCTTTCCCACTTGCTCCAGTCTAGCTGGATCACTCCGCTTCTCAAAGTACACACTCTCAGCTATCTCAGCATCTAACGATCTTCCATTCATGACAAACCCCAACTGACGGAGAGAAAGAACTGGGTTGTAATTGATGCAACCCTTGGTTCCTATGAGTGGAACATTACGAAACCCTCCACAACTCATAATGACATTGCGCACATTCATCCTGTAAGCTTGCCACTTGATATCATAGGATGTGAGTGACATGATCCTCTGAGTCCACTTATGAGTGTTTTGAGTATCCACAAAAGGTCCACTGGTTGGTAGATAGGACAAGAACCATCTGAGTAACAATGGGAGACAACACCTGATAGCTTCACCCTTACCATGCCTGCTGTGTATAGCATAATAAGTGTCAGCTAACAAGGTAGGAACCGGGTTTCCTCCAATGAAAATAGTGATTGCTGCAAGGTCCACAAAATTAGGCATACTCGGGAACAAGACAACTCCATAGATCATGACAGCTAACTGAGCATTGAAAGCTTCCCAATTCCCTTTCTTCGCTTCTTCCTTAGCCATTCTCACCAAGTACTTCAAAGACAAACCCACAACATCACCACTTGATCTCCAATTATCACTCACTTCTTTAATACTCAAATAAAGAGCCTTAGCAACAACCCTGAAATCTACCTCCTTTGGCACATCTAGGAAAGGCACTTGGTATCTGATTCGGACATTCATAAGGATGGAATACTCTTCAAGAGTGGGGGCTAACTGATAATCCTGAAAAGTGAAACAACGGAGCTCTGGATCATAGAACTGTAGGAGAGTCTGCAAAGGCACCGGATCAACCACCATCTTCAACAGTGCTAGAATATCCCCATACTGATCATCAAACACCTTCTGATTACAGCCGGTCACAAGATTACTCAACTCTACCAAAGATGTCAACGGCTCGCGGTGAAAACTGTAGGTGCAAGTCTTCCTCTTCAACTCTGGAATGGCTGCCATCTCTCATTGTAAACAGACTCCTGAATGAACCTGAGAAATGATATGCATGTACAAGTTAGTTTTTTTTCTTTTTTTTTTATAATTTTTTTTTGCATTATTTTTTTTGAAAATAAACATGCTATGATGCAAATGATGCAATTATGACTGGTTAGTTGTGTATCACGGAGCACAGGATCAGAACTTCGGCATCGGAACCGGAAACCGCAAACCAAGCTCATCTAAAACCCATACTTCTGAACCAAGTCACCACCAGAATACAGTCACCAATAGATCAAGTCACCAACAGATCGAGTCACCAACAGTACCTGTAATGATTCATTCGCTCCCCACTCACGGGTGTCATCTAGGCCAGGGTAAGGTCAAGAGAAACGCAGGATAAACAATCCTTTCAAGAATATCATCGTATGCACACCAGATGTATGCAACGACAATACCCCATCAGAATCTGAACTGCTCGTGATATCATGTTCCGCTAAGTGGCGCCATACCACCCGCTTCCCATGAATCACTCTATTCCTAGGTGTCCTAAAGTTCACTCATAGCCTGGGTATTAGGCCTTTTACCTCTTGTAACTCCCACCCCACAGAGAGACAAATACACAGCCAGCACAATGAAAATATGATGCATGCAAACATATATGCAAACACAACATAATAATCATAAATGCAATAAATAAAACAGTAAAAGCAACCAAGACCTATCCTAAAGAGCGCTAGGATTGACTTGCTTAGGGAAGATGGACCAGCAATAGGTCAACTTCTCGGGATAGTCCCCAGTGGAGTCGCCAGCTGTCGCATTACGCGAAAAACCGGCGGGAAAAGACACAGAGCCGCCACCGTGCGTTATTTATCCCAAAAGGAGGGAAAGGAAACACTCGAAGTAAACCTGGAAAGGAAATGGTCTTACGACCAGAGATTGCAAGGATCGGGAGTCGATTATGCGAAGGGAAGGTATTAGCACCCCTACGCATCCATCGTACTCGACGGGATCCACGCTCGAAAGAATAGAAGAAAGGTTACTAAATAACTGCTCAGAAACTGCACAAAACTGGAATAAAACACAGACGGAAGAAAACAGGAGAAGGGGTACGGGGAATGTGCTCGCTAGGATATCGTATCCTATGCATACATATCTTCCCTAACCAGAGAAGAATCAGAGCACTCGTAGCTCAGCTAACACGCGCTGAAACAAAACACTGAAACAGGGACGCTGAGACAGCAAACGAAACACACAACTGGAATCGGAACGCCAATCGCTGGTCTTACATCCAACTCCAAACAAACAACAAACAAACGGGAAACCGAATGCCAATCGCTGGACTTACATCAGACTCCGAACACACAAACACAAAAAGGAAACCGACTGCCAATCGTTGGACTTATGTCAGACTCCAAGCACACACACAAAAAGAATGAGGGTCTCAATTGCAACTAGGGCAAGAGAAAGGGAAGGTCTCAATCGCAACGAGGGCGAGAGAAAAGGATCAAAGTTAGTTATCAGTCAAACTCGACAAGACATCGCATCTCGTGCCTACGTATCTCATCTGGACATGAGAATCAGAGTTGTCGTAGTTCGGCTAAACTATTTCTGTTGGTTTGTGTTTTTTAAGTGGACAACGTCACTACGCAATCTACCGGATGCTTGACCTTTGGAGACTTACTCATCTGTAGTAGAAGGAGTTAACGTGTCCTTAAGAGGGGATAATGTTTGTTTGTGTTTTAGGATGCTCACGCAAGAAAGGAAGTCCTAGACGAAGGAACCGTGCTACCTTAATTGACATGCAAACGAGAGACTATGTGAAGTCTAGCAATCCTATGGGATACAATCACACCATACAAACACATACAGCATGAAGTAAACACACCAACAAGGGGCTCAAACATCAAGGTTGGGCTTTAGTCAAGGGGTCATGTCGACCTCGACAAACAAGCCAACTAGAAAGGGTATCTGAGGCTCTTAACCACTGACATTGACCGTCAGGGTGAGCAGATGAAAGGTGATGAGGGTAAGACCTCATGGCTCTTGACCCGGGCCTGGGTGAGCTTGAATCAATGAAAGTGTGGGAGTCCAGAATGAGGAACTCTACTCCACATGACTGACTCGATATACAATGATCTTGGGTGTTTATTCAAAATGCATCAGCACGTAGTGCGAGCAAGATGAATGACTCAACTGAATAGCAGGGGATGGATTGCACATCCCTTCTATCTGCCAATTGCCTCTTCACTTAGGAGGACTTGAAATGCAAGGCACAAAGATAAACAAGCACAAACATTGCCTCTTATGGAGGGCTTCAGACAGGTGCCTGCCAAAGATAGCAGGTCTTCCAGACTACATGAAGTCAGAGGTCATTACCTGGGTGGTATGCCAACCACAAGCAAAGCAAAGTTCAAATAATGAACTTAAAGCAGCTAATGTACCTGTGTAAACAACCAAACAATCAGTATAGTATTCAGACAAAACAATCAGAAAGTCCAACAGTGAGACAACCAATCACCAGACAATGTCAATGCAAGGCATAAAATGCAAGCAAACTAAATTGGTTCATCATCCACAAGACCTACAAAACAGCAAGGTTAGTCAACCAAAATAACTTGTATCTCAAGTGATGAGATCATATCAACCAATGTGGCTAAATGCTTGAAACTTGAAACACAAAGTCCAAAGGATGAGAACAAACCACTAGCTCAAAGGCTAGGGTCAAAGGTGGGGTAAAAAGTCAAAACAGAAGCTAAAACTCAACATGAATCACATTTAATCAAATAAGAACAAGTCCTAAAAAGGACCAAATCAAAATCATCAACCAAAGTCATGTGGTGAACAAAATATGGCAAAGACACACAACATGATCATCAATTGGACATACAAGTGAGAAAATGCACATTAAATCAGAAATGACTTAAACAATTTTGGAAATTTTCATGAGCATACAACATGTCCAATACAATCATCATACCAAAAATTGTAAACAGAAGAGATCAATTGGTCTATCAAGGAAAATGATCAAATAGGACATCCAATTGTGTGACATGCATTGTCACACCATATTAACATATACACAAAACAGGGATGGAACATGAGAAAAATATCAAACCAAGCCTCAAATGTCAATCAACATGTTAAGAGTCAACACACAAAATTTCATGGCCATTGGATTATTTTTGAGCATTTCATGATAGAAAGAATGAAGCAATGTCACATATGCACACATGATCAGTCCATCCAACACAAATCAAATTCCAGAAGAGATAAAATCATGAAATCCACACCAAATAATAAAGGACATTCCAAGGATCATTTAGCAAAAAGAATGGAATTATTTGGATGATTTTTCAATTTTATATGATTTTTCAAAGTTGGCAAAATATTATTTCAATTAATATGGCAATGCATATGAAATTTGGAGGGAAAGGTAAAATGCTGAATCAATTTGAAAACATGTGGCCATCAGGAATCGAAGCGAGGGAGCGCTCGCTGGCCAAAACGCATTCGTTTTGGCCTATGAGGAAAATGAAAGCAAAATTCAGAAACGACACAGGGAGGGATCGAACCGCAGACGGCGGTGCTAGGGGCTGAAACAACCGTTTTCCTCACGAAGACGGCGATGAACAGTAGCATTCCCAAAAAAAAAAATCCAGAAATTGCTCATGAGTACATCATTCGAACCGTTATTCAATGAGGAACATGAATCCATCATCAAATCATACTAATCCATCATAACAAATGCAAATCAAATCAAAACAGTTTGACATACAAAACTTCTAATCATCATATCTCAGCCAATAATACACCATTTCACACGAAATTTTTATCAGCATGATCAGCAAGTAAGGATCTACACTATCATGGCAAAATAATGGAGAAAAAAGAAAGTCGAAACTCACCTTGTTTGAAGAGCAGTTGGCTAAAATCGTGTATTCAAGGCTTGGCAATGTCCAGTTTCACTTGCTTTGAGCTCCAAGGAAGTTTGATGCAAGAAATGGCTTGTGAGAAGACTTGAATCCAGCTCAATTTTGAGTTTCCATTAACACCTTCAAGCTTGTGGTATGCACGAATTTGAGGCAAAATCCACCAAACACACGTTGAATCTTGCTCAACAACACTCCATGTTCATGATTATGCAAGAAAATTAGGGTGTTGTGTATGGAATTTTGGAAAATCAATGAAGAGAAAATTGAGAGTGAAGAGGGATTTCTAGATCTGAAACTTTGTGTAATGTGCAATACAGTTACCATTAAGCCTTTATACCATCTATTAATTAATCTGAAAACATGATTAGGCCAAGGCTAATGGAGATTAGGAAGAAAAGAGGTGTATGCACAAATTACCATTTCACCTCATGCATGGAAATCCTACGTGAACAGTGCACAATGAGGGCCCAAATTCACTCAAAATCAGCCCATGCACACATTGGAATTGGAATTATATTCATGTGATCAACCAATTTTGATTTTGGCAATTTCCCTTCAAAAATAGCATGCATGAGCAAATGGTTGTGTGAATTAATTTCATGCCATGTAATGAATGATTTGGAAAATATATGTCATGAGGAGCACAATGCAAAAAGAGGCACTCAAATTGGAGTCTTGGTTCAAAAGATATGGCATTTTGAAGTTTCAAGCACACTTGGCAATGATTTGATCATAACTCCTTAACCATTCATCATAAATTCATGATCTTGAACTTTTTGAAAATGGGAGAGAAAGATCTTCAACTTTCATGTTGGACAAAATTTCATTTGAAGCTTCTTTGATGTTGGAAAGTTAAGTTGAAGTTGGTCCAAAAACTTGCCATTTTTGGAAACTTGAAATTACAGGTCATTTTCCATTTTTGGAAACTTGATCTGGCTTCAAATCCTTCAAGATAAGTGTTTGACATGATGAATAAACCTCTTTTGGACATGAATGAAGTGTCTCAAACCATTTCTCCACCTCCTAGCCCTCAGTTGACTTTTATGGGCCTCAGATGACTTGGCAATGCACAGGTGACCTTGAGCCTCTAACACTTGGTCAAGTTGCTTCAAAAGATCCTTGGTTCATACAAGCTCTCTAGAATACTCATGTGGCCTCCATCTCAATGAAATGATTGGTCTCTTGCCCAGATGAATCCTCTTGATGCCAGCCTTGACTGATAAGATGCAATGCAATATGCAATGTTAATGTAATGTCAATGACCTAAAAATGAAATGAGTGAATGAATGGGGGGTGCAAATTTGAGGTGCTACACCTGCGCCTAAAACTGAGAAGCAAGTCTGAGGTTTTCTTGGCCGCTTGAATTACATTTCCAGATTTATATCCCACATGACTGCCACATGTGCATCTATATTCAAGATCCTCCAGAAAGATCAGCGTCATGATTGGGCCGAGGATTGCCAGATGGCCTTTGATAGTATCAAAGAATATCTTTCCAAGCCTCCAATTCTGTCTCCGCCGATTGAAGGGAGACAGTTGATTATGTACTTGACCGTGCTTGATGATTCCATAGGTTATGTCCTTGGTCAGCAAGATGAATCAGGAAAGAAAGAATATGCAATATACTACTTGAGTAAGAAGTTTACTGACTGTGAGTCTCGGTACTTAATGCTTGAGAATACAAGTTGTGCTTTGGCTTAGGATGCTAAGCGTTTATGCCAGTATATGTTGAATCATACGACTTGGTTGATATCCAAAATGGATCTGATTAAGTATATTTTTGAGAAGCATGCTTTAACTGGGAGAATTGCCTGTTGGCAGATGCTGTTATCTGAGTATGATATTGAGTATCGAGCTCAAAAAGCCATTAAAGGTAGTATCTTGGCTGACCATTTGGCGCATCAACCAATTGAAGATTATCAGTCTATTCAATATGACTTCCCTGATGAGGAGATTCTGTATTTGAAGATGAAATATTGTGATGAACCTACGCTCGATGAAGGGCCGGAGCCTGGTTCCCGATGGGGTATGGTGTTCGATGGTGCTGTCAATCAGTATAGAAATGGTATTGGGGCAGTGAATATTACTCCTCAAGGCACACATTTTCCTTTTACAGCAAGGCTAACTTTCAAATGCACGAATAATATGGCGGAGTATGAGGCTTGTATTATGGGTTTGGAAAAATGTATTGATCTTAGGATCAAACATCTTGATGTTTATGGTGATTCGGCCCTTGTTGTTAATCAAATTAAGGGTGAATGGGAGATAAATCAGCCTGGCCTCATCCCATACAGAGATTATGCGATGAGGATTTCAACTTTCTTTACTAAGGTTGACTTCCATCACATTCCTCGAGATGAGAATCGGATGGAGGATTCTCTCGCTACGCTTGCTTCAATGATTGTAGTGAAGTATTGGAATGAAGTCCCCAATATTACCGTGATGCGCTTGGATAGATCAGCTGATATGTTTGCAGTTGAGGAAGTAAAAGATGATAAGCCGTGGTATTATAATATCAAGTGCTTTCTCCAAAGTCAGATTTACCCGCCTAGGGCATCTGTTAAAGATAAGAAGACTTTGAGGAGGTCATCTGGCAGTTTCTACCTTAATGGTGATATGCTTTACAAGAGGAATTTTGACATGGTTCTGCTCAGATGCGTGGATAGACACGAAGCAGACCTGTTCATGACTGAAGTCCATGAGGGTTCATTTGGTACTCATTCCAATGGACATGTTATGGCAAAGAAGATGTTGAGAGCAGGCTACTATTGGCTGACAATGGAGTCTGACTGCTGCAAGTATGCGAAGAAATGCCATAAGTGTCAGATTTATGTGGATAAGATTCAGGTTCCCCCGACACTTCTGAATGTTATTTCCTGACCATGACCTTTCTCCATGTGGGGAATTGACATGATTGGCATGATTGAACCAAAGGCGTCGAACGGTCACCGTTTTATTCTCGTAGCCATTGATTACTTCACCAAGTGGGTTGAAGCAGCATCGTATGCAAATGTGACCAGGCAGGTGGTTGTAAAGTTTATAAGGAATCAACTCATATGCCAATATGGTGTGCCAGACAAGATCATTACTAATAATGGATCTAACTTGAACAACAAGATGATGAAAGAGCTATGTAGCGAGTTCAAGATTGCGCATCATAATTCTTCTCCCTATAGACCCAAGATGAATGGGGATGTTGAAGCTGCTAACAAGAACATCAAAAAGATTATTCAGAAGATGGTTGCTACGTACAAAGATTGGCATGAGATGTTGCCATTTGCTTTGCATGGTTATCGTACGTCTGTTCGCACTTTAACAGAGGAAACCCCTTTCTCTCGTGTATACGACATGGAGGTTGTGCTCCCCGTAGAGGTTGAAATCCCATCAATGAGAGTCTTGATGGAAGCCAAGTTGACTGAGGCTGAATGGGTTCAGAGTTGTTATGACCAGTTCAACTTGATTGAAGAGAAGAGATTAACTGCCATGTGCCATGGTCAGTTGTATCAGTAGAGGATGAATAAAGCCTTTGACAGGAAGGTCAAGCCTCGTGTGTTCCGAGAAGGTGACCTCGTGCTCAAGAAAGTCTTGTCTTTCACGCCTAATTCCAGGGGCAAGTGGACTCCAAACTATGAAGGACCATATCTTGTTAAGAGAGCCTTTTCAGGCGGTGCTTTGTTACTTACAACTATGGATGGGGAGGATTTCACTCGTCCTGTGAATTCAGATGCAGTCAAGAAATACTTCGCCTAAAAATAAAAATAGAATAACTCTCTAAGTTTAAAACCCGAAAGGGCGGCTTAGGCAAAAATGAACGTCTCGGTGGATTGAAAACCCAAAAGGGCGGTCTATAAAAAAGTTAGACACATAAAAAATGAATATACATATCCCGCTAGATTGATTACCTCACCCTGGGGAAATCTAGGCAAAAATTAGGGATTTGGCAAGTAACTGTTGGTGTAAGCCCTAGAGGCCAATACTTTTGGTACTTGTATCGAATTATTTAAAGGCATTTTCTTTATTATGGTTGATTAATAAAGTCCCTGGAATAGATAGTCCGCTTAATGTATTAAGTGTGACTTAATCATGAGAACACATTAAACATAAGGACATTATTCTTAAAGCATTCGTAGTCGAGCTTTAGTGTGAAGTGGGATAATATTAAAGCATTAAGACTATTATGTTTGTAGACTGATGATCACATCTCATGGATCATGGATAAAGAGTTATCAAGTCTTAAACATAGGTATGAATATTAGGAGTAATATTTATACCGGATTGACCCGCTATGAGAATACTATATAGAAAGTTATGTAAAGTGTCATAAGTTATTCTCATGGTGATAATAGTGTATACCACTCTTCGACCTGAAACCATTATGGATCCTAGATGTAGAGTCAAGTGCTTTATTGTTGATCCAATATTGTCCGTAACTGGATAACCATAAAGACAGTTGATGGGTACTCCACAAAGCATGCTGAGGGACATGAGTGTCCTAGATGGAATTTGCCCATCCTGCGTAACAGGATAAATGTCTATGGGCCCAATATTGAACTGGACAAGGGTGACACGGTCTATACCTTGTGTTCAATATAGACATAAGGGCAAAGGGGAAATTATACACATAATTATTATCACAGGAGGTTTTGTCAGATCACATGACATTTTCGTGACTTGGGTAGCAGTGATGTGTTGCTAGATACCGCTCACTGTTTATTATGTTAAATGCGTGATTTAATATAATTGCCAACGCCGCGAAAACCTATAGGGTCACACACAAAGGACGGATTGATGAGAGATAGAATAATTAAGGAACATCGTAAGGTACGGTGTACTTAAGTAGAATACGAAATATGGTAAGGTACCAAATACTTAAGTGATTTTGGCATATTATGAGATATGGGCCAAAATGCACTTAAGTGGGCTTTTTGGCTTGAAGCCTACACAAGTGGTTCTATAAATAGAACCCCTTGGGTAGAAGCATTGTAACTCACTGAGACAGAAAACACAACTGAAGAGTTGGAATTTCGTATCTCTCTCACTCAAAGCCTTCATTTATAACAGCTAGCACTGCGATTGAAGGAATTCGTTCGTGTGGACTGAGTAGAGACGTTGTCATCGTTCAACGTTCGTGATCGCCCCGTGGATCTGTATCAAAGGTTTTGATCATTATCAAAAATCTGCACCAAAGGTTTGAATCGCCACAAGAGGTAACGATTCTATCACTGATCATGCCCATTCGTAAGGATCACTAAATGGAGAAATTTTTAAATTCCGCTGCGCCTTGGATGGCTATTCTCCAACAGTGGTATCAGAGCCCCTTACGAAACCATGAATCTGATATTTGTTTTTGTTCTGTAATAATATGATTAAAGACAAAATGAATCAAATATTAAATTGAGATCGATCAAGTTACATATATGTGATATATGTAATCCTGATGTAAAATACATTATATATGATATAGTGTTCTCGTTTCGTTCATTCAAACCCTCGATGATTGTTTTCCTTTGAGCGATCAATGGTCGTTTGCTTCTTGATCCGACATTAGTATGGTGAAGCAATGACGTGTTGATCAATCATACTGAATTAACAATCGAGATGTGTTTGACGGTCTGAAATTGGTGCATCAGGGTTAGTGACGACACAAGGGTTGTGTTGTCAGAGAGTTATGCGATTGGGGTTTGACTGCACAAGAGTTGTGCGTTCTAAACACTTTTCCGAACAGTGTTAACCGGTTAACGCGTATGGTTAACCGGTTAACGAGAAACTGAATACAGCCTTCTAAACATTTTTGGAACAGTGTTAACCGGTTAACGCATATGATTAACCGGTTAACGGAATGCAAAATAAAATTTTTGAGATTTTCAAACAGTGTTAACCGGTTAACGTATTTGGTTAACCGGTTAACGCAAGGCGGAAAACAGTTTTCCAAGAAATTTTTCAACAGTGTTAACCGGTTAACGCATATGGTTAACCGGTTAACGCAAGGCAGAAAAGAATTTTCTAAAAGTTTTCAAACAGTGTTAACCGGTTAACGCATATGGTTAACCGATTAACGCAAGAAAAAAAAATTCACCCGTTCGGCTAGAAAAAGTGCTCTGAAGTATCAAGTGTTGATACGAGACTCTGCATAGTGTGATCAGTCGTCGAAATTTAATTTGATTTTAATTAATTAAAGGAATTAATAATAATAATAATAATAAAGTGTTTATTATTGTCTTGTGGTGATCGGTTATGGCCTTAGTTTTCCTTTGTTTTGTTTTGGGTTTTTAAAATACGACCTGCGTGTCGTGCCTCTCTCTTAATCTCCCAAATGTAACTTCTTTTCTCATCTCACTCCCTCGTATGTAAAACGAGTTTCTTTCATGTAATGTAATGATATGAAGAAAGCAAAGAAGTCAGTGCCAAAGGAGGACAACCTTGAAGATCTTGCTTGGAGAAGCTTAGATCGTTGTAGGTTAGCTTAGGTTCTCTCATTGGCTTGGGAGAACAATTGCGCTAGGGGCCATAACTGTTTCATTTTGTTTGTATGTATGTTGATGCATGTGAATGTATGTTGATGCATGTGAGAGACAGTTTATCTGATAAACAAGCCGGTGAGATCAGAATAATTGAAATTCCCTCAAATTAAATATTAAGTTTATGCTTTCCAAGTTTTAACACTCATCAAGACTAGTATCGAATAATGTAGGTTTCGCCTACGCGAGGTGCATGTTCTATATTAGTAAGGTGCGATGGGATAATTGTAATATCCAACTGTTAAAACAATGGGTCAAACTTAACTAAACAAATTATAATAAGATTATATATATGTTTAGAAGCAAGAGTTGGGAATGATCCATATGATGGATTGGAATAAGGAGTTATTCACCCAATTGAAATTTTCGAGAGTTGTATGAGATACAATTGGAAGGAGTTCCTACCTAAATAACCTAGTTTTGTGTAATCCGCCTACGCGGACTTAGAACGAAGTGAAATATGGATCTCGACCCACTAGAAAATCTTCCAACGGGATTTTCCGAATCAAATGATGAGGGTCATTTGTTTTGAGTAAAATAGTGGGAGAATATTTAATTAAAGGCCTAATTGAATATGTCAATGATACTTATATTTTCGTTAATCCTTATGTAGATTACCATGACAGCAAACACCTCTAACAACATCCTGCGATCAATCCTTGATAAGGAAAAATTGTCTGGGACAAATTTCCTGGATTGGCACCGAAACCTGAGGATTGTCCTCAAACATGATAAAAAGCTGTATGTCTTGGAGACACCTGTTCCTGAAGAGGAACCTCCTAGTTCTGCACCTGAGGCAGAAAGAGATGCTTATAAGAAGCATGTCGATGATGCCAATGAAACTGCTTGTCTCATGCTAGCTACCATGAACTCAGAATTGCAAAAGCAACATGAGAACATGTCAGCGTTCGATATGATCGAACACCTGAAGTTGCTATATCAAGAGCAAGCAAGGCATGAGAGGTTTGAAGTTTCAAAAGCCCTTTTTCAAAGCAAGTTAGCTGAGGGAGCCCCTGTAGGTCCCCATGTACTCAAGATGATTGGGTATGTGGAAAACCTTGAGAGATTGGGTTTTCCCCTCGAAAAGGAACTTGCAACTGATTTGATCTTGCAATCGTTGCCAGATAGTTTCAGTCAATTTGTCCTAAATTTCAATATGATTGATATGGACAAATCTCTTCGTGAACTGCTCGCCATGTTAAGAACTGCCGAGTAGAATCTGAAGTCAAAAGGGAAGTCCATTCTGATGATCGGAAATGGAAAGAGACAGAACAAAAGACCCACTAAGCAGAGTGATAAGGGGAAGGGCAAGGAAGTTGCCAATCCCAGATCCACTGCTGCTTTGAAGCCTAGTGGAGGCATAGCAAAAGAAGGCACCTGCTTCCGTTGCGGTAAGACCGGACACTAGAAGAGGAACTGCCCAAAGTACCTGGAACATAAGAAGAATGGAGTAGAGACTTCAACTTCAGGTATTTTTGTTATTAATTTATCTACTTCTGCATCATGGGTATTAGATACTGGATGCGGTTCTCACATTTGTACAAATGTGCAGGAACTAAAAAGGAGTAGAGATTTGGCAAAAGGTGAAGTCAACCTACGAGTTGGCTATGGAGCAAAGGTTGCTGCTTTAGCCGTAGGAACTTTTGTATTGACTTTACCTAGTGGTTTAATAATTCAGTTAGAGAACTGTTATTATGTACCTGCAATTAGCAGGAATATTATTTCCATTGCTTGTTTGGACAAGTTTGGTTTTTCATTTATAATAAAGAGCAATTGTTGCTCAATTTATTTGAATGATATATTCTATGCTACTGCACAAATGAACAATGGACTATATGTCCTTGATCTTGAAATGCCTATTAATATTAATACAAAAGGGTGAAACCTAACGAGTTAAAACCAACTAGGTAAGAATATTAAAACTCTTCGATCAGATCGAAGTGATGAGTATTTAATCCTAGAGTTTGATGACCATCTGAAAGAGTGTGGGATCCTATCCCAACTTACTCCTCCTGGAACATCCCAATGGAAGGGTGTATCTGAGAGAAGAAATCGAACCCTGTTGGGCATGGTCCGATCCATGATGAGTCACACCAATCTTCCAAACTCCTTTTGAGGACATACACCATTGACATCAGTTTACACACTTAACCGTGTTCCATCCAAAAGGTTGAAAAGACACCATATGAGATATGGAGTGGTAAGAGACCACATATGTCTTACATGAAGATTTGGGGTTGCGAAGTTTATGTGAAACGACAAATTTCAACTAAGCTTAAGCCCAAATCTGACCAATGCTTATGTGTGGGGTATCCTAAAGAAACAAGAGGATATTACATCTACAATCCTTCGGAGGGCAAAGTGTTTGTCGCTCGAACTGGAGTTTTCCTAGAAAAGGATTTTAATTCCAAAGGAACCAGTGGGAGGAAAGTAGAGCTTGAAGAAATTCAAGAATCACAAAGCATCGATACACCTATGGAGGAATTAGAGCAGGAAACACAAGTAGTTGTGTAAGAGCAACCTGCTAAAATAGAACAAGACCAGCGTAGGTCAGGCAGGATACGTCACCTACCTGAGATATATGGATATCTGATCAAGGTGATGTATTACTCATGGATCAAGATGAGCCTGTGACCTACTCATGGAATCTTCGCCTTGATGAAACAGTAAAACTGTATGGATTCATCAAGAACGAAGATGAGCCTTGTGTCTACAAGAAGGTTAGTGGGAGCATGATCGTATTCCTGGTATTATATGTAGATGACATATTACTCATTGGAATCGATATCCCTACCCTGCAACAAGTAAAGTCTTGGTTGGGGAAATACTTTTCTATGAAGGACCTGGGTGAAGCAGCCTATCAGAATCTATAGAGATAGATCATGAAATGCTTGGCCTAAGTCAGAGTACATAGACAAAGTGCTGAGACGCTTTAATATGAATGATTCCAATCTGGTTATGTGTTTTGCTTAAATGGTGGCACTGTGAGCTTGAAAAGTTCAACGCAAGATACAATTGTTGATTCTACAATTGAGGTCGAGTATATTGCTGCCTTAAGTGCAGCAAAGGAAGTTATTTGGATCAATAAACTTGGCATAGTCCCTAGCATTATGGATCCCATTGGTCTCTATTATGATAACAATGGTGTTATCGCACAAGCTAAGGAGCCTAGATCTCACCAACGATCCAAACACATACTTAGACATTGTGTGAAAATATGTAAAGTACCTACACTTGACAATGTTGCTAACCCACTGACAAAGCCTCTTGCGCAGCAGAAGCATGATGGCCATACTAGATCAATGGGCATACGGGGTATGCCTGATTGGCTCTAGTGCTAGTGGGAGATTGTTGGTGTAAGCCCTAGAGGCCAATACTTTTGATACTTGTATCGAATTATTTAAAGGCATTTTCTTTATTATGGTTGATTAATAAAGTCCCTGGAATAGATAGTCCGTTTAATGTATTAAGTGTGACTTAATCATGAGAACACATTAAACATAAGGACATTATTCTTAAAGTATCCTTAGTCGAGCTTTAGTGTGAAGTGGGATAACATTAAAGCATTAAGACTATTATGTTTGTAGACTGATGATCACATCTCATGGATCATGGATAAAGAGTTATCAAGTCTTAAACATAGGTATGAATATTAGGAGTAATATTTATACCGGATTGACCCGCTATGAGAATACTATATAGAAAGTTATGCAAAGTGTCATAAGTTATTCTCATGGTGATAATAGTGTATACCACTCTTCGACCTGAAACCACTATGGATCCTAGATGTAGAGTCGAGTGCTTTATTGCTGATCCAACATTGTCCGTAACTGGATAACCATAAAGACAGTTGATGGGTACTCCATAAAGCATGCTGAGGGACATGAGTGTCCTAGATGGAATTTGCCCATCCTGCGTAACAGGATAAATGTCTATGGGCCCAATATAGAACTAGACAAGGGTGACACGGTCTATACCTTGTGTTCTATATAGACATAAGGGCAAAGGGGAAATTATACACATAATTATTATCACAGGAGGTTTTGTCAGATCACATGACATTTTCGTGACTTGGGTAGCAGTGATGTGTTGCTAGATACCGCTCACTGTTTATTATGTTAAATGCGTGATTTAATATAATTGCCAATGCCGCGAAAACCTATAGGGTCACACACAAAGGACGGATTGATGAGAGATAGAATAATTAAGGAACATCGTAAGGTACGGTGTACTTAAGTAGAATACGAAATATGGTAAGGTACCAAATACTTAAGTGATTTTGGCATATTATGAGATATGGGCCAAAATGCACTTAAGTGGGCTTTTTGGCTTGAAGCCCACACAAGTGGTTCTATAAATAGAACCCCTTGGGTAGAAGCATTGTAACTCACTGAGACAGAAAACACAACTGAAGAGTTGGAATTTCGTATCTCTCTCTCACTCAAAGCCTTCATTCATAATAGCTAGCACTGCGATTGAAGGAATCCGTTCGTGTGGACTGAGTAGAGACGTTGTCATCGTTCAACGTTCGTGATCGCCCCGTGGATCTGTATCAAAGGTTTTGATCATTATCAGAAATCTGCACCAAAGGTTTGAATCGCCACAAGAGGTAACGATTCTATCACTGATCATGCCCATTCGTAAGGATCACTAAATGGAGAAATTTTTAAATTCCGCTGCGCCTTGGATGGCTATTCTCCAACAGTAACTGCATCCTGACAAGACATTGTTCTACAACTATCATCCATCAAAGATTCTCGCTCAGTCGTCGTCAACCGAAGCTTCAAATACAGTGAATTCAGAGTTGGTGGAGAAACGGTCATTATGTTCAATGTAGTCCTTTTTCCATGTATATCACCAATCTCAAATTTGTAAAAATCCATGGAGTCTCGCCATTCGCGGACCACCATTCTATTAAATAAATTCGAACCTTTATCCAATTCTTGGCACTCTTACTTGTTTCTGTTTAACAAATGTTCGCATGTTTTAGTTGATGAGTATCATTTGTTTTAAACAAATAAAGTTTTATAAACTGTTTTAAACAAAATGAAAATTCACAAAGACTAAAAGGATAAATGGAATGTCCTCAGTGCTTTCCCAAGGATAGTATGATTTCCAAAAAGGTAAGACATTTGTTTATATCCTTTTCATCAGCTTTCAGTTGTCTCCTCAGCAGGAATTTGTCTAGAGCTATTGGTGGAGGGGTTGTTCCCCTTTTCATCCCTAGCTTGTCACGTGTTGACAGAGGATTCATTTCCGATTCCCTCGCCCAAGGTAATTCCTTTGAGAATATTGGCAGTTTATCCCCAGTAGGTTTGCCTGATCCGAGTTTGATAATTTGTATCCCTTCCGAGTCTGAAGATTTCTTCCAGTATTGAGAGATGATATGGAAGATGTGTTGTTTCTTTCCCCAATGGAGCAATTTGTTCTTTCTTCCCTTAGCAAAGTTTCCTCTTCAGCGGGTAGAAGGGAGTATTTTGATTGATGTGCATCTGGTTGGTGTTTGTTCCCTACAGAATTTCACATCATTCCTTGATAAGTTCCCCAGTAGAGTTTCTTCTACGGCGGATCTTATTGATATTCAGCCACCTATTCCCAAGAACTAATGGAAAGTCCCTGGCAATTTCTTCTGCACCTTCCTTTTGTCAAGATTGTTGGCCCCCAGAAGACTACCCTTGGGTGGAATTTTGTTTCTTGCAGTTGGAAGTTCTGACTTTGCCCGTCCCCAGTTGTGATTGGTGTCTTCCATTGTTTGATCATTCTCACAAGAGCTGAATTCTCCAGTAGGCTTCGCCTTTCTTGTTGAGATGTTGTGTCGGATGTTCGTTCTTGATTCTTGGACATGTTTGTGTTAGATATGTCTGTCTGTCAGCATTAATCACACACAAATCATGCATATACATACATAATCATAGCATTAAGATATTCATGATTGCATTCTTTGTCGTATATCTTTGCTTGTTATCTCCTGTTATTGGTGAAATGTTCTTCCCCATGCAGATGTTTCTGTCTGATCTCTCCATATAGAGTCAACCCCATAGGCAGAAAGTGTCTATCTTTCCTTCTTTATTCCTGTCGCAACCTAAATGCGAAACGAAACAACCGGCGAAAAAAGAAATGACAGAAGAGTCGCCACCGCGCGTTATTTGTCCCAAAGGAGGGAAAGGAAACGCTCGAAGTAAACCTGGAAAAAAAGAAAGGAAAGGACAAGGTCTCGCAACCAAATCTTGGGTTCGGGAGTCGATTATGCGAAGGGAAGGTATTAGCACCCCTACGCATCCGTAGTACTCTACGGGATCCACTCTTGTTGTACTTGTCTAAAGGGTGTGGGTTTATCTATTGCACTATTTACTAAAAGAGGGGTCAAAAGAAAATGACTCGTACGGATGTCGCATCCACTGCATACTTATCTCATATGAATATGAGAATCAGAGTCTTCGTAGCTCGGCTACCTATGGGTTAAAGAGGAGTGTGCTCGCTAAGACATTGCTTCTTATGCCTACGTATCTCATCTGGAATGAGAATCAGAGCAAGCCGTAGTTCGGCTAACTAGGGGTTTGTTTTGGACGAACGACGTTACTACGCAATCTACCGGATGCTCGACCTTTGGAGACTTACTCGTCTGTAGTAGAAGGAGTAAACGTGTTCTTAGGAGAAGAAAAATCAATGAGTTTGTTTGTGTTTTAGGAATGCCCATGCAAAAAAAGGAAGTCCTAGACGAAGGAACCGTGCTACCTTAATTGACATGCAAACGAGAGACTATACGAAGCCTAGCAATCCTATGGGGAGACGATCACACCATACAAAACAAACACGAATAAAGTAAACACGCCAACAAGGGGGGCTCAAACATACATGGGTAGGGCTCTAGTCAAGAGGGGTCATATCAACCTCGACAAACAAGCCATGGAAAGGTAATCAAATGGGCTCTTAACCACTGACATTGAACGTCAGGGTGAGCAGGTCAAAAGGGTAATGAGGATAAGACCTCATAGCTCTTAACCCTGGACAGGGTGAGCTCATGACAAAAAGTGGGGATTCAGAAAGGTGAAACCCTCTCCACTGACTGACCGGACAAAAGATCTTGGGCTTTTGTTCTGAAGCATCGACACGTAGTGTGAGCATAAAGAACGACACACTGAATAGCGGGGGATTGACTACTAATCCCTTTTATCCGTCAATTGCCTCTTCAGGGAGGTCTTTAGCACTGGTGCCTTTCCTTGGAGGTCTTTGGGCACAAAAGTAAACACACAAAAAACATCGCCTCCTTTCGAGCTCTTCTAGCTAAGAAAGCGGTAAAATGCGGGAAAGATAAAGGGATCAAGAGATCTACCACACGGATAAAGATCCGAAGTAACAACAACTAAGGAGGCAAGAAACCCGGTGATCTCTCAAGCTAGCACCATCAAAGAAAGCAAGTCAGCACAGGTAATCGGAATAAATCTCCAAGTGGTATCCCACAAATAAAGTGGAACACCAAGCAAGCTATCTCTTCAGGAGTCATACGAGCCCTCACAAAAACTCAACAAACAGGTTAAAATAACACGACGGGGTGCAATCAAGAGTTGCACCAAACAAAAGAGGCATAACAACAAAGCGTCAGGTAAATAGTGCACGGATGCAAGAGAAAGCATGTCATAACAAACACCAAACAAATTAGAGAGCAAAAACAACTTCTGTCACGCTCGCTACTGCTTCGCTTAGTGAGGTGCTAGCGAAGCTTCGCTACAGGTTCGCTTAGCGAGGTGCTAGCGAATGCCTGCGGGTTTTGGTTTCTTCCTTGATAACAGTCCGACTTTCGAAACCCCAAACCCTATGGTACACATTTCAGAAACTAAACGATTAAACATTCAAAGTATTGCTCTACACATTCATGCACATCTAAACCCACGCGTGAAACCTAACGATACCCACTCTTCCAAATTCAACCATAATGCCTCATACATTTAGAAATTTCAAATTGAAAGCATAAAATAATGGGAATAGGGCAAACCTGATTGGAGAGATCGAATGAAATTGAATCGCAGGGTTGGGTTTGTAGAGCACTCTTAGGGTTTATATGAGGTGGAATTGGTTCTTTGCATATGAGTTCCCTTCAGTGTCCGGAGGCTGCTCGGAATTCTGTTAGCTTCTTCTCTAGCTACTTCTCTTCTAGGTTTTTCTTGGGAGATGGAAGTCTAGAATTTATAACCTGATTTTCGTGGCTTTATGGGCTCAAATGAGAGAGGTCCAAGTCCAAGATTTTTCTGTTATATATTTTTTTTTTCAAAACGCGTAGGCTTCGCCTAGCGAAGAATTTGCTCGCCTAGCAAGCATGACAGTTCAGACTCGCTAAGCGAACCACGCTGCTCGCCTAGCGAGCATGACAGCTCAGGAACAGACTTTTGCTCCTTTAAGATTAGCGTTTTGAATGATAAATAGACCCCATTTGAACATGTTGGAAGTAACTCAAGTCCTTCCCTTGTGTTGACTGATCACCCAGATAGGATCCACAAAGTGTCTTGGATGATATTCAAGCTTCTTGGAGCTAATTCTGATTGACATGATGAAGTGCAATATGAAATGTTAAATGACCTAAAAAGTGAATGCATGAATGAGGGGGGCAAATTTGAGGTGCTACAGCTGCCCCTATTCAATCAACTGGAGACCCGAAAAGAAGATAGCAGCGGCTTTCGCACTTTCGAGGTATCAAGGGATTGAATACAACAAAAGCCCGAAAATTTACACTGAAGTGAAAAAATGAAGTAACAATGCTTGTCAGAATCGGCAAAGAGGTGGTCTTGAAAGAAGAATCTGTCTGGTACGGTGAGAGTCGGTCTGAATACCGGAAAAGACTATTAACCTGGATACCAAAATAAATGGTAACACAGAAATAACCATGGCCTGAACGCCGCTCATCAGTCTGAATACTGGGAATGACTTCGATCTGAGCATCGGAAGATATGAGATTATTAATATCGGTCTGAACACCGAGAGACTGGCCTGAATGCCACTTCGGTCTGAATACCGGGAAACTGGCCTGAATGCCACGAGTTGCATAGACCTGAACGTCGGAAACTTCTTCGATCTGAACATCGGAAAATTGGCCTGAATGCCACTTCGGTCTGAGTACCGGGAAACTGGCCTGAATGCCACTTCGGTCTGAATATCGAGAAACTGGCCAGAATGCCACTTTGGTCTGAATACCGGGAACCTTCATGCCTCTCAGCGTCGGCAAAAATAGGGAAAATGATAATTGAGGCGGCGCGTGGGCCAACGACCCCTGCTGGGAATAATAAAGATAAGTCATGACCAATCTTCAGTCTGAGTACTGGAAATAAATGTTGGCTTATCACTTGGGATATCGAGAATGCCTTATGCTTTACATGCGTATGTTTGAATTTTTCAATGGCGTAATGCTCCATGAAAATGGAAATGCTACGCGATTTGGGAGGATGCAATGCAATATGATTCTACATGCAGGGATGCGAAATGCTGGGGAGAATGTCAAGCCGAGGCAACGAATTCTGTTGGGGAAATGATTACCATCTTCCGGACCCTGGCAATGCTGTTGGAGATACACAGCACAACTGAACTCTGTGGGGAAATAACCAGCTAAGCGGTGTTTTAACAATGGCAAAATACCAAGACTCTGACTGGGGAGAGAATGGCACTGAAAGCTTGCTGCTGAGGAAAACGACAGTGGTTCTGGCAACCATAATCTGCGAGAGAGACGACTCAGCAGGGGAAGCAAACACCGATACGGTACTGAAATTCTGCTTCAGGGAAGGAGACCAAGGATCTAGCATCGAGATCATCGATCTAGCATCGAACTCTGAGGAGCAGCCGCTTCTGCTGGGAAGACACAGTCCGGCATTGTCAACTCCGTTGGGGATATACAGTCTGGCACTATCAACTCTACCGGGGAGTGTATAGTCTGAAACACACGCTTGGGGAAGTACAATAGTGAGAGTCTACTGGGGATTGAAGAATCCAACGCTCGGACCAGCTCTGCATGGATAAGGTACCAAATTCCAATTGTTCAGGAAAAACATCCGCGATCATTTGATGGGGACCTTAAGGAAATGCCCCGAGTGTACCTGTTCTGAATAGAAGATCCAAAGCACTTAAAATTTACAGCAAGTTTAAATGTTTATTAAGCATGTACCTGTAAAGCTCTTATGTTTCATGATGCAATGTTTATCTAAAATTCGAACGTCATTTTTGCAAACAAAACAGTAAAAAGAAAATAAAAACGGGGATATACTAAAAAAAACGGGGATATATTGAATAACATGATTTTATTGATTGAATGGCCTTTGAATAGGCATTTACATCAGGAAGCAATCCCTAGAAAGAGGTAATTGCACACAAAAAAAACAGAAATTAATCTAATGGCAATGTGAAATGGATTTCTACCGGGTTCCAATTCTGCTATGACTCGCTCGTCTTCAAGATCCTCCAGATGATCAGCTTTCTGAAAAAGGTGATTGGACTGTTTCCTATCCTTCGAAAGTTTCTTGTTATCAACACGAGATGATATTCAGAACTACTCAGAACGCAGTCATTCGCTTAATCCCTAACTTTTGCCTGGATCACCCTTTTCGGGTTTTCAATCCACCGGGATACCCATTTTTGCCAAAGTTGCCCTTTCAGGTTTTCAACTTACCGGGTGTACAATCCTTTCATTTTTAATCCCTAATTTTTTCCCGAACCTTTTCATTTTCTTGGTTCGTCGAGATGCCCATTTTTTGGCCTGGACTATTCTTTTTATTGCCCAGCGGGTCTATTTTATGCGAAGTATTTTTTAACTGCGTCTGAGTTCACAGGGGAAGTGAAGTCTTCATCATCCATAGTTGCAAGCATTAAGGCCCCACCATCGAAAATCTTGGTGATAATGTATGATCCATCATAGTTAGGAGTCCATTTGCCCCTATGATCTGTTTGAGGAGGAAGGATCCTTTTCAACACTAAATCTCCAACTTGGGAACATCGAGGACGCACTCTCCGATCAAAGGCTCTCTTCATCCGACTCTGATACAACTTCCCATGACAAATGGCTGCCATTCGCTTCTCTTCGATAAGACTCAACTCATTGAACCTTATCCGAATCCATTCAGCTTCGTCTAACTTGACATCCAACAGGACTCTTAGAGAAGGAATCTCCACTTCAACAGGTAGGACTGCTTCCATACCATACACAAGGGAGTAAGGGGTTGCCCCGATCGATGTACGTACTGAAGTATGGTACCCATGCAAGGCGAAGGGTAGCATCTCATGCCAATCTCTGTACGTGACGACCATCTTCTGCACAATCTTCTTTATGTTCTTATTTGCTGCCTCAGCAGCACCGTTCATCTTAGGGCGATAAGGGGAAGAATTGTGATGTTGAATGTTGAAGTTCTGGCACAACTCCTTCATCATTTTGTTATTGAGATTAGAACTATTATCAGTAATGATTCTTTCGAGAATCCCATAACGACAAATGATTTCTCTCTTAATGAATCGGGCAACCACATGTCTGGTGACATTCGCGAATGACGCTGCTTCGACCCATTTGGTGAAATAGTCAATGGCAACAAGGATGAAGCGATGCCCATTGGAGGCGGTCGGCTCAATCTTTCCAATCATATCAATGCCCCGCATAGCAAAAGGCCACGGCGAAGATATCACATTCAAAGGATTTGGCGGCACATGTACCTTATCAGCATAAATCTGGCATTTATGACACTTCTGAGCATATTTGAAACAATCAGATTCCATGGTCATCCAGTAATAACCTGCTCTTAACACTTTCTTAGCCATTGCATGTCCGCCGGCATGAGTACCGAAGGAGCCTTCATGAACTTCCTACATTAACATGTCTGCTTCGTGTCTATCCACGCATCTGAGCAAAACCATGTCGAAGTTCCTCTTATACAGAACATCGTCTTTATTCAAGAAGAAACTGCCTGCCAATCTTCTCAAAGTCTTTCTATCATTGTTGGATACCCCTGCAGGGTATTCTTGATTCTTCAGAAAGCACTTGATGTCGTGGTACCAGGGCTTGTCATCAACTACTAGTTCAGCAGCATACACATACGCGGCCCTATCAAGGCGCATAACATCGATCCTGGGAGCATAGTTCCACCGAGTCACTTTGATCATGGAGGATAGAGTAGCAAGAGCATCTGCCATCTGGTTCTCATCACGAGGTATATGATACAACCTTACTGTTGTGAAGAAAGTCAACAGTCTTCTCGTGTAATCTCTGTAGGGGACCAGATTAGGCTGGAGAGTATTCCAATCACCATTCACTTGATTGATTACTAGACCTGGATCTCCGAAGATGTCCAGAGTCTTTATTCTCAAATCAATGGCTTGCTCAATACCCAAGATACAGGCTTCATACTCAGCTTCATTATTGGTGCACTCAAAAGTCAGACGAGCGGTGAAAGGCATGTGGGCACCTTTCGGAGTAGTAATGACAGCACCAATTCCACTCCCTCTGGCATTGACAGCCCCATCAAACAACAAAGTCCACTTTTCGTCTGGATCAGGTCCCTCCTCAACAACTGGCTCTTCGTAGTCTTTCATCTTGAGGAACATGATGTCTTCATCTGGAAAATCAAACTTCATCGGCTCATAATCTTCAACCGGCTGTTGAGCAAGATAGTCTGACAGAATACTCCCCTTGATGGCTTTCTGGGATGTATACTAGATGTCGTACTCTATCAGTACCATTTACCAACGAGCAACCCTTCTGGTGAGAGCTGGCTTCTCGAATATATACTTGACTGGATCCATCTTGGAGATCAATAAGGTTGTGTGAGTCAGCATGTATTGTCTTAATCGCTTAGCAGCCCATGCAAGTGCACAACATGTATTTTCAAGCATTGAGTATCTCGACTCGCAGTCTGTGAATTTCTTACTCAGGTAGTAGATGGCATGCTCTTTCCTACCTGTCTCATCATGCTGACCGAGAACACAACCCATGGAATTGTCTAGTACTGTCAAGTACATAATCAGCGGTCTCCCTGGGACTGGAAGCATGAGGATAGGAGGATTCTGCAAATACTCTTTGATCTTCTCGAAAGCCCTTTGACAATCGTCATTCCACCTGATAGCCTGATCTTTTCTTAGCAACTTGAAAATTGGCTCACACGTGGCTGTTAGGTGAGAGATGAACCTCGCAATGTAGTTCAACCTCCCTAAGAAACCACAGACTTGTTTCTCTGTTCTTGGCTCAGGCATTTCCTGTATCGCTTTTACTTTGTCAGGATCCACCTCAATCCCTTTTCCGCTAACAATGAAACCCAACAGTTTTCCAGATCTCACCCCGAAAGTACACTTGTTCGGATTAAGCCTCAGCTTGAATTTCCTCAAACGTTCAAACAGTTTCCACAGATTCACCAGATGTTCTTCTTCCGTCTGAGATTTGGCAATCATATCATCAACATAAACCTCGATTGCATGATGAATCATATCATGGAAAAGAGTCACCATCGCTCGTTGATATGTTGCCCCGGTATTTTTCAGACCAAACGGCATCACCTTGTAGCAGAAGGTGCCCCATGGGGTTATGAATGTTGTCTTCTCCATGTCTTCTGGTGCCATCTTGATTTGATTATAGCCAGAAAATCCATCCATGAAGGAGAATACCGAGAACTGAGTTGTGTTATCCACCAAAACGTCAATGTGAGGTAATGGGAAATCATCCTTAGGACTAGCTCTGTTCAGATCCCGGTAGTCGACACACATCCGTACCTTTCCATCCTTCTTAGGTACTGGAACGATGTTTGCAACCCATGGCGGATAATTGGTGACTGCTAGAAACCATGCGTCCAACTGTTTTTGCACTTCTTCCTTTATCTTGACAGCCATCTCTGGTCTTGTTCTTCTGAGCTTCTGCTTGACCGGAGTATAACCTTCTTTGAGAGGCAAGCGGTGTACCACGATGTCTGTGTCAAGCCCTGGCATGTCCTGATAAGACCAGGCGAAGATGTCAACATACTCTTGCAGCAATTCAATCAGCCCCTTTTTCACATTATCTTCCAAAGCAGCCCCTATCTTGATTTCTCTCTTGACGTCCTCGGTGCCAAGATTAATCACTTCAGTAGACTCTTGATGCGGTTGAATGACCCTTTCCTCTTGCTTTAATAGCCTGGCAAGTTCTTCAGGGAGTTCACAGTCTTCATCACCCTCTTCTTCAGCTTGAAAGATTGGGTTTTCAAAGTCGAAGCGAGCCATAGCAGAACCGTTATCAATAGGATCCGGTGACGTGCATCTGCATGAGCGATGGTATGTGCTTATGAGTGTGAACAAGGAATGAAAGCTAAACAAAACATTGCCAAAATGTATTTTTTTTTAAAACTGCAAAAATAGAAAGACAGTGAACAAAATATTTGAATGCAAAAAGACGTCCTTTATTTATGATAAAAATGCAGGTATTCGCATAGATGAGCCCTACAATGAGTCATTACACCTTGGGCGGAACGTAAGACTTAGACATGCATGAATACACAAGAAAAATTACTCCTCCAGAAAAGTGACTTGGACAATCTCCTCAGAAGACCAATTATTGATGACTTCACCCGGGATCCTCGGACGCACCCAACTATCAATGTCGCAATCACTATCCCCATCTTCAGCGTTGACCGCAGAGACCTGGCCATATTGGATGACGCCAGCGCTGGAGAAAGTAATCGGCCCCTGATGAGTCTGAAGTGTTGAAGTTGTAGAAGTCAGAACTGGCTGATACCCAATCCCGAACTTGTCTTCCTTTACAGGTAAATCCATCAGACGTCCCCAACCGGGGGCAACGCCCGAATCTACCAAGGCTTGTGCCTGCTTGAAGGACGAGATAAAGGCACCCGCTTTAACTTCTTCCATCGGAGTTGCGTCCTTGATCCGAACTGCCTCAAAGGCCTGACATAGGGTCTCATGAAATTCACCTTCTACCTCTACATACTTGAATGTAGACAGGTTACTGACCAGAATATCCTCCTCACCATGATAATCCTTCCATTGACTGGGAATTTAATCTTCTGATGTAAAATTGAAGAGACTTCCCCAGCATTGTGAATCCAAGGGCGACCCAGCAGGCAACTATAGGAAAGACTGATATCCATCACATAGAAGACGGTGTTGAAGGTTTGTGATCCAATCTGAATTGCCAATTCTACCTCTCCGAACACCGACCTCTTAGAACCATCAAAGGCTCTCACAATAAGATCTGAAGGCTTCAGGACCAAACCCTCTACTTCTAACTGTAAGACCCCAATTTTGTCCCTGAGATCCATCATGGCATTATTACATTGCATTGCATAGCCTCAAGGATCATTGAGCATCTTGATTCCCTTTGCCTTTGGGTGGGACTCCTTGTGTGTGGTTTGAGATCACCAAGTATGCTTGAATTGTATATCAATGTTTTTCTCATTTTATTTACTAACCAAAAGCACAAAAATATGTCACTAACTTTTTTTGGTTGTAGCTTGAGCAATCACAAGGTCAAAAGCCCCTAGGAGATCCTTGGTACAAAGACATGGTCAAGAAGAGGAGAAAGCAAGCATGGTAATGGTTCCCAAAGCTCTCATCCATCAAATATGCATCCCTAGCATCTCAATTCATCATTTTGATCGAAGCAAGTCAAAGGGTTTGAGATCTTGTTCTTCAGAGAAACCCTAATTCATCTATGTACCACAATGCCTTGCTCAGAAAGCAACCTCAGCCCATGGTCAAATACAATCAAGGGAAGTTATTTAACTCTTCATTTCATGCATATTTGAACTTATTTGAGTATCCTCAATCATCAATTCATCAAGGTATGAGTCATGGATTTGAGAAGTTGATCAGTTAATTCATTTGACTATTTTGAAATACACTAAGACCTAACGTTTTATGTGTTGGTCAAATGAAGATGGTTCCAATAGAAAAAATGTTCTTAAGAACAATATGAACAACTCTCATGTTCATCAAAATTTGATTTGAAGCTTGGAAAACCATCTGCCATTCCAATACATTATAGGTCATTTTGACTGAAACCCTAATTCTGGGTCAACTTCCCAAGGACATAACTCATTCATTTGTTATGATTTTGAGGTGGGATCAAATGCATTGGAAAGCTTCAGATGTCTACTTCAAATGTTATGTTGAATAAAATTTCAAAATCTCAAAGGAAATACATTTGATAATGCAAGACATTATAGGTCCTTTTGTGTCAAAGGCATTAAAAGTCAAAAAAGTCCAACTTCAAGTGCCCATAACTTCTTCATCAAAAATCCAAATTATGCAAACTTTAAGGCCATTTTGATTTTCTTGAAAAGTATACAACTTTGATGTTGAAGGTTTTTTCATTTGAAGCTTGCATCATCAAAACAGAAGGGCTTGAAAGTTGGCCAATTTTAGAAACCTTGCCTTGACATGTTTTGCACATCACACTTTAAACTCAAATTTCATAAATTTCCACATTCCAAATGGACTTTTGACCAACATAACATTTGTTCCTCATACAAAGACCTTTCCAACCATTACCCATATGCCTATGCTTGGTTGTTCTAAATGGTATTTTCGAAGAGGTGAATGATTAGGTTCAATTGTGGAATTCATGTTGAAACCTTGTTGCACAAGCCAATTCAGAGCAAATTACACGTCTAAACCCTTGGCATTTGAACTCAGCTTGCATTTGGCATTGCTTTTGGGCCTTGTGCATGATCATGCAAGCCCATGCAAGTGGTATCCAAATTCATGCACACGGATCATCTCACACCTTCCTTGCCAATTCAGCTATAAATACATGCTTCATTCCCTCCATTTGACAGACAATTTCAACCTGAAATGCTGCAGAATTCATTCCCCAACCATCACTAAAGAAGCAAGCTCACTTTTCTCATTTTTTTTTCAGATTTGAAATTCAACTTCATCTGGTTGAATTCTCAGATCTAGTGCTTCTAAACCTTCATCATTAATCCCATAGAACTTCTGTTTTAGCAAGGCAAGCAAGGCATCGTGCTCAAATCACCAGAACTCAAGCTTGCACTCCAACTGGTAATTTCTTCGATTCTCTTCATCCATGGACCTTTTTGCTTGGATCTAATGTTTTTTGAAATCCTCACTTGAGAGGCAAGCTAGTGGTAGCTTCAATTTTTGCTTTTCCTTGATCTGCATTTTTCATACCTGAATCTTCCACCTCATATTTCTCCATTTATAGAGATCTTGAGTGTGATTCAAGGTTACAGGGGTGATGTACATCACCCCAGCTTCATTTTGGTATAAGGATCGTGTATTTTCATGGAGGTTTAAAAACCTACAAGTTTGGCCAGAATTTGAAGACTCACCGGAGAAGAAGGTGGCTCCGGTGGCCGCCTCTCTCCAGTTTGAATGTTGGCCGTTGGATGTACATCCCACGTTTTAATCTCAGCCATGCATTGTGTTTACTTTCATTAATTCATCATGTCACGCGTGGACTAAGGCCTGCCGTGGAAACGCGCTTCTGGACCATTAGATGTTGCCACGTCAATTAATGAATTCCATCAGACGCTCCTGGTTTTTTCTAATTTCTATTTTCTGCTTTTATTTTCTTAAATTCCATTTTATTTCAAAAATCAATATCTTCTTCAATTTTAATCCAAAAATTATGGGACCAATTTCATTATTTCCCAAATAAATTCTAGTTTCTATTTATGATTTTTAATATTTTTTATTTTGTCATTTGATATTTTTTGTGAATTTTCTCTTTTCTGGTTATTTTTAATTCATTTTAAATAGTTTTTGATATTCAAAAAATGCAAAAATATTTTCCTAACCTATTTGAATGATGATGGATCTATGAAAAATATTCTTATCAATTTTTGAATTGATTTGAGATTTATTTGAGATTTTAGTTCAATTAGGTTGTTTTTATTCATTTTTAATTGATTAAAAATAGTTTCTGACTTTTAAAAATGCTGAATTTTTTTGTCAAACCTTGTTTGACCTTGTTGAACTTAGGATAAATCACTTGGACATTTCAAGGTTGATTTGAAGTGATTTTGAAGTTTGACCTTTCCATTTTTATTTTAATTCAAGTTTAATTAAATATTAAAAATGCCAAAAATATTTTGTTTTTTTCTTGACTTCCAATCTTCATCTCACTTCTGTTTTTGATTATTTGACCTTGACTTTCAATATCATTGGTAAACATATGAGGAATTGTACATGAGGTTTCATTTAATGCACTTTAATTTTGCCATTTCCATTCTCCATTATTCATCTTCTTCTTCTTCTTCTTCTTCTTCTTCTTCTTTTCCTTTTTGATCAATGAGTTGAAGGTTGATAAGTTTGCATTGAATAGAGGGATTTAACCTTCCTTGATTCAAATCTAATTCATCTTGATCAATTGATCAAGTGAATGGCTTTGCATTAAGGATAGGTTGTCTTTTAAATCATGCATAAGGCTTAAACCAATACAAGATCAATTTTCTTCTCCTTTTGGAATGGCAAGTTGTTAGGACTTGGTTCACTAATCAAGACTCCTAACTTGTGTTTGTTGCCTACATTAATATTGACCGGCCTCAGATAGTTGTGACTTCTACATAAGTCCAATTACGATTGCTTAACATAGCGCTAAATTTGCCTTATGACACACTAACTACTAACACTAACTATTGACAATTAACTTTTACTTTATGCAATTTACTTTGTGCAATTTACTTTTATGCAATTTATTATTCTTGCACATATTATCCATTTGATTTTCTCTTTGCTCATTTGAGCACATGTTTATGTTAATGTCATTTGCCTTTTGCTCATTTGAGCACATAATTGTGTATATATTATTGTGCTTGTGTTTTGTTTTGTTGGTTGTGGATCAAATGCAAAGAAATGGACTTAGTTTCTAGGACTTTCCCTATGCAAAGAAATAGAGAATTGGACTTAGTTTCTAGGACCTTCCTTATGCAAGATTGGAGTAAAAGGATCTTAATGGTGAAGATGGATTAGAAGAACCAAATCTCTAAACTCACTCTTGTCCATTCTTGTTTTACTTCATGGAACTTTTGATGTGTGTGCTTTTGTGCCAGGAGTTTCCATTTGAGCTTAAATGGCAGACCATTACCATGCTCATCTAAGTGGGAGATACAAGATACATTGAGGATCTCTTATGAGACTTGTTTGGTTGTTTATACTTTGTGGTTGCTTATTCCAAAGGATGGGAGCTACTTGGATCATCAATATGATCTCAAGAGAGGAACTCCTGATGTGGTTTCATTTCTTATCCCTTCTCTTTTTGCTTTCCTTAGGACTTAGCCATTCTTCTTCTTCTCCCCACTCTAACCCAAACCAAAACCCTTTTTGTGTAAACATTAAACCATTGTTTTCAAACATTAGAAACCTAAGCCTTATGCTTTTGATTTTCAAACTTTCTTTTCATAACACTTATGTTGAATTGAACCTTTAACTCAATTTTGACCACTTTTGTATATACTTCTAATTGGTAAATATAATCCATTCAAATGTCTTTTGTGGTTCCAATGGCCACCTTCTTAATCAAATTTTTCATAACCTTTAACTATTAGGTTTGAGTTATCCTTGTGGTAGATGTCATACTCACCTATATCCTTAGTGATGGACAATGAGTCTTTCATGCTTCTTATAGGGTTAACCCCTCACTAGCATGTTGAAGCTATCCTCACATGGTGGATTTGTGGTTTTAGGTTGAGTTTTCTCCCTTTGATAACAAAAGACCTTAAGGTTGTTGGACCAATCAATTCACCAACTTTGTTTTGAGATTTTTACCCCGAACTACGAGGTTTTAATCCTAATCTTTTTATAAGATGGTACATAGGCAGTGGTTTATCCATCCAAACACAAAATGTAAATAACTTGTATATTTTCCTCTCATCTCTTCAATCATGTTTGCATAAATAAAATTTTCACAAGACAACAACCTTCATAAGTGTGAAAAGGGCTCCCTAGGAGTACCTAGGATGTTTTGGGTGCCTAACACCTTCCCATTGCATAACCAACCCCCTTACCCAGATCTCTGTTTCTTTTACTAGTTTTTGTTAAAACTATTAGGTTTTTGTTCGCTTTCTAACCATTCCTTTGGATAAATAGAAGTGCGGTGGCGACTCGACTTGTATGGTTTACCTTGGATTTAGTCAATATCTCTAATGGTAACGAATACCCCGCTACACTAACCTTGACAAGGCTCTCTTGGGTAGCTCATTGAGAGAGGAACCTGTATCCACCAGAACATGAGATAACACAGTGTCTCTGCATTCCATCGAGATGTGCAAAGCCTTGTTATGGTTGTGTCCAGCTGTGTTAAGTCAGAATCAGTAAAACCTAACCCGTTGCTTGCATGAACATTTGCAATGATTCCTTCCAGTTGGTTCACTGAGATCTCCTGAGGCACATATGCAACATTTAGGACTTTCAGCAGTTCCTCCCTGTGCGCCTCTGAACACAACAGGAGTGAGAGAATGGATATCTTGGACGGAGTCTGAATCAACTGATCGACTACCTTGTAGTCACTTTTCTTTATAATTCTCAAAAGCTCGTCCACATCCTTCGCAAAAGTGGGCTCAGAACCAGCCTGGGGTGTAGAGGCACCCTCATTCACGACTTGCTTGCCTCTGGCTTTCGCCGCAGCGTCAGCACTACCAGTTTGGGTAACGGGTGGTGAGAACAGTCTACCACTCCTGGTGAATCGCCCGATTCCACAAACATTGTCCACTGCGGGACCTTCAACTTCAAGTTCAGACTTCCGACCCTCTTCTACCTTCAGTGGCCGTTCTGCCCCATGATCGTGCGTGTACACACTTCTCCCATAATCCCAAGGAATGGCCCTTTCGCTGGTGAAAAGGTAAAGGCCCAGGGGTTGTGATAGTCATGGTAGACGGTGGCACCGGTTGCGCTTCTGGTACATTGATATGATTAGTTGGGTAGAAAATGGTGATAGTAGCAACATCATAGTCATACTCTGAAATCTCATTCATTGAAACATAAACCTCTGAAACATCGGAATCAAGTTCAATTACATCAGAATCAACCTCATTGTTTTGGATATCAGCAATAACATTGGAAAAATTAAATACATCATCATGGATTACAGAATCAGTAGGAACAACATCTACGAATTCATCAGTAGCATCTTCAAACACCTCTTCCTCAACCCCTTCCATGGACTCTTGGACAGACAAATCCTGAACCTGGAGGGTACCTTCGTCGAGCAAGGCCTGGATACCCTACTGCAGCTTCAAAAAACCTCCACTCTGAGTAGCACAATCCACACAACCCTTCCCACAATCGGGGAAAACATCAGCCTTCAAGAAGTAACCCTTAATATCCAACAACGGAGTCTTCAGCTTTAACACATCTTTGATGGGTCCGGCTTCCCCTTCCATCATATTAACATTCGCACTACCATGTTGTGGCATGGGATTGTTGATGACATTAGGAGCTGGTGTAAGGTCGATGGCCTTTGAATCTATGAGGTCCTGAACTACATGCTTAAAAGCTTTGCAGTTCTCAATATTGTGGCCAGGTGCCCCATAATGGAAGCTATACCTAGCGTTGGCATCGTAACCCGTCGGAAGCCTACCAACAGGAGGAGCCAGAGTGCGTAACTGCACAAGTTGTAGTTGTTGAAGACTAGAAAGCAACTGAGCGTACGACATTGGAAGAGTGTCGAAACGCCGGTCCATCATCCTTTGCCTCTGTTGATAGGTGGGTCTGCTACCCGGTTGTTATTGTTGGTACTGAGTTTGCTGACATTGTGGTTGTTGTTGTTGTAGTGGTGCTGCAGCCGGAATGGTCACAACCGTAACATACGGTTGTTGATGATAGTTCTGAAAGTTATTCCTCCGGTTACCCCTGTTCTGATAAGAAGATATGGCATTTTCATCCCCTTATCTCCTCTTCTGTCCCTGAATGAACGGCTTCTTCACCCCTGATGAAGATCCACCTCCACTCTGGATCTTGCATGTCTTCAAATAGTTCTCCACCCTCTCGCCGGTAGAGACTACATCAGCAAAGTTGGAGGCATTACAACCCACCAGGCGCTCCAAGTAAGGTTCGGGCAGAGTGTTCATGAACATGTTAGCCATTTCCTTCTCCAACATAGGAGGTTGAACACGGGAAGTTGTCTCCCTCCAGCGTTGAGCGTATTCCCTGAAGCACTCATTGCTTTTAAGAGACAGATTCTGAAGTTGAGTTCTGTCCGGAGCCATGTCTGCATTATACTGATACTACTTCACGAAAGCCTCAGCCAAATCCCTCCAGCAGCGAATGTGGGCTCTGTCCATCCTCATATACCATTCCAGGGATGCCCCAGCTAGGCTATCCTGGAAGAAGTACATGAGCAGCTTCTCATCATCAGAATACGCGATCATCTTGTGGAAGTAAGCTTGTACATGAGTCTTCGGGCAAGAGTTGCCATTGTATTTGTCAAATATCGGGACCTTGAATTTCGGTGACACCCTCACGCCTGAGACCAATCCCAAGTCAGCAACGTCTACTCCCAGAGGATTCTATCCTTCCACTGCCTTCAGCCTCTCCTCTAATCTTCTAAACATGGGGTCCATGCCATGGCCCATGCCAAGGTCTTCCTGCATCTGGGTGAACTGATCGTCCTGATCATCATGGACGGGCTGTTGACCGGAGTTGACATGTGGGATCGGGGTAGGCCCCGGTCCACTGGGTCCATTAACCTCTCCAACCGGAGGATCAGTCAACGTCTCTGGTTGAGTAGTGGCGGGATTCCTCTGCATCATCTGCCTGAGCTCTTGCTGTCCCTGGGCCACCCCTTAAACCACATCCATGAATTGGGTCATGCGGATCCTAATCTCGGCGAGCTCTGCTTGTTGGTTTTCCATTACTCTCTGCTGGTTTCTGTGGGTACCGTACCGGTGAATGCCTGAGTCAGCTATCCTACTAGTGGAACACCAAATAATATGAGAACACCGCAGCGGTACCTGTTATGCAAGATATGCAAATGAATATGTAAATGCAATGACATGTTTATCAATTCCAACGGGTATTCTACCCCCTTGATTCCAGTCTTACATCAGACAGAAAATGCAAGAAGACCGAGTTGTGGATAAACTTCTGAGATCAAGATGCGATAAGGAGAACCATCATATAAATGAGTTCAAGAAGGGAAAGGCCCTAGCCAACAGTACATCAAAAAGGATCCCCACAACAAGCCTGTGGATCATCACTATAATACAATAAGTAAAGAGAGGAACAAAAATCAGGAATCAGCCTCCTGTATACAACCCATAAGGACTGTTCCTCACTTCAGCCAGTAGTGCCACTGTGTCAGGATGATCTGGAGATTCTGTCAAATGCCGGATAAGCAGATTCCTCTTGTGAATGACTCCATCCAACTCGTTGATGTGATCTCTGTAGTAATTCCCATCATCTTCTCCGAATACCTCTTCAAGTCTGGATTTCTTCAAACCTGCCAGCACTTTGAGTTCCTCAATCTGTCCTTGAGCTCTGTCGAGTTGATCTGTGATATAACCATTGGTTGAACGGGCGCACAGAAGCTCATTGTTCTTCTCCTTCAGCAAAATCTTCAACTTCTCCATCTGATCAGTTAATTCGGCCACCATCTCCTCCTCCTTTACCTTCCTAGAAGCTGAAAATTTATCCCATTGCTCTTGCCAACCAGCTAACTTACCATGAGCATTTGTTAACTGCTGTTTGACTCGCCTCAACTCAGAACTGGAGGATCCCAGGGCTTCGTCTGTCTTCCTGAAGAAGTCCACCTCCACAACTAATTTCCTCTCTGCTTCCTCTTGCAATCTGATAGCTTCCCCCTTTTGATATTCCGCCTCATGGTACAACTGCATACAGTCTTGCAACTTCACACTCAACTCCGAGTTTTCAGTTTGAAGCTCTTCCATGGCATTCTTCAATTTGTCATACTCCTCTCGGCTCACCATTGTTGACTGCTCAGGAGTAGGTGGATACAAAGGTTCTTCAATAGGAAACGGCAGACCAAACTCTTCGACTCTTCCTTGAAGCCACTCTTCATACTGAGGGTAAGTTCTACAATCTCCTTTTCCTAGGACAGTTCTTCCTCTCTTGATCACCTTGAGCCAAGCCTCAGCTGCCTTACGGGATACAGTCAAATCAGATGAAGAATGGAAAAACAGAGATTCTTCCACATCTTTTTCCAAAGGCGGAGTTCTTAAAGCATATCCAAACTGTCTGACTGCCAGAGAAGGATTGTAGTTGATACTTCCTCTTCTTCCTACCAATGGTACATTCGGGAAGTCCCCACAACTATGAATAATATCTGCCCGAAGCAAGCTCCGGTCTGACCACCAAGAAATATCTTGAGCTCTTATCCCCATCAGTCTCTTTGACCAACTTAACGAGTTTTTGATATCAACGAACGCTCCTGACTTGGGTAGGTGGGAACTGAACCACTTATAAAACAAAGGCGCGCAACAGTTCACCAATCCTCCCCTTCTATTCTCATTCTTGTGATGCACTGAATGAAAGAATCTCCCAACAAGGTCGGCACCGGATTTCCCAACACGAAGAGGCGTATAGCGTCTATGTCCACAAATTTCGCCACATTAGGGAACAGGACAATCCCATACACACAAAGAGCCAACACAGTATTGAAACCCCTCTGGTCACCATCTTCAAGTTTATTCTTTGCTTCTCCTAGTAAGAAACTCAAATGAAAACCATTAACTCCTCCCTTCTGACACATATTAGCCTTCAAGACTGGTTTCCCCAAATATGTGGCTGAAGCAACCAAGCTGAGATCGGGTAGAAACTCGAAACTGTAGAACAACAACTGTGACTTGATAGGAACTCTGAGAAAACTAGCAACCTCCTCCAAAGTAGGGACCAAAATATAATCTGGGAATGTGAAACACCTCAATCGAGGTTCATAGAACTACAACAGTGTAAAGAGAGCATCATGTTGATCTTTGGAGAGAACCGTAACGAAACTTAGAATCAAACCATAATCCTTCTGGAATCCATCTAGAGAATCATGACCCATTAACTTCATCAGTTGTTGAATGGGATCCAAACACACAACAGGAAACTTGTAGGCGACGTGTCTCTTTCTGCCAATGTCCATCTTAAGAGAACCAGAAAACCCCGACCGGAATCAAGAGGAAGATGTAAACCCCTAGAAATAGATAAACATGTGTTAAATGATATGAATGCAACATGATGTGATGTAATGCAGTGACATGGAAATCAAGATTGCTGTATCTGCTTGAACAACTGTTGGGTTGCACTATCTGAAGAGAAACCCACTAAGGAATATAATACAAGGTCAAAACTATGCTCCAGAAAACCAGGTTGGTTGGAGGTTAAGGTTTCCTGAATTAGCCCGCCCCTCACTAGTAGGTTCTAAGAACAGAAGTTTGTCAATTTCTTGCCCTTCAGTCGAATAATACGTTTACCACTGAAGGTTTGGCAATATTACGAGACAAAAGACCTCCACTGACTCCCCTCAATAGGACATCCTAATAGCAAGTTCCCAGCCTCGGGGTCCTCAGATTGAGCAGCGAGAATGCGCCCACCAGAGCTAACATAAACGCGTCTCGGAGGAGAGGCCTCGACTGAGTTCTCGGGAAACGGTCACCAGAGTCGACGATTTCTAAAGGAACATCTCTCGTTACGGAACACCCGTTGGACAGAATATATTCAAAAGAAACCTCGTTTGGGTGTGGGTCTCATGAACGACTTAACGTGGCAACATGCCACGCAAGCCTCATGACTATCCACTCTAAAACCTGTGCGTACACTCAAGCCTGGGTAATGGGCTTATCTCATAGAACATCCCACCCCAACAAACAAACAAACAACCCAACAGAGCCAACAGACACAGCAATGATATGTACACAATGCAATGAGGTAAAGCAGGTAAATAAATAACTGTACAAAAGAACACCCAACAAACAAGGAACCTACAAAAGCTAGGAGGGACTCGCTTAGGGAAACCGGGTCTCCAGTGGAGTCGCCAGCTGTCGCAACCTAAATGCGAAACGAAACAACCGGCGAAAAAAGAAATGACAGAAGAGTCACCACCGCGCGTTATTTGTCCCAAAGGAGGGAAAGGAAACGCTCGAAGTAAACCTGGAAAAAAAGAAAGGAAAGGACAAGGTCTCGCAACCAAATCTTGGGTTCGGGAGTCGATTATGCGAAGGGAAGGTATTAGCACCCCTACGCATCCGTAGTACTCTACGGGATCCACTCTTGTTGTTCTTGTCTAAAGGGTGTGAGTTTATCTAATGCACTATTTACTAAAAGAGGGGTCAAAAGAAAATGACTCGCACGGATGTCGCATCCACTGCATATGTATCTCATCTGAATATGAGAATCAGAGTCTTCGTAGCTCGGCTACCTATGGGTTAAAGAGGAGTGTGCTCGCTAAGACATCGCGTCTTATGCCTACGTATCTTATCTGGAATGAGAATCAGAGCAAGTTGTAGTTCGGCTAACTAGGGGTTTGTTTTGGACGAACGACGTTACTACGCAATCTACCGGATGCTCGACCTTTGGAGACTTACTCGCATGTAGTAAAAGGAGTAAACGTGTTCTTAGGAGAAGAAAAATCAATGAGTTTGTTTGTGTTTTAGGAATGCCCATGCAAAAAAAGGAAGTCCTAGACGAAGGAACCGTGCTACCTTAATTGACATGCAAACGAGAGACTATACGAAGCCTAGCAATCCTATGGGGAGACGATCACACCATACAAAACAAACACGCATAAAGTAAACACACCAACAAGGGGGGCTCAAACATACATGGGTAGGGCTCTAGTCAAGAGGGGTCATATCAACCTCGACAAACAAGCCATGGAAAGGTAATCAAATGGGCCATTAACCACTGACATTGAACGTCAGGGTGAGCAGATCAAAAGGGTAATGAGGATAAGACCTCATAGCTTTTAACCCTGGACAGGGTGAGCTCATGACAAAAAGTGGGGATTCAGAAAGGTGAAACCCTCTCCACTGACTGACCGGACAAAAGATCTTGGGCTTTTGTTCTGAAGCATCGACACGTAGTGTGAGCATAAAGAACGACACACTGAATAACGGAGGATTGACTACTAATCCCTTTTATCCGTCAATTGCCTCTTCGGGGAGGTCTTTAGCACTGGTGCCTTTCCTTGGAGGTCTTTGGGCACAAAAGTAAACACACAAAAAATATCGCCTCCTATCGAGCTCTTCCAGCTAAGAAAGCGGTAAAATGCGGGAAAGATAAAGGGATCAAGAGATCTACCACACGGATAAAGATCCGAAGTAACAACAACTAAGGAGGCAAGAAACCCGATGATCTCTCAAGCTAGCACCATCAAAGAAAGCAAGTCAGCACAGGTAATCGGAATAAATCTCCAAGTGGTATCCCACAAATAAAGTGGATTACCAAGCAAGCTATCTCTTCAGGAGTCATACGAGCCCTCACAAAAACTCAACAAACAGGTTAGAATAACACGACGGGGTGCAATCAAGAGTTGCACCAAACAAAAGAGGCATAACAACAAAGCGTCAGGTAAACAGTGCACGGATGCAAGAGAAAGCATGTCATAACAAACACCGAAACAGATTAGAGAGCAAAAACAACTTATGTAACGCTCGCTACTGCTTCGCTTAGCGAGGTGCTACAGAAGCTTCGTTACAGGTTCGCTTAGCGAGGTGCTAACGAATGCCTGCGGGTTTTGGTTTCTTCCTTGATAATAGTCCGACTTTCGGAACCCCAAACCCTATGGTACACATTTCAGAAACTAAACGATTAAACATTCAAAGTATTGTTCTACACGTTCATGCACATCTAAACCCACGCGTGAAACCTAACGATACCCACTCTTCCAAATTCAACCATAATGCCTCATACATTTAGAAATTTCAAATTGAAAGCATAAAATAATGGGAATAGGGCAAACCTGATTGGAGAGATCGAATGAAATTGAATCGTAGGGTTGGGTTTGTAGAGCACTCTTAGGGTTTATATGAGGTGGAATTGGTTCTTTATAGATGAGTTCCCTTCAGTGTCCGGAGGCTGCTCTGAATTCTGTTAGCTTCTTCTCTAGCTACTTCTCTTCTAGGGTTTTCTTAGGAGATGGAAGTCTAGAATTTATAACCTAATTTTCGTGGCTTTGTGGGCTCAAATGAGAGAGGTCCAAGTCCCAGATTTTTCTGTTATATTTTTTTTATTTTCAAAACGCGTAGGCTTCGCCTAGCGAAGAATTTGCTCGCCTAGCGAGCATGACAGTTCAGACTCGCTAAGCGAACCACGTTGCTCGCCTAGCGAGCATGACAGCTCAGGAACAGACTTTTGCTCCTTCAAGATTAGCATTTTGAATGATAAATAGACCCCATTTGAACATATTGGAAGTAACTCAAGTCCTTCCCTTGTGTTGACTGATCACCCAGATAGGACCCACAAAGTGTCTTGGATGATATTCAAGCTTCTTGGAGCTAATTATGATTGACATGATGAAGTGCAATATGAAATGTTAAATGACCTAAAAAGTGAATGCATGAATGAGGGGGGAAAATTTGAGGTGCTACAATTCCCCACTAAGTTATTCCCTCGTGGATGAGTATTGTTTCAGTTTCCTCCCCAGTTGTATACCGGGATGGAATTACTCCCCTGAGTTATATCCTAATTGGGTTGAGTCGTGTTTGATTGTGTCTTTCTAGTTTGTTCCTGGATTGACTTGCCTTTCTTGTTATCCCCTGCTTTCCCCTGTGGTTCAGTTGTTCGATTGCTCGGTAACAAGTAATCGTTCATCCTTTCCCCAGCGAATTATGTGGCCTTCTACCCAGTAACCGGTAGTTGTAAGTCCTATTTTCTGTGGTTTTCTACCCAGTATCCGGTAGATGTAATCCCCTCTTTTTTGGTTATCTTTACCCAATAACTGGTATTGATATTACTTCGTTTTCAAGTATATCACCCAGTAACCGGTGATATATCTCTTGGATAATTGCTTTTGTCAAGCAATTTATCCCTTGTGAGTCATCTTTAATTTACCATTGTTTGGTAATGAGTGTTTCTCCTTCTGATTGGTCATCATTTTTACCCAATAACTGGTATCCCGATGTCCTTTCTTTTTCGGTCGATTATCCATCATTAACCCAGTAACCGGTTGTGGATAATCTTCCATGCGAGTATGTTATCTATGTTATGATGGTAATAGATAATATGTCTCATGCGTTCTTTAGTCGAAGTCTTTGTTCTTCCCCAGTCGAGTAAGATTCGTATTTCCTTGCGGAATCGAATGCCCATCCTGTAAGTCGAGATTTTTTTTCAGTCCTTCTTTCGGATGATGAGTGTCTTGGATATTTTTGCAATTCACACCTGGTTGGTCACCTATTATATGCCCAGTAACCGGTATCCCTGGTGTTCCTTCCTTTTGCTCCCTATTATGACTTTTTGTCCCCTGTAGAGTCAGATTTTCCTGAGTTGAGATGTGCCTTTTAGGTCCTCCTCAGATGTTTCGGATGATTGATATCTTTCACCCTTATACCGATCTTAGATATTCTTTCTCCCTGAGCATGATGTTCTCTCACCCAGTAACCGGTGTTTTGATGACATGTCTCTCTTTGAGTTTATTACCCAGTAACCGGTAATAACTCGTTGTTTCCTCCTCAGCTGAGTCCTTTGTGGACATCCCCGTCTGAGTCCGGATTTTATCCGACGTATCCTTTGTGGATAGTTTTGCTGTATCGGCATATTCCACAATACATGTATCTTTGTGTCAGCTCGAGTCTTTCCATCGATTTATTTTCGTGGAAACCCTTCGTGTCTCCCAACAAGTTTTCAAGTGTGACCTGCTCACGCATTTTTATCTTATTTCCCCCCAGAGTCTCTATCTCCCTAAAGAGTGTGTTACTCCTATGGACCTTCAGTTTCTCCTGATTTCTTTTTCTTTGTGGTAATTATTCACCATGAAGGTTTTATTTTCGCATGCATACATTTGCATCATGAGGTCTCTTACGGACCAAAATTTGTCTCTCTGTTATTATTTAAACCCATTCTACCTCGTCGAGACGAAGATTTTAACCTTCATATATCCGACTAGAATGACCTTAAATAGGGGCATCTGTAAGACCCTAATTTTGACCCTAAGATCCCTCATGGCATCATATCATTGCTCAGTGCATTGCCTCAAGGATCATAGCATGTTTGGCTCCTTAACCCTAGGGTGGGACTTGTGTGATTGGTTTGAGACCACCAAGCATGCTTGTATTGTATATCATTGCTTTTCTTATTTTGATCACTAACCAAAAGCACAAAAATATGTCACTAACTCTTTTTGTTTTGAAGCTCAAGTGATCATATACTCCAATGCTTCTAGGAGGCTCTTAAGCTCAATGAAATGGCCAGATGAAGATGAGGAAAAAGCATGACAATGGTCCACAAAGCTCCTAATCATCATATATGTCTCCCAAGTATCTCAATTTGCCAATTTGATCAAGATAGCCCAAAGGGCTTGAGGATTGTTTCCCAAGGAAACCCTAATTCAATTGTGCCTCAACTGTGCCTTGCTCATGAAGCAACCTCAACCTATGATAAAATTTAATCAAGGGAAGTTCTTTCATGCATTATTTTATCCATATGTGATCTTATTTGAGGATTCCCAATCACTCATTCATCAAGATTGAAAGTTTGGCCTTGAAAAGTTGACCAGTCAAGTCATCTGACTATCTTGAAATCCACTAAGACCTAAATGTTGATGTGTTTGTCAAATGATGATGACCCTCAGATCCAAAATGTTTTAAAGAACCATATGAACAACTTTCATGTTCATCAAAAATACATTTGAATCTTATAAGATCATCATTCATTTTAAAATGTTATAGGTCATTTTGACTGAAACCCTAATTTTGGGTCAACTTCCCAAGGACCTAACTTCCTTAATTTTTATGATTTTGAGGTGAGACCAAATTAATTGGAAATATTAAGATGTCTACTTAAAATTTTATGTTGGACAAAGTTTCATAATCCTAAAATAAATACATGTGATAATACAAAACGTTATAGGTCACCTTGGACCTAAGTCATTGAATTTGAAAAAGTGCCCAACTTCAAATGCCCATAACATTTTCTTGAAAAATACACATGATGCAAAATTTGAGTCTAAATGGATCATCTTGAAACGATCTACAACTTTGATGTTGGAGGTTTTTTCATTTGAAGCTTGCATCATGCAAACAGAGGGGCTTGAAGAGACTTGCTTTTGGTGAAAATTTTCAAAGAACGACTTAGACATGTTTTATGCCCAAACTTTCACAGCCAGTTTTCATTAATTTCCAAATTCCAAATGAATTTTTTCCCAACATGACTTTTGTTCCTTATTTCAAGGGATTTCCAACCATTACTCACATTACTTTTTTGGACCTTCCATTGGTGAGTTTCGAAGAGTCCTTTCTCTATGTTCATTTTTTCATTTCATGTTGAAACTTAATATGCAAGATGATTACATCACAATTGCACGTCCAATTCCATTTCAATTGATCTCAGCATGGTTTAGCACCCATCATTGGGCCTCACATGCTCCTGTACAGGCCCATGCACCAAAGTTCAAATTTGCCATGCACACGAGGGAATCATGAATTCAACCCTCTTCAGCTATAAATAAGCACTCAATCTCATTCATTTAGGAACCTTGTGGAGACCTGAAATGCTGCAGCACTGAAATCCCAACCATTACCAAAGGAATTTTCAGATTTTTCTCTTTTTTTCAAGCTTAAAATTCAACATTATTAGTTGATTTTTAAAGCTCAATTCCTTAGCCTCTCATCTCCATTACATCTCCAGAGCAAAAAGGGATCAAGATCTTGAAGAATTTGTGGCCTTAAGACCTCCATTTCTGAGGAAGAACTTCAAACTTTTTGGATCTAGATCTTGTAGTTCAATGTAGTTTTCTTTGGTTTGTGTGGTTTTCTGAAGTCCTCACACTTGAGGCAGGCCAGTGGTGGTCTCAATTCTTTATTTCGTGCATTTGCAGTTGACACACCATGATCTTCCATCTCACATTTCTCTCAAAATAGGAAGAGTGAGGAAGATCCATGGATACAGTGGTGATGTACATCACCTGAGCTTTAATTTGATGTCCTTGTTTTTCATTTTCGTTACAAAAAATTTCTCTGGAAGTGGTGGCCGGAGTCTGGTATCTCACCGGAGAAGATGGTGGTTTTCACCACCATCACCATGTGGTTTCCTTCCCAACCCTTGGATTGCCTGGCCACGTTATAATCTCATGCGTTCATTATCTTTACTTATTTCAAATCATCATGTTGCGCGCTTGACTTATATCCACCATGCGTCCTCACCTCTGAGCCTTTGATCTGTGCCACGTCAATTAATGAGGTGGATCCTGTGGCGCTAGATTTTTCATTATTTCTATTTTCATTTTAATTTCAGTTAATTCCTTTTATTTTCAAAAATTCATAAAAAAATTATTTTAAGTCAAAAAAATATGAGACAAATGCCAAAATTTTACTTGAAAAATCTAGTTTCATATTTTAATTTTTAATTATTTTTGTGACTTCATTTAATATTTTTTGTGAATTATTTGGTTTTTAATAGTTTTAATTCATTTTTAAATACTTTCTGATATTTGAAAAATCCAAAAATATTTTCCTAACACCTATGGATCATGATAAGTCAATGAAAAATAGTCTCATTAATTTCTTATTTGATTTGAGATTTATTTGAGATTTTAATTCATATGTTGCTATTTTTAGTGTTTTTAATTGTTTTTTAAATACTTACTGGTTTCCAAAATTGTTGAGAAAATTAGTCAAAGTGTATTTGACCATGTTAGACCTATGAGAATTTAATTGGACTTGTTGAAGTTGATTTGAATTAAATTTGAGGTTTGACCTTATTTTCATTATTTTATTTTGCATTTTATTTTAATTCAAAAAAAAATACAAAAAAATATGGTTGACTTGTTGACTTGTAATCTTCATTTCTTTTCTGTTTGACATTGATTGATGATGACTTGGTTCACATTTGATCAATTGAGTTTGATACTTGTCTTCATTTTCCCTCCCTTTCATCTTCATCCCATTTTTTTCATCATTAGGCCAATGAGTTAATGTCTTATGGTTGGTCTTGACAAATGAGGGGGTTTAACCTTCTTTGCTCCAAACCAAACTCAACTTAATCCAAGATTAAGTGAGTTGTTTCGTGTCCAAGATAGGTTGCTTCTTGGTCAAGCAAAAAACCTAAAGTCCATACAAGGCCTTTCCCCTTTTGTTTTGGCATGGCAAGTTTGTGGAGCTTGACTTACTAGTCATGATCTCTAAATTGTGTTTATTTGCCTATATTTTTATTGGCCGGCCTCAGATAGGTGTGACTACTACATTAGTCCACTTATGATTGCTTAACATAGCGCTACATTGTCTTATGACAAACTAACATAACCATACTTGAAATTCTGGTATCAGATATAAGATGTCGAAGGTAATGTCACGACACTAATATCTGGTTATAAACAATGGATAAACAAAAACAGAATGGTAAAGCAAATAACACAAGCAATTGTTAACCCAGTTCGGTGCAACTCACCTACGTCTAGGGGCTACCAAGCCAGGAAGGAAATCCACTAAAATAGAATTAGTTCAAAGACTACCCGTACACTTCACCAAGTTACAGTCTTTCTCACCTAATCTCTACCCGTGCAACTTCTACCTAAGCACTCTTAGATATGAGAACCCACTCACTTCCCTTACAATCACACACCAGTGATTTTAAATAACAACCCCTTCTGAAAAGAAAATACTTTTCAATTACACACTCTTGATTTTACTTCACAGTTTCAATCAAGAAGACACACTCTTGATCTTGCTTCAAAGCTTTGATCAAGAAGACACACACTTGATCTTGCTTCACAGCTTTGATCAAGTAGACACACACTCTTGCTTAACAGCTTTAGAGTGACAAATTACAACCACAAATCAGTCCAATTCAATCATCAATGGATGACTTGAATGACCTACAAGTCTTACGACTAAACAGACACAAACCCTAGCTCTCTCTCTCAATTTCGCTCAGTCTTGGTTGTGTGTACAAACAGGTTTTCTAAGTCCCTTTTTATAGAAGCATTGGACATCTTGAAAACCCTAAATATATTTTCCAATCAAATCTTTTTATAACAGCTATAGAGATCTCCTTGGAAAATAAGCAAATTTGGTTGTAATCCATGATTGAATGCGCCAGCTAGCCATATCTTCAATCATCCAATGATTGCCATTAATTATGCAATCACAAAACACCAGACATTCATACTGAATGTTCTGTGTACAGGATGTCATGACATCGGGTCTGACATCCTGGAAAAATCCTGCATAATCCAATTTCCTTTTATAGCCGGTACAACAATATCAGATACCATGACATTGTGTATGTCATCTGAAACAATCCTGCATGAACATGTCTTCCATATAAGCTTTAGCAGGTACAACCAATATCAGAAGCCTTAGCATTGTAAGTGGCATTCTGAAACAATCCTGCTTGCATATGTTCTTTAACTCCAGCAGGTACATAGGATATCTTATGTTAAGACATCACACATGACATCTTGTGAACACTCTTTGTTTTACCAAAATTGCTGCCAACACTTAGAAACAACAAACTCCCCCTTTGGCAAATTTTGGCAAAAACATATATCTGTCCTTTTTGTTCACAAGGCAAACTATCAGCAGTTTAAACAACTTAACAGTAGTTTAATCAGCAGCAGAAGCAAAACAATTACTAGCTATGGCTACTAGTAATACACACATGCACAAGGGTACTTCTCCTCCCCCTAAATCTGTGCAACAATCAGAATTACTAGTTATGGATGCAACTAGTAAGACACACAAATGCACAGTGCACCAGGGTACTGCTTCTCCCCCTAAATTTGTGCATGCAACAACCATAATAACTACTGAACTCCAGTACATGTACCAGCCAGAATGTCATACTGACATCTACTACAACATCAGCACCTATGCACTTCTTCCAATAATAGTTGTCCTTCTGTCCAGCCACATACAACTTCCATATCAGCACTTCTCCCCCTTTTTAGTCAAAATTGACCAAAGGTGACCAATTAGACAAAATAAATGTCTATTAGCCTAGCAGAGAATGTTAGAACAGATGTTATAACATTAAGCATGTTAAAACAAAAAGTCAGGAAGTACACACCATCATTAAACACAGTTGTGATAGCTGGAATAATGAACAAATCCAAGGAACTCATTAAGAGCCCTAAATATTACATAACAAGCATCAAGAGGACTGCCATAAAATACAAAAACAAAAACCAATCAAGACAACAGCCTTCCAAACAGCAGCCCAGCTTCCACCAAACCTCCCAGTCTTCAATACAGGCAGGAACCATTAATCAGAAGAAGAAGTATCACCTTCACCTTCATCTTCATCTTCACCTGCACCTTCAGAGTCTTCTGAGCTTTCAGCACTGCATTGGGATCTTGTATTTGAGTCCTTTCCATCCTTTTCTATGTCTTCCCTTTCCAGGCTACAGATGAGAACTTCTAAAGCTTCTTTTCTGGCCTTAGCCACCCTTATACCATTGTCCAATTCTTTGCAGGTCTCTTTTAGTTGATCAATTAGGCTTCCTTGAGATGTAGGCTCTCTTCTGACTGATGTCATAACAACATCATTTATATGACTTCCCTCACACAGCTTATAATGAATGGATAGAGGGGTTTTTCTCCTGCTTGGCATGTCATTAGTATTAAGTATGCCTGGTTGTTGGCTAAGGATAATGCCTCACATAAGGGAAGGGAATGCAATAGGTAACTTCACAACATTTGTAGAAGCATGTCTGATGGTTTGATCAAATATGAATTTCCCAAAATCATAGTTTATCTTGGTTCCAATTATATGAATGATCCTTCCCGGGGCAATGGAGATGGTAGAGACATGATTAGTAGGTACCCAATTTGCTGAACCAATCTTATGCAGAATGGCATATTTCACAGTGAGCTTACTAGCTGATAGGTGTTTCCTACTAGGCCATTCCTTAACTTGGCCAGCTGTAATAATTCTACAGACCTCATTGTCTGTGGTCTCTAGATCTACTCCTCCATCAGTTCCTCTCCCTAGGAACTTGTTAATGATAGTAGGTGAAAGTTTTACACACTTACCCCTTACAACAACTTTGCAGCCCTCCCTGCTGCTTCTTTCATATATCTCCTCAAGGATGTTCACAATGAATTCTTTGACCAACCCCTCATAGCACTGAGGCAGAGCAGTCACAGTTTTCATAAGACCAGCTGTCTTAATTAACTCCATGACTTCCTTTACTTCACTTGCCTCTTTTCCCAATTCTCTTTCAACTGCTACCATTCTTTGAGTCACAAACTTTCATTTGGCAGCACCACCTTCCACGTGAAACGAGATATTGTCAAGATGAACAGCAACCACTTTGTTTGGTGACTTCTTTACAGGCTTCCTTTTAACAGGGGGAATGTCTGAGACATCATATTCGACATCCTCATCAGATTCAGAACTCTCACTTTCCTTCATCTTTCTGACCTCTACTTTACTCCAAGTCTTGGAGGGACCTATACCAGCAACCCTTTTCTCTTTCCTACCTGTCCTTATCTCAGCCATACTCTTCCTTTTTCTCAGTCTATTAGCTACACTTGTTTTCACAAGATTCACCAACGTGTCATCTTCTTCCTCAGACCCTTCTTCCTCAATGTCCTGAGCAGTATCAGGGGACATACTAGGTAAGTTTTTTCCAAGAGAACATAGTCCCTCAGCAGCTACTTCCTTTTCTGTTTTAGATGAGTCATCATCTTTCTCAGCTTGGCTTTCCACCTCAGGTGAGGGGTCCCTTCTGGACAGAGGGGTAAAAATATCCTTAACTCCATGCTCTTCATTCAGTATCCTAGTAACTAGGTTTCTTATGATGCGATCATTAGAGTGCATGTCCTCTTTATCAGGCGATTTTTCAGGAGTTTTATCTTGCTTAGCTCTAGCCATGGAAGGGTAGCTTGGAACTTTACCTGGTATCATACGCAGAGGAGTCACGTCCATCAAATCTTCATCTAAAAATTCCATGGAGGAAGTTCTAGTATGAAAGGATTTTGAGCTAGATGTTGACGGATGTTGAGACATGTTGTTGAACTTTTGAGAAAACTTTCTTTGCCCTAGCAGAGGTTCTTTGAGAAGTTTGATGAAGATGGAAAGAATTGTGTTCAGGAAGAGTGTGCAAATGAAATAGATGTTATTTCCAATACTAGGAGATGGTTCATTATTAATGTGGCTTTTTCTTTTCATTGGGAAGACAATATTTTTGTTACCTTTTCCACTCCTTATTAATTGCCATATTTTCTCAAGAAACCAATCCCCTAATTTTCCCTTTTCATATTTCAGTTGAACAACATACCAATCCCTTGCAGTCTTGTTGGTTAGTTGCATTTCATGCTGTAGAACTATGAGTTTGTTTTCTACATATTTTCTACATGAGTGATGAAAGCAAGTGATGTACTTGGTCCAGCTGTGCTGAATATGGTCTTTGGACAAAGGTGTACCATCCAGGTTGTCATAATATAATGTCATAACATCGAGTGTGACATTGTATGTAATTATGAGTATTTTCATCCAACTTGGTTGAGTATTGTTGCTATCATCTGATATCTTCTCAATTTCCTTTGCACTCATAGTCCCTCGTGTCTCAGCAAAGCTCTTACTACCTTCAGACTTCATACCACCAGTCATATGTTCAGGTGTTTGGACCATCATGACCTTTTCTTCCTTGAGGTTTAGCATCCTTATCTGACACTTTTCATTTCCCTTGAAGATTCTTCTTGCAACTGTACTCATCTTAGAGGGGTTATCCGTTTGAGAGCTCCACATGTAGCAGTTGTTGTTGGTCCTGATTCCTTTCATAATTACTTCACTGTCTTTGTTCACAATCAGACATTCAGTTTTAGTGAAGATGATATTCAGACCTTGATCCCCTAGCTGACTGATGCTTATTAGATTTGAAGTCAAGCCCTTGACCAGTAGAATATTGTCAAGTTTAGGAGCTCCAGGACACTCAAGCTTGCCTATCCCCTTTATTTCACCTTTATCTCCATCACCAAAGGTTACATAGCTTAAGTCATGAGGGTGAAGATCAGTTATCAAGTCTGAGTTCCCAGTCATGTGTCTAGAGCATCCACTATCAAAATACCACTCTTCTTTGTGAGCCATTAGACTTGTAACATTAGTCTTAGGAACCCATTGCTTCTTGTTGATAGGCCTGTGATGTTTGGGTCTGGATTGATAGTGAGTTTGTTGATGAACATGGCTAGGATAACCATACAACTTATAACAGGAAGACCTAGAGTGTCCAGATTTCCCACAGTATTGACATCTCCATCTTTGGTGTTTGCCATCCTGCTGTTTTCTCTTCTGATGATGTTGACGAAAGGGGGTAGGGTAACCATACAGCTTATAGCAGAAGGGCCTTGAGTGTCCAAATTTCCCACAGTAATGACATCTCCATCTTTGGTGTTTGTCTTTCTGTTGTTCTTTCTTCTGATGATGTGACATATGATGTGACATCTTGGAATTGCTCTTACTATTGCTGCATTTAGGTTTAGCTTGAGGTTTGCAGCCAGTGTAACTACTTTCAGCCTTAGTTTTATGGTACCCTATTCCAGATTTGACTCCTGTGATTTGTCCAGTTTGAAGAATCTTGTCTAAGGAGTCCGATCCATTGTTCAGCATCCTTACATACTTGGTTGTCTCTTCTAGTTTTGAGTTTAAGAGCACAACTTCAGTTTTTAGCTTGAAGATGGTTTCCACATGTTCTGCTTTTTCTTTCTCCAGTTGAACTATCTTCTGGCTCTCAACTTGTTGATCTTCATCTAGCTTGACCTTTAGAGCCACAACTTCTGTTTTCAATTTGGAGATGGTTTCCAAGTATTCTACCTTCTCATTCTCAAGTTGAGTTATGTCTTTCTTCTGGTTTAAAGACTGCTTGTTCAGCTCTACACTTTTCTGACACAGCTCTCTGTAGGTAGAGGCCAATTCCTCAAAGGTTACTTCACCATCACTTGAGTCTTCATCAGATCCCCATCTTCCTGTCAAAGCAGTCATAAGATTTGCAGCCTCCTCTGTATCACTCTCATCTGACCAGGTGGCGGCAAGACTCATCTTCTGCTTCTTGAGGTAGGTACCACATTCTGTTCTAATGTGTCCATACCCATCACATTCATAGCACTTTACTTCTTTTCCTTCTTTTTGGGCTTTTCTTTTGACCTTACTCTTCTTCCATTGCTGATGTCAGATGAGATGTTTTTGACATTTGCCTTAGATATGACATCCATTTTCTTTAACAATCTGTTAAACTGTCTCCCCAGCATTGCAACTTCATTGGCCCACTCTTTATCCACATCTTGACTGCTTTCCTCTTCTGTGTTGGATACAAAGGCAATGCTCTTGGTTTTCTTTTCAGTTCCCTCAATCAATCCCATCTCAAAGGTTTGGAGGGAGCCAATTATCTCATCTACCCTCATGTTGGAGATGTCTTGAGACTCTTCTATGGTAGTCACCTTCATTGCAAATCTCTTAGGAAGTGACTTGAGTATTTTTCTTACCAACTTTTCATCTGTCATCTTCTCTCCCAGGGATCCTGAAGCATTAGCAATCTCAAGGATACTCATGTGAAATTCATGAATGTTTTCATCTTCTTTCATCCTTAAGTTTTCAAACTTGGAGGTGAGCAGCTGAAGTCTAGACATCTTTACCCTAGAGGTGCCTTCTTGAGTGACCTTGAGAATGTCCCAAGCATCTCTGGCCACTTCACAGTTATTTACTAGCCTGAAAATATTCTTGTCTACCCCATTGAATATTGCATTCAAGGCTTTAGAGTTTCCAAAAGCAAGATCATCCTCCTCCTTGGACCATTGTTCTTCAGGCTTCTTCTCAGTGGTGGCTTCTCCTTCTTTAGTAATGACAGGATGCACCCAACCTGTTAGCACAGCTTTCCAAGCTTTGTTATCGAGGGATTTCAGAAACGCTACCATTCTAGGTTTCCAATAGTCATAGTTAGAACCATCCAAAATTGGTGGCCTATGAACAGATCCTCCATCTCTCTCCATTGTACCAGAAAGTATTGCCCCTAAATCTCACCCAGAACTAGAGCAGAATGTCTGCTCTGATACCAATTGAAATTCTGGTATCAGATATAAGATGTCGAAGGTAATGTCACGACACTAATATCTGGTTATAAACAATGGATAAACAAAAACAGAATGGTAAAGCAAATAACACAAGCAATTGTTAACCCAGTTCGGTGCAATTTACCTATGTCTAGGGGCTACCAAGCCAGGAAGGAAATCCACTAAAATAGAATTAGTTCAAAGACTATCCGTACACTTCATCAAGTTACAGTCTTTCTCACCTAATCTCTACCCGTGCAACTTCTACCTAAGCACTCTTAGATATGAGAACCCACTCACTTCCCTTACAATCACACACCAGTGATTTTAAACAACAATCCCTTCTGAAAAGAAAATACTTTTCAATTACACACTCTTACTTCACAGTTTCAATCAAGAAGACACACTCTTTATCTTGCTTCAAAGCTTTGATCAAGAAGACACACACTTGATCTTGCTTCACAGCTTTGATCAAGTAGACACAAACTCTTGCTTAACAGCTTTAGAGTGACAAATTACAACCACAAATCAGTCCAATTCAATCATCAATGGATGACTTGAATGACCTACAAGTCTTACGACTAAACAGACACAAACCCTAACTCTCTCTCTCAATTTCGCTCAGTCTTGGTTGTGTGTACAAACAGGTTTTCTAAGTCCCTTTTTATAGAAGCATTGGACATCTTGAAAACCCTAAATATATTTTCCAATCAAATCTTTTTATAACAGCTGTAGAGATCTCCTTGGAAAATAAGCAAATTCGGTTGTAATCCATGATTGAATGCGCCAGCTAGCCATATCTTCAATCATCCAATGATTGCCATTAATTGTGCAATCACAAAACACCAGACATTCATACTGAATGTTCTGTGTACAGGATGTCATGACATCGGGTCTGACATCCTGGAAAAATCCTGCATAATCCAATTTCCTTTTATAGCAGGTACAACCATATCAGATACCATGACATTGTGTATGTCATCTGAAACAATCCTGCATGAACATGTCTTCCATATAAGCTTCAGCAGGTACAACCAATATCAGAAGCCTTAGCATTGTAAGTGGCATTCTGAAAAAATCCTGCTTGCATATGTTCACTAACTCCAACAGGTACATAGGATATCTTATGTTAAGACATCACACATGACATCTTGTGAACACTCTTTGTTTTACCAAAATTGCTGCCAACACTTAGAAACAACAATACTAATCACTAACTTTAATTTGAGCATTTAGTTTCTTGCCTTTTACTTTAATGCAATTTATTTCTTGCTCATTATTCATATTGCTTTTCCCTTTGCTCACTTGAGCCCATATTTTATGTTTATGTCATTTTTCTTTTGCTCATTGGAGCTCATTATTGTATATAAGTATATTGATATCTTGTGTTTGCTTTGTCTTTGTTTTGTGAACCTAATGCAAAAAAGGAGAAAGGACTTAGAACTAAGACATACCTATGCTTAAAGGAGTTCAAGAGCAACTAGGCCTCATGCCTTTAGAATGCTAAACTTGTTAAAGAACAACTAGGCCTCATGCCTTTAGAATGTTAAATCTCAAAGTTGACTTTAAAGGACTTCTCATCTAAACTTATCCTTTGTCCATTCCTCTTATTGTGTTGTGAACTTTTTGATGTTTGTTCTTGTTTGATAGGGATTCTATCTTGAGATAGTAAAAAGAGGACCATTGTCATGAGTAGCCAAGTTAAGAGAGACAAGCCAAATGGAGATCCTAGGAGCTTGAATCCAAATTGTTTGATTGCTTGATTGTGTGCTAATTCCAAAGGAAAGGAGCATCTTGAGTCATCTCTATGACTTCAAGAAAAGGAACTCCAAGGGTTTATCTTTCCCCTCTTATCTTTGTATGCTTTAGGACTAGCCCTTCTCTTCTTCTCCTAACTCTAACCAAGCCAAAAATCATTTTCAAAACTTTGACTTTGTTTCAAATTAGAAACCTAGGCCTTAAGCCTTTTACTTTTAAAAACTCTTTTCATAAACACTCATTGTGAATAAACTCTAATCCAACTTTGACTTCATTTTTGTAAATACAGCTAACTTGTAAATATAACTCACTTCAAGTTGTTTTTGTGGTTCCAATGGCCACTTTCTTAATACTTTTTTTTCATAAACATTAGTCATAGGTTTGAGTTATCATAGTGGTTGATGTAAATCTCACCTTATCCTTAGTGATTGGATTATAAGTCTTCCATACTTATTATAGGATGAACCCCTCACTAGTATGTTGAAGCCTTCCTCACATGGTGGATTGTTGGTTTAGGTTGAGTTTTCTCACTTTAATAACAAAAGACCTTAAGGCTTTTGATCAAATCAATTCACCAATCTTTGAGATTTTTACTCCGAACTACGAGGTTTTGATCCTCCTTTATGATGGTACGTAGGCAATGGGTTCATCCATTCAAATAACAAAAAAATTTAAATATAATTGTAGCGGGATTTTCGTTACCTTTAGGTTTATTGACTAAACCAAAAGTAAACATACAATTCGAGTCGCCACCACACTTTTATTTGTCCAAAGGAAAGGCTAAAAAGCGAACAAAAGCCAAGTAAGAAGTTTTATCAAATCAAAAACTAATAAAAATGTCATAGATCTAGGTAAGGGGGTTGGTTATGAAATTGGAAGGTTTTACGCACCCAACACATCCTTAGTACTCTAAGGGAACCTCTTTTTGCAAATGTGTGTTGTAGGTTGGTATTTGTGAAAATATGTGCAAAAGATTGGGGGGATGAGAAAAGAATAGATTATATTTACAATTTTGTTGTTTGAATGGATGAACCCATTGCCTACGTACCATCACAAAGGTAGGATCAAAACCTCGTAGTTCGGGGTAAAAATCACAAAGATTGGTGAATTGATTTGATCAAAAGCCTTAAGGTCTTTTGTTATCAAAGGGAGAAAACTCAACCTAAACCAACAATCCACCATGTGAGGAGAGCTTCATCATACTAGTGAGGGGATAACCCTATAATAAGTATCGAAGACTTATGGTCCAACCACTAAGAATAAGATGAGATTTACATCAACCACTATGAGAACTCAAACCTATGACTAATGTTTTTGAAAAGGTTTAACAAGGGTGGCCATTGGAACCACAAAAACAACTTGAAGTGAGTTGTATTTACAAGTTAAATTTATTTACAAAATGAAGTCAAATTTGAATTAGCATTTATTCACAATGAGTATTGATGAAAATATTTTGAAAAGGTCAAAGGCATAAGGCCTAGGTTTCTAGTTTGAAAACAATGTCAAAGTTTTAAATAAAAGATTTTTGGCTTGGGTTAGAGTGAGGAGAAGAAGAGAAGGGCTAGTCCTAAAGCATACAAAGATAAGAGAGAAGATAAAACCCTTGGAGTTCCTTTTCTTGAAATCATAGAGATGATTCAAGATGCTCCTTTCCTTTGGACTTAGCAAACACAACTCAAGCAGTCAAACAATTTGGATTCAAGCTCCTAGGATCTCCATTTAGCTTGTCTCTCTTTACTTGACTATTCATGACAATGGTCCTTTTGACTATCTCAAGATAGAATCCCTGTCACACAAGAGCAAACATCAAAAAGTTCATAACACAATAAGAGGAATGGACAAAGAATAAGTTTTAGAAAGGAAGTCCTTTGGAGTTAACTTTGAGATTTAGCATTCTAAAGGCATGAGGCCTAGTAGCTCTTCAACAAATTTAGCATTCTAAAGGCATGAGGCCTAGTTGCTCTTGAACTCCTTTAAGCATAGGTAACTCCTAATTCTAAGTCCTTTCTCCTTTTTACATTGGGTTCACACAAAACAAAGACAAAACAACCACAAGGCAAATATATATTTATATACAATAATGAGCTCAAATGAGCAAAAGGAAAATGACATAAACATAAAATATGTGCTCAAGTGAGCAAAATGAAAAGTAATATGAATAAATGAGCAAGAAATAAAGTGCATTAAAGTAAAGGGCAAGAAATTAAATGCTCAAAGTTAAAGTTAGTAATTAGTGAAGTTATGTTAGTGTGTCATAAGACAATGTAGCGCTATGTTAAGCAATCGTAAGTGGACTAATGTAGTAGTCGCACCTATCTGAGGTCGGTCAATAAAACTATAGGAAAATAAACACAAGTTAGAGATCATGACTAGTAAGCCAAGCTCCAAAAACTTGCCATGCCAAAAGAAAATAGAAAGGCCTTGTATGGACTTTAGGTTTTTTGCTTGACCAAGAAGCAACCTATCTTGGACACAAAAAAACTATTTGATCTTGGATCAAGTTGAGTTTGGTTTGGATTAAAGAAGGTTAAACCTCTCATTTGTCAAGACCAACCATAAGACATTAACTCATTGGCCCAAAATAAAAAGAAGTGGGATGAAGATGAAATGGATGGACAAAGAAATAAAGCATCAAACACAATTGATCAAATATGAACAAAGTCATCATCAACCAATGTCAAACAGAAGAGAAATAAAGATTACAAGTCAACAAGTCAAACATATTTTTTTGGTATTTTTTGAATTAAAAAATAAATGCAAAATAAAATATACAAAATATGGTCAAACCTCAAATTTAATTCAAATCAACTTCAACAAGTCCAATTAAATTCTTATAGGTCTAACATGGTCAAACAAATTTTGACAAATTTTCTCAAAAATTTTTTAAATCAGAAACTATTTTAAAACAATTAAAAACAATGAAAAATAACACAATATAAATTAAAATCTCAAATAAGTCTCAAACCAATTAAGAAATTGATGAGAATATTTTTCATTGACTTATCATGATCCATATGTGTTATGAAAATATTTTTGGATTTTTCAAATATTAAAAAGTATTTTAAAATGAATTAAAACTATTAAAAACCAAATAATTCACAAAAAATATTAAATAAAGTCACAAAAATAATAAAAAATAAAAATATGAAACTAGATTTTTCAAGAAAAAATCTGGCATTGGTCTCATATTTTTGTGACTTCAGATAAAATATTTATGAATTTTTGAAAATAAAAGGAATTAAATGAAATTAAAACAAAAATAAGAAAATCAGGAAAATCCAGCTCCCTCAGATGGTTTCATTAATTGACGTGGCAATGATCATGTGGCTCAGAGACGCGGATACATGAAACACTTGAGTCAAGCGCGCTACACTTTGCATTAAAACAAGTCAACATAATGAAAGGCCATGATTACAACGTTTCAGCAAGATACAATGGATGGGAGGCTACCACATGGGGATGGTGGTGGAAACCACCATCTTCTCCAGCAATCTAACCAGATCCGGCCACCACACGCAGGGAAATGAAGTTTAATGAAAATGAAAACTGAGGATATCGAAATGAAGCTGAGGTGATGTACATCACCCTTGTAACCATGGATCATCCTCACAGTTCCTATTTAAAGAGAAACATGAGCTTGAAGATCATGGTACATGAACTGAAATGGCACGATTTGCAAAATTAAGACCACCACTAGCCTGCCTCATGCATGAGGACTTCAGAAAACAGCATAAACCAAAGAAATTCACATCATATTGCAAGATCTGAATCAAAGAAAATTGAGATTCTACCTCTTAAATGGAGCTTCGAACAGCACGAATTGTCCAAGCTCTTGATCTACTTTTGATCTAGAAGGGTGATGGTGATGCAAGGTTAAGGAATTGAGCTTTGAAGATCAACTAATGATGTTGAAATTCAAGCTTGAAAGTGAAAGAGAAAACTGGAAATTCCTTTAGTGAGGGTTTGGTTTTCACTTCAGCAGCACTTCAGATCTCCACTTGGTTACCATTTGAATGAGAATGCACTCTTATTTATAGCTGGAATGTGATGCAAGGCATTGCTTCCCTCGTGTGCATGAAGTTTGAATCCTCCTTGCATGCGCCTGTACAGGCGCATGTGAGGCCCAAGAATGAATGAAAATCCATTCTGAGATCAAATGGAATTGAATTGGACGTGTACAAGGGGTTTCACAAGCTTGCATACCAAGTTATAATGTGAAATGCAAAAATGAACATAAACATAAAGCTCTTTGAAACTCACTCATGGAAAGTCCAAAAAATTAATATGAGTAATTTTTGGAAAGCCCTTGAGATAAGGAACAAAAGTCAGGTTGGGAGAAAATTCATTTGGCAATTGGAAATTTATAAAAACTGGCTGTGAAGGTTTGGGTACAAAACATGTCTAGGTTCCCTTTGAAAATTTTCACCAAAAGCAAGCATCTTCAAGCCCCTCTATTTCAATGATTCAAACCTCAAATGGAAAAACCTCCAACATAAAAGTGGTAGGTATCTCCAATATGATCAATTTAGACTTAAATGTTGCATCATTTGTATTTTTCATGAGAAAGTTATGGGTACTTGAAGTTGGACATTTTTCAAATTCAATGACTTAGGTCCAGAGTGACCTATAATGTTTTGTATTATCACATGTATTTTTTTTAGGATTATGAAATTTTTGCCCAACTTAACATTTTAATTAGACATCTTAAACTTTCCAATTCAATTGGTCTCACCTAAAAATAATAAAAGTTAAGGAAGTTAGGTCCTTGGGAAGTTGACCCAAAATTAGGGTTTCAGTCAAAATGACCTATAATGTTTTGAAATGAATGATGCCCTTTCAAGTTTCAAATGTATTTTTGATGAACATTAAAGTTGTGAATATGGTTCTTAAGAAAAAAAATTCTCTTGGGGTCATCTTCATTTGACAAACACATCAAAAGTTGTATCTCACTGATCCTCAGTTTAGTCAGATGACTTGACTGGTCAACTTCTCAAGGCCAAACTTCAAATCTTGATGAATGAATGATTGAGGATCCTCAAATAATCTCATATATGCATAAAATAATGAATGAAAGAACTTACCTTGATTAAATTGGATCATAGGTTGAGGTTGTTTCATGAGCAAGGCACAATCAAAGCATAGTTGAATTAGGGTTTCCTTGGGAAACAATCCTCAAGCCCTTTGGGTAATCTTGATCAAATTGGCAAATTGAGATACTTTGGAGACATATATGATGATTAGGAGCTTTGTGTACCATTGTCATGCTTATTCTCATCTTCATCTAGCCACTTCATTGAGCTTAGGAGCCTCCTAGGAGCATTGGGGCACATGATCACTTGAGCTTCAAAACAAAAAGAGTTAGTGACATACTTTTGTGCTTTTGGTTAGTAAAAAAAATAAGAAAAGAAATAATATACAATACAAGCATGCTTGGAGGTCTCAAACCAACTCACACAACTCCCACCCCTAGGGTTAAGGAGCCAAACATGCTATGATCCTTGAGGCAATGCAATGAGCAATGATATGATGCCATGAGGGATCTTAGGGTCAAAATTAGGGTCTTACGATAATCTATTCTCTTCTCATCCCCCCAATATTTTGTACAAATCTTTTCACAAATACCAACCTACAACACATATTTGCAAAAAAGGGTTCCCTTAGAGTACTAAGGATGTTTTGGGTGCGTAAAACCTTCCCATTTCATAACCAACCCCCTTACCCAGATCTATGACATTTTTATTAGGTTTTGATTTGAAAAAATTCTTACCTTGGCTTTTGTTCGCTTTTTAGCCTTTCCTTTGGACAAATAAAAGTGCGGTGGCGACTCGAATTGTATGTTTACTTTTGGTTTAGTCAATAGACTTAAAGGTAACGAAAACCCCGCTACACTAGGCTTTCTCCTTTTAAATAATTCATATGATGTTTTGTTCAGAATTGGTCTGATATAGATCATGTTCTGAACATAACAAGATGTATTAACATCTTCTTCCCACAAGTATTTTGGAAAGTGATTTTCATGGATCATGATTCTAGCCATTTCTTGCAAGGACCTGTTCTTTCTTTTTACAACTCCATTTTCATAAATAGTTCTAGGAGAAGAGTACTCATGGATAATTCCATGTTTTTCACAAAAAATCTCAAATGGCTCATCTTCAAAAGCATCATCATGATCACTTATTACTTTTAAAATCTTTGATTCCTTTTCAAATTGAACTTGTGTGTAGAAGATTCTAAATACCTCACATGATTCTCTTTAGTTCTAAGGAATTTAACCTAAGTCCATCTGCTATAGTCATCAACAATGACTAATCCATATTTCTTACCATTGATTGAAGCAGTCCCAACAGGACCAAATAAATCAATGTGAAGTGATTCTAAGTGTGTAGAGGTAGAGACAATGTTTTTAGATTTAAAAGAAGTTTTGTTAAAATTCTCTACTATACATGCTCCACAGAGAGAATTCGAGTGATAATCAAGATCTGGAAGCCCTTTAACAAGTTGTAGCTTGCTAAGCTTAGAGATCAATCTCTAGTTAACATGACCTAACCTTTTATTCCATACCCATTTGTCATCACTCAATTAGATAAGGCAAACTACCGTCTGATCAGTGAATTCAGAAAGATTAATTTTATAAACATTTCCCTTCCTCTTTCCTTTGAATAAAATGGATTTGTCAGACTTATTGATAACTTAACAGAAGTTCTTATTAAACACGACTTTATAACCAATGTCACAAAATTGACTAATGCTCAGTAGGTTATTTTTGAGTCCATTTACTAACCAAACATTATTAACAAATATTATGGAATTTCCAATAGTACCCATACCAATGACCTTCCCTTTATATCCTCCTCTAAAACCCACACTTCCTTCCTCTTTCAGAGTTATGGTTTGGAACATATGCTTTTCTCCCGTCATATGTTGTGAGCAGCCACTATCAAGGTACCCTGAATGTTTCCTTGCTCTCCTTTAGGCATATATGCAGCAAACATAATTCCATACTTAGGCACCCATAATCTTATGGGTCCTCTAGTGTTAGTTCTTACAGGCTTCCTTTTATCATGAGCCTTTGCTTGATAAAAGTGTCTATACTCATTCCAGACTTTTTGTTTATAATAGTTTTGTCATGGATAAGTCTTAACTTTGGCTTCTAAACCCTTCAGATCCTTTGATCCATAAATCTTGGGTTCTGATTTCTTTAGAACCTTTGACTTGAGAATTTTGGCTTCTGGATTCTTTAGAACCTTTGAATTTTGAATGTAAGGTTCTGATTTCTTTAGGACCTTTGACTTTGAAGTCTCAGGTACTGATTTGTTAAGGACCTTTGATCATGTTATCTCAGGTTCTATTTTGGTTCAGGAAGTTTTCCTTTATCAGAAGCATACACAAAATAAGTTTTCAGGTTTGTTTGAGAAATGCTTGAAGAAGAAGGGTATGAGGGTTTTTTTTCAAGAATTGGGCTTTTCAATTAGAACATCTTTCATTATAACCCATACCTTCTCCTTTGCTCTTACTTACTCCATATATCATGAAAGCGAGTCTTGTTCTTTCAAGACCAGTTATGGTAAAATTTTGAAGAGCCATTTCATGTTCACTCCAAGATTTATCAGACACTTTGTTTACTTAAGCAATATGATCGTTTTCTAAAGATTCAGTTTTATTTTGAGAAGACTTTAGTTCTTCTTTCAAAAGATCATATTTATTTTTCAATATTTTCATGTGTCATTCCTTGTCTTGGCAACGACTCATGAGGTCTTAAATAAAAGAGATCATATTAGACCAAGATAGATTAAAAAATACCTCATCTTCTTCTTCAGATTTTGGATCAGATGTTGATTCAGGTTTTGTGTTAAAGGATGTGAGAGCCACCAGTGCCATATTTGCTTCTCCTTTATCTTTATCTAAATTGTCTTTATTACCAAGTTCATCCCATGTTTCCATGAGACTCTTCTTGAATTTACTTCTGAAGTTTTCCTTCTAGAAGCTTCCTTTCTTTGGTTTGGCTTTCTGAAGATCATGGCAATCAACTTTGAAATGACCAAGCTTCTTGTAGTTGAAGCAATTCTTTTGATCATCATCTTTGTCTTTAGAACTATAGCCTTTAAAGTCACTTCTTCTACTAGAGAATCTCATGTTCCTTTTTTTATAGTTGTTGAAACCTCCTGATGATAAAGGTCGTTTCCTCATCATCAGAGTCACCATCAGAAACTTCTTCATTAGAAGCTTCGTCTGATTTAGAGACTTTTGAGGATGTGACAACTTTACCACCATATTTTTCATCTATTGACTGCAAAGCCAGTGATTTATGTTTCTTTACAGAGTCATTTTCATTCATCTCCATTTCATGGCTCTGAAGGTTGCTTATTAGACTTTCATGGCTCATCGTATTCATATCTTTATCCTCTTGAAAAATTGTGACCTTAGGTTTGTATCTAGCAGGAAGCCTTCTCAATATCTTCTTTACATGGTCCAATATAGTGTAACTTTTGTTCAGAACCTGAAGGTCTGATACAAGAACTTGTAACCTAGAAAACATGGTTTCAATATCTTCGTCCTCCTTCATTCTGAACATCTCATAGTGTTGTACTAGAAGGTTGGCCTTAGCATCTTTGACTTGTTGGTTTCCTTCTTAAGTAGAACACAAAGACTCAAAGATAGTCTTAGCACTTGATTTATCAATGATCTTGATGTACTCAGAATGAGGTAGGGCTTATTTCAGAATGCTTCTAACTCTATGATGTTTTCTGTAAAATTTATTTTGAGTTGGTGTGAGAGTTTTCCTATCAATTACCATTCCAACACCATTAACTTCAATGTTAATTTTGTCTTTAGAGATATCCCAAAACTCATTATCAAGACCAATAATATAAGTATACATCTTACTTTTCCACCACTCAAACTGAGTGGAGTCACCACTAAATATAGGTGGTCAAGCCGAGTAATGAATTTTCTCAACATTACTATAGTCATAGAGTATACCACCACCACCATTCACATTACTTGTTGTATTAGAGCCAACCATCTATATATTTTTCTCTTCATGATCTTTTCCAGTACCATTGTAAAGTGTTTAGCATATATTTTACTCTGATGCCAACTGAAGGTGAGAAAAATACACAAGAAGGGGGCGGGTTGAATTCTGTATGTGAATTCTTTTTCACTTCTGAAAATAAAAACTTCAGAATTTGATCTCAAAGTTGTTAGCAGCAGAATGACTAATATTCAGAAGCAAGAAGTAAAGCAACACACAAAGTTTATTCGGGTTCTCCCACAAAAAGAGAGTAGTCTCATGCCCTTGTGCAACAAGATATTTTCACTATAATTAAACATATTACACTTTGATCAAGCAAACTAGCAAGATACTTTAACTGGTCAATCACACTAGGAAGATACTTTTTCTTAAGCGCACAGGCAAGAGGCTTCTACTCAAGCAAACATGCAAGAGGCTTCCACCGCTCAAGAAAACTAGTGAGACTTCCACTGCTCAAGAAAACCAGTAAGAGACTTACTATACTCTAAACAAATAGTTTAGGATAATAGATAACAACTATACTTAATGTAAAATCATAAGTATAGAAGTGATACAACACGCAAAAAGATTCTTAAACATTTAAGATTTCTAAGATATACAAAGGTAAGAAATTTCAAGAACTTGTGCAGTAAATAATTATAAAAACTTTAGCTCAATGTTATGCTTAGTGTTGTTCTTGTTACATGGTTAGTTAACTTCCTTCAAATCTTCAACTCCATTTATAGAGGCAAAAAAAGAGACGTTGGAAGGTAACTTGCACAAGTGATCTTTGTTGAGAAGCAGTTCCAAGAGAGACGTTAGAAGTTAATCTTTTTAAGATCTTCATCTTTTGTGTAATAACTTTATCCATTGTGTATTTCTCATACTAGGTATCTACCAAGATGTTAGGGAAGACTTAAGAGGTCATGTCAACTTTCATTGATCCTTTAACTAAGAAACTCTAGTTGAATTTTTCCATAATCAGGCCTAGACAAGATCGATTTGCTTTGGAGACAGAGTATGAATCAAAAGCATAATACCTTTAGCTCAGGTGTTCAGGATTTGAGCTGTCACTAGAACCTGAGATACCAAGTTCCGGGTCATCATATTTTCATCCTTCGGAATTTGAGTCCTTTAGCTTTTCTTCATATGATTTTATCAGGGTTAATTCTAAGTTTATGATCTTGCACACTTGAACATATGTTAGTATACCCAATTTTTATTTATGTACTTTGTTATCATTAAAACCCAATGGATATGAACAATTTTTTTCTAACAAGACCCGCTTGTTTTTATCCATAAGTCAGAGAAAACATGGAAGAATATCACCTTCATATGCCTATTCCAAGCGTGTTCGAGCGATTTGGAAGTATGCAGAACATGGAAAGATACATTATTGATCAGAGAAGGGTGGTTGGAGATAGAGAGAATGATGAGAGAAGCATTTTAGAGGCAAAAGCGGAGGCCATGGAAATGATACAAGACTTGAACAACTTCAAATCTTTTCCATCATCAGACAACGATATGCATTCAGGCATTTCACTGTCGTTTTGATATTTATGTTTCCCTTTTTGATGTATTTCTAGTGTTAATGCTTGAAGTTTTTGTTTTTGTCAATTTTCTTTCCCATCTATTATTTGTACTACTTTCTTGAAATTAATGAGTTGTTTCGCTTTCTAGTATTTTTTATTTAAATACATTGTTCATTCACCAATGATACCACAAGAGAAAAAGTAAAAAGATTTTAGGCAACAATGGAAAAAAAGAGCTCAATTGTTTTAGAAGTTCTGAATACATATTAAGAGACAAAGAAGAAGAGTGATATCTAATTGATGTATGCCCTACCTCCAAAGACCTCAACAAATAAGGTTTAAGCCAAAAATATTTTCACATTTTACTTTTGTTTGTTATTAAGTGTACCCGTGCAATTGCTTATTTTCTAAAACTTGTAATTTTTTGAGTTGTTGATTGGTCTGATTTGTCTTACACACTGAGGAACTTGTTTGTTTAAACTATGAGCCTTTTCTAGCCACCATCTAATAAACTTATCTATTTTTAATGTAACACCCTAATTTATTATTTAAGCAATTTATTTAATTGTTTGCATGATTTAGTGAGTATATGAGGATTATGGTATTTTTAGGAGTGTAGGGGCAATTTGGTAAATTAGTAATTATCGGGGTAGAGAGTTGAGAGATCAGATAAATAGTATTATTTTAATTATTAATTGATTTTTTTAGTAATAAAATAAAATGATAGGAAGTGGAGAATTATGATTAAATAATTACTTAATCGAATATTTATTTAATTTAAATATTTATTTGATTTAAATAATTATTTAATTGATTAAATAAAAGAAAATGTCAATTTTGTGATTAATGGAAAATAGAATAAAGAAAGAGAGAAAATTATATTTATTTGGGCAAAAACCATGAATTTAAAAAATTAACACATAAATACTAAAAGTTGTGATAAAATTAAGTTAAATCCAATTTTGTCAGAACGTGAAAGAGGCAGAGGTTTTTGGGAGATTTGGCAGAACGTGAAGGTTTGCGAGCAAGGAATTTTCAGGAAATCAACTTTACAGCAGATTCAAGGTAAGGGAAGATAGTTTACGCTTAGGTGATATCATGCTTGCAAGATAGTGAGGGTTCCTTACCCTCCTAACCGTGTCTTTAGGGATTGTTATAGGTTTCTCTTAATTCTCTTCGTATATTGATGAGCTATAATGTTTTCTTACTATGGTGAATTCTGTTGAATGTTGTTTTCTGTATGTTTACTCTGAGGCCCTATTAGGGGGTTTGGGATAAATCCCCTAAGCTATCGGTATGTGTTATTGGGTGTAATATGAATTGATCGTATAATTATCTAATTGGTTTTGTGTTGTCTCTGTTGAGTTGAGTTTTTACCCCATGGGATTCGAATGACTCTTTTGGGTCGAGTGATATCCTAGATTTTTGAGATTGAGAACTCTGACCTATTCTTCCCTAGTTTTTTTGAGTCGACCGTTGTCTGTGAATTTTTCTCAAAATTAGAAAAACTGAACTTTTAAGTTGTTTTAAGGAAAATCAGTTTTTCACATAAACTTTTATCTAGAAAAACTTTTTTTTGGAAAATTGAATCTTCAGGAAATAGTCAAAAAATTGGAACTTTAAAAAAAATCGAAAATTTCTTCAATATGGAGAAAAATGCAGAAAAATTGCAGGTAGACTTATAAAGGGATTGATCGCCTTTTTTTGTTCTAGAGAAATTGGGTTTAGGGTATCTCATCTTGAAAAACACGATCCTTCACGAAGTCGTGAAAAATGATTCGAACAGAGTCACCACATAACTTTATTTATTCCAATGGAGGAAAAGGAAAATATCAATAAAACCCTTAAAAGAAAGAAAATGGTAGTTGCAACCATATTTGGGTTTGGGGGTCGATTACGCAAGGGGAAGTTATTAGCACCCCTCACGTCCGTTGTACTCAACGAGAATCTTTTAGTTAAACTTGCGATTGAATGTTAGCTTATGTTATTTGCTTCCTTCGAGTAATGAAAAGTGTAAAGAGATAAGAAAAGGGGTCGAACAAATATTTTTATTAGGGTGCTTGATGAGATTACGGGTCTCACTCCTACATATACTCAGGCATAATGAGGAACTCAAAGCTTCGTAGTTCAGGCTGAAGGCTACAATTTTGTTGGTGTGTTTTAATAAACAAGTGTTTAGATCGTGCTCTAACAGTTAAATGATTAAATGATGCTTGTGCTCGTAATTGGATACTTAAAGCGTTTTTTTGTATTCGCATTAGAACAGATTAAATAATATTCTTTCTAAAAAGGGTTTCAACCACACGGGGCGAGAAAAAAATAGGGTTGATTTGTTTTAGTATGTTTTAATCTTGAAAGACAAACATTCATGACTTGCAAGCAATTACTACTTAGGTCTAATATTTTGGGACTATGACTGGACCTTTCACCCAGGTAGTCTTTTTCTTTCAATTTGTTTGTGAAAAATGTTCGAATAATTACAAGTATTTTGAATGAAAGATAAACATTTGAGATTGTAAGCAATTATTACTTGAGCTTAACATTTAGGACTATGACTGGACCTTTCACCTAGGTAGTCTTTTTCTTTTGATTTATTGTGAAACTATGACGCGTCTGTGTTTTTTATATAAAGACGAAGTATTTATAGCTTGCAAGCAATTACTACTTGGGCCTAATACATTGGGGATATGACTAGACCTTTCACCCAGGTAGCCTTTTCTTTTGTTATTATGAAAATGTCAAAGTATGCATTAATCATTTTTTGAATTTGATTATATAAAAGAACTTGATGTTTGGTCAAACATTTTATTTGCGTTTCAATGGATTATGAAAAAAGGTTTGAGGTGTGTCGGGTCCAAGAGTCCACTAGGTGTTGGGCCTAGGTTTTTTTTGAATTTTGAAAAGTTCATTTACAAGATTAATATTATTTTTTATCTATCCATCAATTAGTTAGTTGCTTAAACAAATATTAACAAATATAATCAAAAGATAATAGATATAATTTGAATGAGCAAGAGTAAAAAATGCATGAACATTTATGGATGATAATCATGGTAACTAAATAAAAGATAAGATTAATTAATTAAATTATATTTTAATTAATTAATTAATTAATTAATTAGGTTTGTGAAATTTAATTATTTTAATTAATTAATAAAAACAATCTCATTATTCAATTAAATCTATTAGAAATTAATTACCCTAATTAATTAATTAGATCAAAATTTAATTAGTTAGTCAATAATGTAATAATAGAAAACAAAGAAGAAGAAAAAGAAATAAGGGGGGAGGGGTAGAAAGAAATATGTACCCAAAAGAAACACCAAAGGCCCAAAGGATGCACACCAGGGGCCCAAACAGGAAGGAGGAGTCAACCAAAAGGGAAAAAGGGTCAAATGATTGACTCGACCCTAGCCCTTTAATCAAGAACAAAAAAAAATCGAATCCAACGGACCAGATGAAGCCAACCCAAGGAGAAAATGTGGGCTCACCCGCAACTAACACGGTTGTTTAAAAAGTCAGTCAACAACAGCCAAGTGCGCCGAAAAAATTTATCGAGTCCCATTGAAACGAATGTCCTCACAACCCGGACTCTAGGAGCTTAGCCGGACATGTTTGGGAAATATATGTATATATATATATATATATATATATATATATATATATATATATATATATATATATATATATATATATATATATATATATATATATATATATATATATATATATATATATATATATATATATATATATATATATATATATATATATATATATATATATATATATATATATATTATTAATTAATTTAATACATTGTTACTTTAATAGTTAGTTTTATTATTATTTGATGTTTAGTCTAATTAACAACAGTATACTTTAGCCAAACATGTCTGGTTAAACTCCTAGTGTCTGGGATGTGAGGACATTCATTTCGACAAGACTCGATAAATTTTCTCGACGCTAATTTTTAACATTAATTTATTTTTTCGATTCTGAATTTTTAGCTTTAAATTAAAAAGTTTTGCGTGAAAGTGAAATTATTCAGATACTTGTTAACAACGCAACATTTTGAAAACGGTATTCGATCAATAAAATTCGGATTTTTAATTTCTAAAAACAACGAGATCGCTTTAGTAAACAATTAGGACTTATCAGTTTTCAAAAATTGTTTCGAAATTGTAACTTGTGGAACGACAACATCGACGGAACATTGTTTCAAAAATTGTTTAAAGAAAAATGAAGTATCAAGATTTATCTGAGTCCCGACGGAACATCAAAAATTACATTCCGGTCTCGGTTTATTTAATTTTTAATACCACAAGTAATTTACATCCATTCTCAAACCAAAAATCAATTAGCCTTAGATTTAAAAAGCGACGATAGATCGCAGTAGATTGACATTGTTCTCTATGGGTTTGACTTTTTTTATTATAATCGATTGTTTTGTGCACTTGCGGAATGACACAAATCAAGTTTTTGGCGCCATTGTCGGGGACCAACAATCAATATTGTGATTCCATTGTAGCAACATATAGACTAAGGTATTCCATTTTTCTTCTATTATCGGTTGTATGCCCAATGTAACACCCCTAATTTATTTAATTGTTTTTATTTAATTATAATATTTTATGAATTATTTGATAATTTATTTATGTGATGTTGGTATGTTTTTGGGTGTTTTATGATGTTTTAGAGTATTCAAGGATATTTTAATAATTTAATAATTATTAAAATATTTGGTTAAGAATGGTAGATTTTATTTAATTATTTAAAATAACGATAATAATTATTTGAACTTTATAGTAATAATTATTTAATTATTTAAATATAGGGTGACACCTTATGTTAAAAATATATTTTTCCTTTTAAAATCAAATAAATATATTATTTAAATATTAAAGGTGTGACACTTAATTGAATAATTATTTAATTTAAGATTTATTTTATTTTATTTTATTTATCAATTAAATAATATTTCGTATGAGATTAAATATTTGGGATTTAATCTTAACGTTGGATTAAACATAATATATATCGTATCATAAGGGAGTTAGAGTAAAAAAATTAAGGTTTGAGGCATATCGCTTAATGGCGCATCTGACACCATTTTGGGAGTGATCATGAGGAATCGATTTGGAGAGGGAGGAACACAAGATTTTGAAAGCTCAATCAATAAGGTAAGGGGGAGATTGCTTACTATAGGATGGGTTTTAGGTAACAGAATGATGAGGGTTCCCTTACTCTCTCATCAGCGTCATGTTATTGTTATTTGTATCTCTAGGAAATGTATCGAATCAAAAATCAAGTATTTAATTGTGCTGATTTGCTCTGACCATATGGGGTTTGGCTCAACCCCTTTGGTCACATACTCTATGATTTTGTATGAATAATATGCTTTATATTGAAATTTTGGTTTTGGGGGGTCGATCGTTTTGATATGTGTCCAAATGGGATAATTCCATTTGGTCACTTTTGGTGATCGATATGATTTTTGGTGATCGATATGACTTTTGGATCCATAAAATGGTTTTTGGCAATTTGTTAATAAAATTGAATTTTGATGTTAAATTACAGTATAATATGAAATTGAAGGTTTGTCATTATTTTATTAAAAAGTATTGATCCCTGCATGTTTGACCAAATTGGTTTTTCACAAAACTCCTTTGGACAATTCTATATGATAATATCCCACAAGTGTTTATAAGGATAATCTTATTTGGGAGACGCAAACTTGTAAATTCCCTTTGGTCAATTCTACATTAGGAAGTGGAAACTTGGAAAATCTTAGGTAGGAGGGTTGATTGCACACATCGAAGGAGAAGTCGCGCTTTAAAGCAGTTATGTTGAAGTTTGTGCAAGTTTGACGTCCGGTGTCAGAATAAGTCTTATTATATCTTTTCAGAAAGGGAATCATACCAGAAATCAAACTCATTGCTATTCAGTGACTATACGTTTTTTAGCCGTTTAAGCTTATTTAAGTTCTGAAAACAGCGTTTTACTATTTTTTTAAATTTTAGCAATTTATGTTTTATTTGTTTTATTTATTTATTTTGTTTATTATTAAAAACCCATAAGACTCATTAGAGTTTCTTTGTTTTATGTATTTAAAGACCTTTGACAATGCCATAAGGATTAACCTTTTTATTATAATAAATTTCAAAACCTTGTTTAATCTTTCTGGTAAATAATATTTTTTTTGTAAATAAAGCTAAAGCTAACAAAATATTTGTTCTTAGTTGAAATTATGATAAAATAACCCTAAAATAATTAAATATATCTTTTATAAAATATTATAAAAATATTAGTATATTTAACTCACTTTTATGAATATAATTAACTAAATTATTTTGGGTGTAAGAAAAGGGAATATATTGTTTAATAAATAGAATTTTAGATGATGTGAATTTGGGTGACCCTTATTGGATAATTTATGGTTCGTGAATGGAACTTATTTTGGTGATATTCTTTGGGATAATTTTGGTGTTTATGAGTATTATTATACATAATTTTGGTGAGTTGTGATGTTTGTCCATGAAATACATATTCGCGATTCATATCACCATTCGTTCATGTATTTTAGAGTTTAGGTGGGACTTTGGTCCATTTTGCTGGCCTCATATCCATTGGTGGGGATCGTTGGTCTTGGTGGAAAAGACCAGGGGTGAGTCTCAGATTCATTGGTGGGGATCGTTGGTATAGGTGGGAAGGACCAGAGGCTAGTGGAATAAAATCAATAACATTCCTCTAATTCCAATATATATTTTCGGTACCACAAGCATATTGGTGGTGGAGTTGGTGGATCATAACATTGCAGTTTGTTGTGATGTGTGTTTGTGATTGTAATTGATTAATATATATATATATATATATATATATATATATATATATATATATATATATATATATATATATATATATATATATATATATATATATATACATATATATATATATCATTTATGTATGATTTTTGTATTTTTTTAATGTCATTCTGTTGCTGAAATCACACTATTACTATATGTAAGTATATTCTCACCCCTTTCTTGTTTGCTTGATTTTGTGGTGTGCTTTGAACAGGTGATTAGCCGGATTGCGGTTCATTGTTGCAGTGAGATGGTTATTGCCTCTCAATAGACTTTTATCTTCCGTATATTCTAGTTTTCTAATAAGAATGCTCTGATATGTAACACTGGGGATAAGGGCGTTCGTTTACATTACTTTGATTTGTTTGTAACCAACTATTATGAGATTTTGATTATGATGTATTGATTCAGTTTTATTAAGACATGTTTTATGGTGTTTCTAAATAAATTTCTGTTGTGCAACATCTGATGTGTTATCATTTATGAAGTATTTATGATGGAGTAACATCCTTTTCCTGTTATTTTTATTTAAAATCTATTATTCGGGGTTTAGGGTGTTACACCCAACACTCGCTCAGCGGGAGACGAGTTAGAACAACTTATCCCTGAAGTCGAGTGTTTCATTCACCTCAGATGCCGAATACACGAACTTAGAGTCATATTCGATCCTATGGCTGAACCAGATAATCGCTCACTCAAGTACTTTGTAGTTTCATCTCAAGACGAGCCACACTCAAGTATTGTTCCACCTGCAATCTTGGCGAACAACTTTGAATTGAAACCTTATCTGTTAAAAATCATGCAACATAACCAGTTCTCAGGAAATCCTACTGAGGACCCAAATATTTATCTATCAATGTTTGTATAATATGCAAACACATTAAAGACAAATAACATAAATCCTGAAGTAACTTGCTTAAGTTTATTCCCATTTTCCCTAAGAGATAGAGCCAGAGCATGGCTACAATCTTTACCTGCTAACTCTATCACTACTTGGAATGAAATAAAGAAGGCATTCTTAGCCAGATATTTTCCTCCGAGCAAAACAACACTGCTAAGAAATCACATAACCACGTTCAGATAGATAGAGGGAGAATCACTTTTCCATGCTTAGCAACGATACAAAGATACGATGGGACTATGTCCTCATCACGGTTTAGAGAAATGGCTCATCACATATACATTCTATAATGGTCTACTCTATAACACGAGAATAACCATAGACACTGCAGTTGGAGGTGCCTTAATGGATAAACCGTTCAATGAAGCTTACCAACATATTGAAAACATGGCCCAGAACCATTATCAATGGGGAAAGAACATGCTCAAGTAGAGAAAACACCAGAAAAAGGAGGAATGTTCAAATTGAATGGCCTAGACAATGAGAGTACTAAAGTCGATCCACTCACTCAAAAGATCAACAACTTAAGCATTACCAGTACAGATATTGTAGCTTCCATAACATCAAACTGTGAGAGTTGTGGAATCCAAGGACCTATCGCTACTGATTAACAACTTTTGACAGGGACTCTGACAGACCAAGTTAACCATGCGCAAGGAAATCCCTATTCGAACATATATAATCCTATATGGAGAAATCCTCCAAAGGTTTCCTACAAAAACAACAACACTTTGTTTGCTCCCGGTCCACCACCAATAACCACTCCTTTTCCAACACCAACAACAACTCCAAATTCTCAGAAGGGAATTGTTGTTGCTCCCTCCGCTCCTAGAAAATCAAATTTGGAACTGATGATGGAGAACTTCATCGCAACTCTAACTCAACAAAATAAAGAATTTATGAACCAAAAATATCATACAAATGAGTTGGTGAAAAAATTGGCGACAAAGGTTGACGCCATGGTTACTCATAATAAGATGCTGGAGACACAAATCTCTCAAGTAGCCCAACAACAAGCAGCCATTGATGCCCCTACTGGCACATTTCCATACCAACCTCAACCTAACCCTAAAGGCCATGCTAACACCATCACACTACGAAGTAGGAAGGAACTAGATGTACCAAAAGAACCAAGAGTTTCAAACCCTGTGATATATAGGAAAAATGAGAGCAAACTAAAGAAAGTAGTTGATGAAAGCCAAGAAGAACCACAAAAAGTTGACAACAAGGAGGAAACCAAAACCAATGAAACAATTGAAAAGGAGAAACCTTATGTACCTCCACCTCTTTATAAATCAAAAACCTCGTATCCTCAAAGACTCCCCAAATCATAGAATGAGGGTCAGTTTAAGAAATTTATAGAGGTTCTAAAGTAACTTCATATCACTATACCTTTTATAGAAACTATTACACAAATGTGCTCTTACGCCAAGTTCTTAAAGGAAATTCTATTTAATAAAAAGAAAATTGAAGATGACAAGACAATGACCCTCACTTCAGAGTGTAGTGCCATTATCCAAAACAACATGCCCCCAAAGCTAAAAGACCCTGGTATTTTTTCTATTCCATGTGTTATAGGCAAGTTTTTCATCGATAAGGCGCTTTATGACTTAGGAGCTAGCGTGAGTCTAGTGCCCCTTTCAATTTCTGAAAAGCTAAAGTTAGAAGACTTAAGATCTACGAGAATGTCCTTTCAGTTGGCAGATCGCTCAATCAAATACCCTGTAGGAATGCTAGAAAATATTATAGTACGCATAGGCCAATTCTACATCCCTACAAACTTCATAGTAAGAGATATAAAGGAAGACTCTAACATACCTATCATATTAGGTAGACCTTTAGTGTAACTCTAATATTTTATTTTATTCAAACTATTTCATTTAAATGTCAACTCTAGGATTAGGGGGTTACATAGTGGTATCAGAGTAGGTTGGTTGGTCCGACCAGGTTTTATGATTTTATTTGTTTCCTATTATGCGACACGTGTGTGAAAAACTATAGGTACTCGTCTATTTTTCTTGAATCTTTCCAGAATGAGAAGGATTGAAATAAGTGATGGAGAAGCTTATCCTTCTCTGAGATTATTTTGGCATGGAGAATTGGTTTAGAAGGCTTTTGTTTGCAAGAGAGTAAGTGTTATTGGGGGCTATTTTTGTTGCCTGAAACCGGTGAGCATACGAATTAGAGTTTCATTCATTTGGTCAAGTTAAGATGTCGTTGAGGGAAGACGGTCAGGTAATTGTGATTTTTTATTCCTTGAGAGTTGAATGCAATGTTATGGCTAGTGGCATGCATGTGGTGTGTGAATCTTTGATATGTTTCCTTAGTACATTTGTGAATTACCTCTGGAGTGAGAATTTGAGATCACCATAGATTTAGAACCTCATACTGGACCTATGTCGATGACACAATACCAGATCTTTTCTTCAAGGTTGGTTGGGTTGGAGATTCGGTTAGAAGATCTTCTTGAGAAGAAATTTTCTAGACCAAGTGTATTACCTTGGGGAGCTCCAGGGTTGTTAGTGAAGATGAAGTATGACAATATGAGAATGTGTGTGGACTACCATCACTTGAATAACGTCACTATCAAGAATAAGTATCCTCTTCCTAGGATCGACGACCTTATGGATCAGTTAGTGGGTGCCCGTATTTTCAGTAAGATCGACTTGTGATCAAGTTATCATCATATTCGAGTAAAGGAATAAGATACCCCGAAGACTGCATTCAGGACACGATAATCACTATGAGTACTATGTGATGTTGTTTAGTGTGTTTATGGAGTATATGAATAGGATCTTTCATCCCTATTTGGATAGGTTTGTAGTGGTGGTTATTGATGACATTATTGTGTATTATAAATCAGATAAAGACTATGTTGGACATCTTCATATTGTACTACAAGTGTTGAAAGAGAAGAAGTTATATGCCAAGTTTTCAAAATATGGGATATAGAAGTTATATGCCAGAAGTTTCTTACAGTTGGCTGGCTACTATAGAAGATTTATCAAAGGTTTTTCTAAGTTGGCCTTACATAAGGAGTTGAATATGAGGTAGAGAATATCGTTGGAACTTTTGAAGGATTACGACTTTGGTTTGAACTACCATCCATGTAAAGCCAATATTGTAGAAGATGCTTTGAATCGGAAGTCTTTGCACAAGGAAACTTTGATAGTTAGAGAGTTGGACTTGATTGAACAATTTAGATATTTGAGTTTGGTGTGTGAGGTGATTGCAAATAGTGTAATGTTAGGTATGTTGAAGTTAACTAGTGGTTTCTTTGATGAGATTAGATAGATTCATAAGTTATATATGGCCTTGGTTGATCGTTTGTCATCAGCTAATGAAGACGAAGATCTTAGAGTTAATGAGAATAAGATCCTTAAGTTTTGGAATTGAGTTTATGTACCCGATTGACGGAACTTAAGAAGACTAATTTGGAGGAGAGTCACTGAAGTTGTTTGAGTATTCATCTTGGAGCTACCAAGGTGTACCAGGACCTTAAGAAAATGTTTTAATGGTCGGGAATGAAGAGAGATGTTGCATAATTTGTATATTCATGTATGACTTGCCAGAAGTCAAAGATTTAGCATCAGAAGTCGTATGGACTAATTCAGCCATTGGATATTCCTGGATGGAAGTGGGATAGTATCTTGATGGATTTTGTGATTGGGTTACTGTTACCATAAGAAATTAGTACATGATGTTGAAGGCGTAATTAATGAAAGCGCCTTATGTATTTAAGGATTATGCCTCACCAAGGGGATGTTTGAAAGAAAAGCGGAGTCCAAGATAAGCAAGAGCTGGGAAAACCACAGGTTACCAGAAGATGAAATCGACGGAAGAAGAAAGTTGGATTGAAATCCGTTCTGTCGACTAAACCAGAGATTGGAACTTAAGAAGTTCTTGATTGTATCAGACACATAGGGGATGGTGTCAACATAAGTACCTGAGCGGGATAAGTTTGAAATTCAAAATGACTAGCAGTTACAAGGAGAACGAGCGCCAAAGATATGGAGCAGTTTTAGATCGTGTAGCACGACGTATGTCTATAGACAGTTATATTTGGGGTAGTTTTTTCCTGTAGACAGTCTCTTTAGTTCATTATAAATAGGGGATCCCACAGAGGACTCTGGGGTGTTCACTTTGTACCAAAATCACTTGTAAAAAACTTCACATTCCCAGCGTGAGGACGCAAGACTTTTAAGAGTGCTATGTACCTGAATCACCACATTTACATCAATGCAACTTCCTTATTTTTCAATTATTCCCGTTGAACACTTTATTTTAATTTCGTTTACGTTTGAATTATCCTTTTATGTTGTCGTCTACGTTGTCGACACTAATTCTATTACGATAATAGAATTCACCAAAAACGTGTTCGTTGTGTATGTCTTTTGAATGTTATAGTGTTGTCGGTCACGAGTATCCCATAGTCTATAGCATCATCATTTTGTGTGGAAAAACCTTTACATTAGCCTATTACATTGAATTGAACGAGTTACCCTGTTACATTAGCACATGGCTTAGGATCAACTGGTCGATCCTGCAAGTAACCCTTAGTTCTAAGGCTTAGGGAGGACCAACGATTGTTTACCAATTTCCACAGTATACAAAATGGCACACCCAGTGGGACCAGTGATAGTGTAGTTACGTAATTGCATGAAACTTAGAAGTGGCAAACTATATAGTAGACCATAAGAAACTGTGAAAATGTCAAACTCCAATACGGATGAAGTTCCACAATGGACTTTATCCACTATGGAAACAGTAATTTCACAGGTTGCAACTTTGCCTCCGTTGACAAGTGCAGCCTCAACGATGTCGACTACAAGTGTGGTTGGAGCATCAATTCCTTTACCTCCACCGGGAGGTTTAGGATCAACGATGACAACGTTCAGACCTTATATGTCTCGCTTTGTCACCACAGATCCTTTTTATGGAATTCCGTATTCCTTAATGCCAAGATATCAGTCAACATCAAGTGCAATATTGTTTTCAGACAACGCTCAAAATACGAGTCCCTCCTTACAGGGATTAGCGCAAGGGGGCAATGCTCAGAATAGGAATAACACTCAAAATAGAACCATGCCACTGTCGAATACTTCAATGGCGGGGTTGAGGAAGCAAATGGATGATAGTAATCATAAGTTGGTTAATATGTTGACTAATCAAATGGGTACAGTTTTTAATCCTGTGATATATGAATCTGCTGAAACAAATAGGCAGGTGGCTAATCAATTGACACGCTTGTGTAACTTCTTAGGGGCACCGGCTCGACAAATGGCACAAGTGGTTAGGAAAACCATTCCTGTTCAAGTAGAGATAGGGGCAGCAGAAGATGAGACAGTCCATGAGGGACAAATCCTTAGACCCCAACAAAATCAAGGCGTTGAGTCAGGAGTAGCAGGACGTAACCAGATGGTGTTAGTTAACCGACATCAGGATGTTGATCAAATTGTCGATCAACATCGGCAAGAAGACTTAGCAGTGGAAAATAATTTGACAACTATTGTCGAAAGAATTATGGCTAGGAATGGTATGAGTGCCACATTACAAAGGCCACTATATGCTTCCCAATTGGCTGAATTTATTCTCCAAACCGAGGCACCTAGAGGAATGAAGGTGCCTAAATACACTAAGTTTGGGGGAGAATCTGGTGAGTCGACAATAGAACATATTGCCAGATATTTAACCGAGTCGGAAGATTTGGCTCATAATGAGTGTTTGAGAGTAAAAAACTTCCCTTCTTCTTTGACTAAGGCTGCCTTCACATGGTTCACTTCTTTGGCCCCAAATTTGATTGATTCATGGGCCAAGTTAGAAAAGAAGTTCCATGAACAGTTTTACGAAGGGCACTCCAAAATCAGTTTGGCAGAATTGTCTAGCAATTAGAGAATTGCTGAGAGTATTAACGATTATCTGCATAGATTTAGATCATTAAAGGCCAGGTGCTTTACGCAAGTATCGGAACATGAACTTCTTTGACTGCTGGGAGATTTGGCTCATAATGAGTGTTTGAGAGTAAAAAACTTTCCTTCTTCTTTGACTAAGGCTGCCTTCACATGGTTCACTTCTTTGGCCCCAAATTCGATTGATTCATGGGCCAAGTTAGAAAAGAAGTTCCATGAACAGTTTTACGAAGGGCACTCCAAAATCAGTTTGGCAGAATTGTCTAGCAATTAGAGAATTGCTGAGAGTATTGATGATTATCTGAATAGATTTAGATCATTAAAGGCCAGGTGCTCTACGCAAGTACCGGAACATGAACTTCTTTGGCTGCTGGGAGATTTGGCTCATAATGAGTGTTTGAGAGTAAAAAACTTTCCTTCTTCTTTGACTAAGGCTGCCTTCACATGGTTCACTTCTTTGGCCCCAAATTCGATTGATTCATGGGCCAAGTTAGAAAAGAAGTTCCATGAACAGTTTTATGAAGGGCACTCCAAAATCAGTTTGGCAGAATTGTCTAGCAATTAGAGAATTACTGAGAGTATTGACGATTATCTGAATAGATTTAGATCATTAAAGGCCAGGTGCTTTACGCAAGTACCGGAACATGAACTTGTTCAAATGGCTGCTGGGGGGTTAGATTATTCCATTAGGAAGAAAATAGACCCAAGCTTTATAAAGAGTATGTCACAATTGGCTGATAGAGTTCGACATCTCGAACGGCTAAGGTTCGAAAAGGTTAGACACAGTAAGACTAAGAAGGAAAAAATAGCTTTCGTCGATTATGATGCGATAGATCCAATCTATGAGGTTGATTATGCCTCATCGACCGAATTAGAAATTGATGTGGCTGAGTTAAAGCCAGGATCTGCTTATGAGTGTCGATTATTACTTCCTGCACAAGGGAGAAATCCTGTCGAAAACAATCCAAAATTCCCTTCAAAAACTTATACATTTGATGTGACAAAGTGTGAGGAAATTTTTGATTTGTTGGTTAAAGATGGTCAAATGGTGGTGCCACCTGGTACTAAAATACCACCATTGGAACAAAGACAGAAAAGAGGATTTTGTAAGTATCATAATTATCTTGGTCATAATACCTCTAATTGTTATCTTTTCAGGGATCTGGTTCAGAAAGCAATTCAAGAAGGCCTGCTGAAGTTTGTTGGCCGCAAAATGAAGATCGACGCTGACCCTCTCCACCAAGAGGAAACTCTATTCGTTGAGCCAATCGAGATCAACATGGTTGAGATCTCTGAATATGAGGAGGCTGACATGTTAGAGGAAACTGATGAAAGCCCATATGTCGACATAGCTGAAGTCTATCAAAGGGCTGATGAAGATTTGGTAGATTTCCTGTATTGTTGCAAGAATAAGGGTTCACAAGTCTGCTTATGCCCTAGATGTGGTGCTGTCACCGAAAAAGTTGCTGCTGAAAATTTCCAAAAGCTACAATTGGGAAAAAGCAAAGGAAGTGGGCTGAATAGAGCACGCCAGAATGAAAGAATCCCAAGGAAAGTTGTGGAAAATGCTCAAGCAAGGCCTAGGAGCTTCGTATCATCGGTAAGTGCTCCTAGAGGCACCTGGATCAAGCCTCAGGGAAAACTAGAAACCCCACAAGGTGTTGCTGCTGCCAGAGGAGGTTTAACAATCAACTACAAGCGTGAGTTCAAGTCTGAGAAAACGACTCATGTTTCTGAGAATTATTTGGGGAAGAACCCCATGTCCAGAACTCAATGGAGACGTTTTCAACGTCGCAAGCAGGCTGAAAGAGATGCTGCTAGGGAAATGGCTGAAAAAGGTATGGCTAATGGGGTTGATTCTGGAAAGAGAGTTGTTGTGAGGGTCGACACTGCAGCTAAAGAACGGATCAGGGAGTATGTCCGTCGACCAAGTGAAAAATGTTCTGATGAGGTACTGATGACTTCAATTCAGAACCAGAAGCAAGTTTAGATATCTTAGTCAACGTGGTATCAATTCTACCAGAAGAATACAATTGCGTTACTGAGGTGAAGGATTCGGTAGATGATGCCGACACTGAAGAAATGGCATTACATAAGCCAAGATGTTACTTTGTGCTGAATGATGGTGTTGTTGAGAGCCAAGAAGCAACTTTTGAGAGGCCCGCAATGACTATGAAGAGTCATCTAAAACCTCTGTTGATTAGGGATAAAGTGGAAGGTGTGACTATTAACAAAGTGTTGGTAGATTGTGGCGCTACTGTTAACATCATGCCACACCATATTTTGAAGAAAATTGACAAGTATGATACTGATGTTAGATCCAACAACGTAGACTTATCTGACTACGGGGGCAAAACAAAAAGCACCATGGGTGTGATCATGGTGAACGTCACTGTCGGCTCAATCACTAGGCCGACATTGTTCACGGTAATAGATGCCAAGCCAAGTTACAATCTGCTAGTCGACAGAGAATGGCTCCATGGTGTGGGAGTTGTACCATCTTCAGCACATCAAAGATTGGTAATTTGGAGAGAAGATGGAGTGGTCGAAAACATTGAAGCTGATCAAGACTATTTCATGGATGATGTGAACAATGTCGGCAAGAAGGAGTTCGAGAGAAAGTTGGCTAATATTTCTCCTTGTTTACCAACTTAAGATGTGTATTCTAATCTGAGGGAAGCTTTTATTTCTCTAACTTTGCACAAAACTCATGGCTTCATTTGGGATGTGGAACATTGAGAGGAACCCCCTTATGCAAAAATTCGACCGACAGGCTAGGGGGATGTCAATGATGATGTCTGAGCTAAAAGCTCTAAAGAGGATTTCGGTATACATTGTCGAGAACAAAATAAAATCGGCCCTAGAGGCTGAAGAAAACATGGTTGTCGAAGCCTATGTTTCAAAGAAAGAAGATATTTTGGCTATTGAGCCAGAGCCTCTAGATAAGTCAGTTGTGACTAAAGGAAACGTCAACATGCAACGTTTAGATTGCATTTACAACGATGAACCTTTAGGGTTTGAAAAAGATCCAAGGGCTCCAGAAAAGATGCGACCATAAGACCCCTTAGAAGAAATCGACCTTGGCGAAAATGGCGACAAGAGGCCAACATACATCAGCGCCAACATCGACAAAGAGTTAAAATCTGAGGTAGTATCTCTACTTAAAGAATTTAAGGATTGTTTTGCTTGGGATTATAACGAAATGCCTGGTTTAAGTAGGGATTTGGTAGAGCTAAAACTTCCAATAAAAGCTGGAAGAAAGCCAGTAAAGCAGACGCCTAGGCGTTTCGCACCAGATATCATGGCAAAAATAAAAGCAGAGATAGAAAGGCTCCTCAAAAGCAAGTTTATACAGATTGCAAGGTATGTCAAATGGTTGGCCAATATTGTGCCAGTAATTAAGAAAAATGGGTCTTTACGAGTATGCATTGATTTTAGAGATCTAAATGTTGCTACCCTCAAAGACGAGTATGCCATGCCCGTAGCAGAAATGTTGGTCGACTCTGCCGCTGGTTTTGAATATTTAAGTATGTTAGATGGTTATTCTGGATATAACCAAATTTTTAATGCAAATGAAGATGTGCCGAAGACGGTGTTTGGATGCCCAGGAGCCTTAGGTACATACGAGTGGGTTGTCATGCCATTCGGCCTGAAAAATGCCGGAGCAACATATCAGAGGGTAATGAACTCAGTGTTCCATGATTTTATTGAAGATTTCATGCAAGTATACATTGATGATATCGTGATAAAATCAAATTGTCGACTTACTCATGTCGAACATCTCCGAAAGGCCTTTGTAAGGATGAGAAAATATGGATTGAAAATGAATCCATTAAAGTGTGCTTTTTGTGTGCAGGCGGGTGATTTCCTTGGCTTTGTGGTGCATAAAAAAGGTATTGAAGTAAACCAAAGCAAAACAAAAGCCATTATGGAAGTCAAGCCTCCGTCGACCAAAAAGGAACTGCAATCTTTGTTGGGCAAGATAAATTTTCTTAGAAGATTTATATCCAATTTAAGTGGTAAAACTAAAGCTTTTTCACCACTCCTTCGACTGAAGAATGAGGATTTTAAGTGGAAAAAAGAGCACCAAGAGGTTTTCGACAAAATTAAAGAATATTTGACTAAGCCTCCAGTACTGGCCCCTCCTGTTAGGAATATGCCAATGAGGTTGTATATTGCAGCTTTAGAATCGACTATAGGAAGTATGTTAGTCCAAGAGGAAGGAAAAAGTGTCGAAAGACCTGTGTATTACCTTAGTCGAATGCTTAATGATCCTGACACTAGGTATAGTGATATAGAGAAACTATGTCTATGCCTGTATTTTTCTTGTATGAAACTAAAACAATATATTAAGCCCGTTGATGTGTATGTATCTTCTCACTTTGATATTATTAAGCACATGTTCTCTAAACCAATTTTCCATAGTCGAATTGGTAAATGGGCTTTGGCGTTAACTGAGTATTCTCTGGCGTATGTTCCCTTAAAAGCGATGAAAGGGCAAGTGGTGGCAGATTTCCTTGTCGACCATTCAATGGTCGAAATGGCTCAAAATTATGTAGACATAGTACCATGGAGATTGTACTTCGACGGTTCAAGACATAAGAACAGATATGGGATGGGGGGAGTCATAATTTCTCCAGATGGAATTCCAACAGAGTTTAAATACAGAATCGAAGGAGTATGCACAAACAATGAAGCAGAATATGAATCTTTGATCATAGGACTTGAACTTCTGCTGGAATTGGGGGCAAGGAATATCGAAATTATGGGAGACTCTGAGTTAGTAATTAAACAGATATCAAAAGAATACAGGTGTGTCAAAGAAAATTTAATCATGTATTTTGTGATTACCATCAGACTACTCAAGAGGTTTGAGCAAGTAAGCCTTCAGCATATACCCCGGAAAGAGAATCATAGAGCAAACAATTTGGCGCAGGAAGCTTCAGGGTATAAAGCGTCGAAAGACCAGAATGAAGAAGAGGTTCAAGTAAGAGAGAAGGTACGAGCGACATTGTTATCACCATCAGATTTGTCGATTATAAAGTTAGGAGTTGTACATAGATATCATTTTGAAATTTTGACCGTCGACGACGGGGGAGAAAATTATTGGCGCAAACCATTAGTCGATTATTTACGTAATCCTATAGGGTCGACAGATCGAAAGGTAAAATATAGGGCCCTCATTTATGTCCTAGTGAGTGATGAATTGTTCAAAAAGACAGTTGAAGGAGTTTTACTAAAGTGCCTTGGAGAAAGTGAGGCATATATGGCTGTGTCGAGTGTACATAGTGGAGCGTGTGGGGCGCATCAAGCGAGACTGAAGATGAAATGGCTTTTGATGCGCTCAGGAGTTTATTGGCCTTTAATGTTGAAATATTGCATTGAATTTGCTAAAAGTTGTCAGGAATGCCAATTGCATGAGGGCATACAGCATGTGCCTGCAAGCGAGTTGCATACAATTGTGAAGCCCTGGCATTTTCGAGGGTGGGCATTGGATGTGATTGGAGAAATAAAACCAGCTTCGTTGAAACAGCAAAGGTATGTTTTGGTCGTTATCGACTATTTCACAAAATGGGTCGAAGTTGTAGCATTGATAAATGTGGATCAAGAGCTGTGATAGACTTTGTCCAAAGTCACATCATATGCAGATTTGGTATCCCAGAAACAATTACAACCGACCAAGGGTCAGTTTTTACTGGTCGAAAGATGCAAGATTTTACAAAAGAGATTGGAATCAAATTATTGACTTCTACCCCATATTACGCACAGGCAAATGGCTAAGTCGAAGCGGCCAATAAAGTGATCATTAGCCTAATAAATAAACATGTAGGCAAGAAGCCAAGAAATTGGCATAAGACGTTAGATCAAGCTTTGTGGGCATGTCGAACGTCGCCAAAAGAAGCAACCAGAATAACTCCATTTCGACTGGTATATGAGCATGATGCAGTGTTACCAGTAGAGATTCAGGTTCATGCAGTCAGAATCCAGAGGCAACATGAAATACCTTCTGAATATTATTGGAGCATGATGGCAGACGAACTGGTCGAGTTTGATGAGGAAAGAATGTTAGCCTTAGATTCATTACAAAGGCAGAAAGAAAAAGTCGCTAGAGCCTACAATAAGAAGGTGAAAGGAAAAATGTTTGCTGTCAATGATTTAGTTTGGAGAGTGATCTTGCCTGTGGATAAAAATGACAGAGTCTTGGGCAAATGGTCCCCAAATTGGGAAGGACCGTTTAAGGTTTTGTAGGTTTTTTCTAGTAACGCCTACGAGGTCGAAGAGTTGGCAGCAAATAGACGAATCTTGAGGGTAAATGGAAAATACTTAAAAAAGTATAGGCCTCTCCTTCAAGAGGTCAAGATTTCGACAGGCTAAATGGTTGTCGAATAAATTAGGTTGGAGAAAACCATGTTTGAAACTAGCTAAAAAAGCACAGAAAATTAAACATACACATGTGCTGGGAAATAAAGTAGTGGCATAAAAGTTGGCAAAAGCCATTGTTCAAATATTACATCAAAAATAAAAATGGCTAAAATTTGCCGAATCTAGACTGAAATGATTGAAGCTCAAGATTGTAGTGCAGAGACTAAGGTTCAAAGTTGTCGGCCTGGACCCTAAGTTGTTCAAGTTTCTTTTCAACATTGGAAAGTTCTTCAACTACGGCCAAGGCATCTGTGGTGGTTTGCTCGACAGTATCTTGGGTCGGCTTCACAACCTCGTCGACAATGTGGGATTCTTCCTCAGTAATTGACCCCAATTCACTGTCCAGAGCAGCAATTTGACGTCGAAGGTCATCAATTTGGAGGCGTATCTCAGCAACTCTTGTTTGTTTGGAGGCCAATTCCTTCTTCATCTCCTTAATCATTCCCAACATTTTGGTGACTTCTTCATCGGCTTTCATCACCAGCACCCATTTCTCCTTCACAAAGGCCTCTGTAGTTTCAATCTGGTGTTCATTTTCCCTAACGTTGTCGAGATGACACATCATGGGAACCAGAAGTTTTTCAAATGCGACCATCACACACTTAGCATACTCAGAAAAGTGAAGCTCCTTGAGTTGGGCAAGCACATGCAAGAGTTCTGGGCCGACAGCAGGTTCACTCAGAAGCACATGGGGTAGATCTGGATTCAAGGCGTAAAAATGAACCCTGTCCATCAGAGATTTGACCTTTGTTGCTTCAGGACCCATCTTCTCAGAATGGAGTTGGTGAAGCTGCTCAGAACCTGAAGAAGCATCACATGATCTTACTAGGCTACAAAGCCTAGCAATTGCTTCTAAAGCAGAAGGCTTTATTTCCAGCGCCTGGGAAGATGAAGGGGAAGTAGTTGGTAGAGGAGCAGTTTGAGGAGGCTGGATTTTTGTGATGCCAACATTTCCTTGTCCCCTTGAATCCTGCAAAGTCAAGGAAGCTGAAGAAAGACTACAGTCAAAACTAGTCGAACTGGAATCCGTGTGCATGGTAGGGCTAGTGACTGAACCAAAATCACTATCACTAGTCTGGATAGGGGAGTCAGTGAACTCACCAGCATTTTCGACAGAGGTTGCTTGGTGAGATGGAGAAGAAGTTGTCTACAGGGGAGTATAGTCAACAACATGGTGAGGTTGCTCACCAGAAGCATCAGCCTGTTTTAGAGCAAAAGGATGTTTGTAAGAAAAGTCCAGCAATTCAAGGAAAAAGATAGTAAAACAAGTGATTACCTGTGTCGGTGTAGGAAGAACAATGTCCGGACTCCCTTCCTCCAAGATAGCAACAGTAGGGATATTGGTCAGCTTCGAAGTCCTCACAGCTAGATCAGGGACCTTATTGAGGATAGACGTGTCGACCACAATGGTGTCAGCGTCTAGAGAAGAAGGAGCCTCTATAGTGAGCACTTTGTGTTGTTTTTTCTTTTTGGCTTCACCACCCGTTAGAGGGAGAATCATGCTTCTTCCTTTTATGGCCCTGGTGGCCTTTGGATTTGTGGGGTTGTTAAGGAGATGGCTGAGTCAGCTGTGGAGTCGGCTGAAGACAGGAAGAGAGGTTATAAGCAGATATTCTAGTCAGAAGATCGGACAAGCCGACAAGAAATACCTCAGGTCCTGTGGCAGCGGAACGCTTATGTTTTTTGGATTTCTTGGACTGAGGAGAAGGGACAAGTAGACCTGTCGAACGTGGTTGACCCTGCACATATGTAAAAGGTTAGAGGCCATGTATTGTTTTTTTTAGAGAAATCATAAGGTTGAATGAGATTGCTACATATAGTTGCATACCGAAGAACTGGATTTTTTCAAAACTTGGGAAATGAGTTGCTCATCATCATCAGAGGACTTCTCAGGAGTAGCCTGCAAGAATGGAAATGACAGTTAAGAATATATACCAAAGTAAAAGAAAACGGCAAATGAGCCAGATTTGAGCCTGAGTCTTTTCTGTCGAAATGATAGGTTCATTGATAGAAGCGTGATCCATAGGGTCTATGGGGATTGTTGTAAAGAAAACATGGAAAATCAAGTAAGCGATATAATCCAAATAAAAAGAGGTGCCAGCTTTTCAAAAAAGTCTTACCAATTTGTGTGGTATCACACACTCTAATATATTGAGGATCAATATGAAGTGGCCCTGAGTAGTTGGGAAGATAATGCTTCGTTGATACCACTATGTCGGCCTTTTTCTTATAAGCATTTTGCACGTCTCAAAAGGGACAATAATACCAATCTGGAATTGAAGAGCCGAAGGCCAAAGCCAATGGGCTAGATGGCAAAGGAGGGAATCTGATGTTTCCGAAATGAAGGGCGTAAAGATACTTGTCTTTCGCGTAACCAGGGATTTTAAGTTTTGGGATCTTGTAGGTTACCTTCTCCTTTAATTCGACAGCGGCCTCAGAAATGGTCTGACGAAGATTATTAGGTCGATACACAACTCGGAAATATTTCTGGAGAGCTTGAGTTTGTTTGATATGGAGAGCCTTACACTTGGTCGATTTCGCCTGCAAATGGACAAGAGCTTGAGTTAGTTCAGATAATTTGGCCTCAAGAGCGCCAACGTAAGCAGCAAAATATAATTGCCACCAATCATCAAATTCTTTGGTGTAGAAGAAGGCTGGTTGAAACGAGATGGAATGGAGCCTGGGTCGTTTTTTTTCCAAAGGGCCTCAACATCTTCTTGGATCATACTCCAGGGCTGATCACAAAGGATGTTTGTGAGTATGTCGAGAGAAGAAAATAGGGACTTGGGAACAAACTGACAAAGTCCAAACTGTCTAGCTACCAAGTTGGGTTGGTAAGCAACTAGTCCAGGGTTGACGCCGGATGTTACAGCCGACAGAAACTGGGGGACCAGAAAGCGTCTCCAGATAACAAAAGTTTCATTCTTGTGCTCATCTTCAATCGGAGGGAAAGCCCTGGTGAGATATTCAGGACCTTCAGTCTGACTACTGAAAGGAGCCATAGAAGGGTGAAAGTCGGCGCGAGTTAACATAATGTCAAACAAAACGAGAAACACCTTGACATCAGGAAAGGTTTTGTCGATGGGGGTCAGAGGGATCAGTCGCTTCCAAAGAAGGTGTTGTTCTTCTGGGGGACACGCGACCCTTCTCATCCCATGAGACTATATATCTTTAGAAAAAGTGGCGTTGAGCCACAATTATAGGAACCAAAAGGGACCGTGAGCCAAGACATTCTTCTTTTTTGAGTTCTCGAGGTCAAAGAGTTTGATTTGGCAGACAACTTCAAATAAAGACTCGTAAAGAGAGGCCAGTATTAATTGGCCAAGAGCGATGTCACGCTCTTGGTGTAGTTGAGTTTCCAGAAGAGCAAAGTGTTTAGCTATCTGCATTAATCTAGAGCAGAACACAAAGCGAGACAACCAAAGAGTTAGAAAGGCCACATGTTCTTCAGTGGTCACAGGGCCCGAAGATGTAGCATGATGATCAATGGAGTTACTGTATGTTGGTTTGCGAGAATCACCAACGTCAAACCTTAGAGAGACTGATGCTACAGCTTCACAGTCGAAGACTTCGCCGGTCGGTTTTAGGCCTGTAATGGAAGCAATATCTAAAAGCGTCAGCGTAATCATGCCACACTTTGTATGAAAGGAGTTGGTCGAACTTTCCCAGAATTGGAGGGCAGCCAGCAACATGCCACAGGATTGAGGGGGGCCACAACGGGCAATCTGCAAAAGGGTATATATACCTATTCATTTCTAGTGGTTTATTTTCTCTGCCTCTAAACGATCCATCCAAGCGCAAAACTTAGGACAGTTCTTGGGAGGAGCAGTTCTAAAGTTCCTTTCGACATAATGGAGGGGGAAAGGTTTTTTAGAAGAAACTAGTGGTTCAGAAAGATGACTGGTAGGAAAAAAGGAATTTTTCTTAGTTATCTCAGGTTGACGATCCTCTGGGAGTGGACCTAAGAATGCTAGAGGTTTGTCAGATAGGGAGAAAGAGATTAATACCTGAGAACGCCAGATTTTGGATTTTTCTTCAGCGAAATGAGGCTCAGGAACATATTCCTTGCCATCAATGGCGAGTAGTTGCGTGAGCTTCGTAGCGGAGGGGAGTGTTTTGTTTTTGTTTGAGCTGGCAATGGAAGAAGTTGAAGGTTTGAAGAAGAAAGGAGTTTTGTTTGTTTTTTTTTACTGAAGTAGAGGGAAAAGATGAAGAGCGAAAAAAGGAAAGAGGAAGAAGAAATAAGGGTTTTCTAAGATTTTAAACCCTATGAAAAGGAAAAATGGATGTTTGATTTTCTTTTTTCTGATACATGTACCCATGTTCCCACATCTGCAGACACGTGGAGGCGAAGGGGCAGTCGTGGGTGGAGACACGTTTCCGTCATAAAGACGTGAAGTGATGGAGACGTGATTTTGTGAGTCTCGAGAGAAAAAGGAGATGTTTGTCATGATTAGATGAAGTCAATAGCGTGGGACAAACAGTTGTACCACCAAGTAGAAGTGGAAACGATAAAGAGCAATTTGACATCTCAAAGATGCCATTATCTCATAAAAAGTCGACATTAAAAAATGGCATCTCTGGGGGGCATTTTGTTACCACAAGAAATTAGTAAATGATGTTGAAGGCGTAATTAATGAAAGCGCCTTATGGATTTAAGGATTATACCTCACCAAGGGGATGTTTGAAAGAAAAGTGGAGTCCAGGATAAGCAAGAGCTGGGAAAACCACAAGTTACCAGAAGATGAAATCGACGAAGAAGCAAGTTGGGTCGAAATCCATTCTATCGACTAAACCAGAGATTGGGACTTAAGAAGTTCTTGATTGTATCGGACACATAGGGGATGGTGTCAAAATAAGTACCTGAGCGGGATAAGTTTGAAATTCAAAATGACTAGCAGTTACAAGGAGAATGAGCGCCAAAGATATGGAGCAGTTTTAGATCGTGTAGCACGACGTCTGTCTACAGACAGTTATATTTGGGGTAGTTTTTCCTGTAGACAGTCTCTTTAGTTCATTATAAATAAGGAATCCCACAAAGGACTCTGGGGTGTTCACTTTGTACCAAAATCACTTGTAAAAAACTTCACATTCCCAGCGCGAGGAAGCAAGAGTTTTTAAGAGTGCTATGTACGTGAATCACCACATTTACTTCAATGCAACTTCTTTATTTTTCAATTGTTCCCGTTGAACACTTTATTTTAATTTTGTTTACGTTTGAATTATCCTTTTATGTTGTCGTCTACGCTGTCGACACTAATTCTATTACAATAATAGAATTCACCAAAAACGTGTTCGTTGTGTATGTCTTTTGAATGTTACAGTGTTGTCGGTCACGAGTCACCCATAGTCTATAGCATCATCATTTTGTATGGAAAAACCTTTGCTTGTTCAATATTTTGTCAGAAGCCGTTTCTCACAAAGTTAATAGTCCGTCGAATTGAACGAGTTACCCTGTTACATTAGCACATGTCTTAGGATCAATTGGTCGATCCTGCAAGTAACCCTTAGTTCTAAGGCTTAGGGAGGACCAGCGATTGTTTACCAATTTCCACAGTAAACAGTTACCGAATACTCCGACGGGGTTTGATTCAATTTGGGTGATCATGGATAGGGTGACTAAATCGACACACTTCATACCAATTAAGATCACATTTCCATTACAGAAACTGAATGAGATTTATATTGTTGTGATTGTGAAGCGTCATGGTATTCCATCCAATATCGTGTTGGATAGAGATATGAGGTTCACTTCCAGGTTTTGGGGAGCTTATAGTAAGATTTGGGTACTAAGCTGAAGTTTAGTTCTACTTACCATCAAAAGACTAAGAGAACTATACAATCTTTGGAAGATCTTTTGAGGGCTTGTGTACTAGAGCAGGGAGGTGCTTGGGATAATTTTCTACCACTAATTGAGTTTACTTATAATAATAGTTATCATTCAAGTATTGGAATATCACCGTTTGAAGTGTTGTATGGGAGGAGGTATAAGACTCCTCTTTGTTGGTATGAATCTAGGGAGAGTGTTGTTTTAGAACAAAGATTGTTTGACAAACTACAAAGAAAGTGAAGATAATCTAAGAGAAGATGAAGGCATCTCAAAGTAGGCAGAAAAACTTTCATGATAAGCAGAGGAAGGCCCTCGAATATCATGAGGGAGATCATATGTTACTAAGAGACACCTCTATGACTGGTGTTGGGAGAGCTTTGAAGTATAAAAAGCTCACCCCTCGTTTTATAGGTCTTTATCAGATTCCACAAAGGATATGAGTTGTTGCTTATAAGGTGGCCATGCCACCGGCTCTTTTGAATCTACATGACATGTTCCATGTGTCTCAACTTCAGAAACATATTACTTATTTGTCGCATAATATCCAAATAGAGGATGTTCATGTGAGGGAGAACCTGAATGTGAAGGCATTTCCTATCAGGATAGATGATCGAGAAGTGAAGCAGCTCAGAGGAAAGGAGACCGTTTTGGTGAAGGAAGTCTGGAGAGGACCTACTGGAGGAAGCCTGACTTGGGCGCTAGAGAGCCGGATGAGGGAGTCCTATCCGGATTTGTTCTCTACAGGTAATTTTCGAGGACATAAATTCTTTTAAGCGGGGGAGAGTTGTAACACCCCAACTTATTATTTAAGCTATTTATTTAGTTTTTTGTGTGATTTTGTGATTATATCAGGATTGTGGTATTTTTCGGAGTGTAGGGATAATTTGGTAAATTACTAATTAAAAGGGTTAAGAGTTAAGAGATCGGATAAACAATATCATTTTAATATTACTTAATTTTTTTCGATAAAAAAATAAAATAATAAGAAGTGGAGAATTGTAATTAAATAAATAATTAATCAAATATTATTTATTTTAATATTTACTTGAATTAAATAATTATTTAATTGGTTAAAATAAAAGAAAATATCAATTTTGTGATTAATGAAAAATAGAAGGTAAAAAGAGAGAGAATTATATTTATTTGGGCAAAAATCATAAATTTGAAAAATTAGTCCATCTAAATACTAAAAGTTGTGACAAAATTGGGTTAAAACGTGAAAGAGGCAAATGGTTTTCTAGGAGATTTTGGAGAACGTGAAGGTTTGCGAGCAAGGAACTTTCAGGAAATCAACCTTACAGAAGATTCGAGGTAAGAGGGGATTGTCTACACTTAGATGATATCAGGCTTGCAGGATAGTGGAGGGTTCCTTACCCTCCTAGCAATGCCCTTAGGGATTGTTATGGGTTTCTCTTAATTTTTTTTTATATATTGATGAGCTACGATATTTTCTGGCTATGGTGAATTTTGTTGAATGTTGTTTTCTGTATGATTACTCTGAGACCCTATTAGGGGATTTGTGATAAATCCCCTAAGGTCTTTGTATGTGTTATTGGATGTGATATGAATTGATTGTATAATTATCTACTTTGTTTTGTGTTGTCTTTGTTGAGTTGAGTTGAGTTTTTGCCCCATGAGATTCAAATGACTCTTTTGGGTTGTTTGATTTCATAGAGATTTGAGATTGATAACTCTAACCTATTCTTCCATATTTTTTAGGCGACCGTTTTCTGTGAATTTTTCCCAAAATTAAAAAAACTTAATTTTTAAGTTATTTTAAGGAAAATCACTTTTTGACATCAATTTTGAACTGGAAAAGCATTTTTTTTAAAAATGGATCTTTGGGAAATAGTCACAAAAATCGGGACTTTAAAAAAAATCAAAAATTTGTTCAATATGGAGAAAAACACAGAAAAGTCACAAGTAGGCTTAGAAAAGGATTTAGGCATATCTTGAGTTTCGGGACTCGGATTGAGACGCGGTTTGAAGCGTTGGAAATATAATGAGATTTTATTTCTTTTGATATAGAGAAATTGGGTCTAGAGGCACTACAATATGATCTGTTTGCTAGTTTTTATACTAAAGGTGTAGTCACTTTCAGTCATGCGTTGGTCATCATGGTTCAAGCATAACTTGAAAGAGGATTTAATGATCCTTTGAACTTGAAAGTTTAATAATTTTCTCATAAATATACAACGTTTTGTGCCATTTTGAAGTCAGGTGAAACATTATATCCGATGTGAGTACTCGTCCGTGTTTTTTGAATAAACTGAATTGATTGGTATATTAAGTCCCGAAATAAAATTCATATTCTTAAGTAGACTCCCTAAGCTTTCAGTAACATGTCCATTTTCTTGATTTCGACTCTGTTTGATATTTTAAATAATTATTCTCATATGATGTGTGACTAGTAGGAAGTACGATTTTGGGTTATCTGACTTTTTCAGGCATTTTTGGTGTTTTTTGAGTTTTTGAGCATTCCCTAAAATTTTTGAAGTTTTTTGGAGCATCTTGTGAAATTGAAGTCCCTTTGGTGATATTTTGGAGCATCTTGTGACATTAAAGTCCCTTTGGTGATCATAGGGATATTTTTGAGCAAATTAAGTAAAGTACTTGTCATTACCGTTTTGGTGGTCTGACATAAATAATAATAACGAATTTTAAGAGTTTTTGAGAAAATGCAGATCTTGAGAGTTTTTTAAAAAATAATTTTTTTTTTTAGAAATCTACGAATCCTTAGGACTTTTTGAGTTGTATTGAGCAGTTTGATAAGTTGAGAACAATTAGTAATAATATAACTTTACCTTTTAAGATAAATACATAATTTTTTAAATAAAATAATTTTAAAAATAGTAATCCAGAGAGATATTACAGTGATGACCTTGAATGGCATTTTGAATTAGTAATCTAAAGAGGGATTACACTGATGACCGAATATTGCAAATTATAGATTCAAGAGTGAAACCTTTTGTGAATGATTGAGACTTGTGTCTTGTTATGATCTTGAGATGATGATTTTGTTTATGTTATATTGTTGTGATCATGCATTCATGTATTTTGGAGATATGTAGGAATCCAGTCTAGTGATGGTCTAGTTCAGAGAGGGACTATGGCGGTCTCACGTCCAAAGAGGGACACAGTTCAGAGAGGAAATAACGACGTGGAAATATCAGTAACATACCTCTGATCCTAGTGATTTTGGTACCACATGCATATGAGATGGAGATGATGGCATTGCATTGCATTTGTATTATGATTTATTTCATTGTGTTTTGTGTG